>NW_028317808.1:4988888-5312500 GCF_062004578.1 Staurois parvus
TTACTGATTATAGACTGATCCAAAAAGGTGCAGATTACTCCTAACTGGCAACATTTTTACATTCCTTCAATATCGCATGCCTGGACCACTATCTAACGCACACATTTATTATTTATTTCCTTTAGTGATTTGACCTTAACCACTTTAGGACTGCCCACAGTACTTTTACTTTTAGTGGGCACCACAGCCAGACTCAGCAATGTAAATATACTTTGCTTTGCACATATGCAATGGCACAGCCCCTGGGGCACACAGAGAGCTGCCCCATAACTGACACATTGGACTACAGTTCCCAGCCAGCAGCTTTGAGAGACTGGGGTACCACGTGATCGCTATGCGATTGTTGACCAAATCTATGGAATATGAAATATAATATTTCTCTGATATGATTTGATTAACCTTAATGAGAGTTCTTTGACCAAGAGTGAAAGGTTTAACACAACAACCAAAATTTATTGGTGAATAGTAGGGAGGTCTAAACTAACATACCACAATCTATCTATTTAACAATAAGAAAAAGAGAAACAAAATGTATATGATTCACCCAATGAATTAAAGCATATACTATTCATACCCTAAACCCACAAACAGCAAGACAGACAACACATACAACAATCATGTATACATATAAGTGCCAGAGAAATGTCCTGATATTTACCAATGGTGTAGCATGGGGGCCCCCAGGATCGGTGTATCTTCTCTCCTGTCTTCCTCCAAACCTACCCTGATATACACTTATCTCCCATAGACTTGCATGGGGCCATCCTGATTGGTAGAACTATCCAATCCATCTTCCATATCTGACACATCTCATCCAGGATTGGACAGTTTCCCCATCCCATATCGCTTACATAACTCAGCCCCATTCCAGAGCCTCCCCTCTTAGTGATAAAATTACATATGCCAGGTCATGGCACCGAGGCGTCTGGATCCAGGCTTTCTCATCAAAATTCCCTCCAATATTGAGAGTTTGGAGGGAACCTTAGGTCATAGCCTGGTAAACCTGCATTCCCCAGATAGCCATCACCATTGCATATCTAAAGAGAGGGTACTTTGAAGTGGCCCTCATATAAACAAAGAGATTTAAATGGCCTGGCCTAGATCATTATGTGGGCCCCATAAAGTCTGAGATAAGGTAGTTAATTTAGTGGTTGCCCCCTCTCACACAATAGAACATTCCTTGTGGCATGCACCTGTTTACACACCAAACATTCCTCCAATACAATACAAAGCTATCTCTACAACTTGATCACTTGTTTCAATGTCTATGTACAACACACCGCTATCAAACCAAGCTGATATTTCCAGCTTTGTAACTTGGTTATATAGTTAGAAAAATATCTATTTACAGTTGCTGATGACGATTATACATAAACCCCTCATAAGTCAACAGATCCCCCCTTGTGGCCAGTGAGGCTAGGCCACACTCACGCTATTCAAGTAACTGTTTATGTCTAATCTCCATTAGCAATTTGAGTTTCTCCCTCTGCCATCTTAAAAGTCTACTCAGATATATTACCATAACCATCATGATGAACAGTAACCCACCCTGTAACACAAGGAGACCTTTTATTCCTATCTCCACCCAGGTCCTAGTGGTAACTAAGCTAAAATCCCCATCATGTAAAAGTTCATTTAACTGTTTTCCCGTCTTTACCATATTGTTACTAATTTGTATTATATGTGTATCCTTCCTTGCAAGTAGATTGTGAAGGTTTACTGACAGTTTATCAATTTTAATATCAAAATAGGGTATGTATGGTGTAGGATCTGGGACATCGGGGGCACTATCTACAACATAATCTTTATTCAGCTGTGGTATTGGAGTTACTACGGTTTCCCCAATAATAGTGTACTCGTGTGGAACGAAGCAAAAGTTTGGATAGGGTATTGGACATGACTGACCCCCATAGAGGAATGTCTTATGATTGGTAACAACACAATACAGTCCATCCATGTTGTAGGTGACCTTTGTTCTTGGTGCTCTCCATTTCGTCAACTTCACCGGGCAGTTGGCTTCCATCTCACTGGGACTAGTTTCTTGGTTGGCTTGGCGTGGGTTTTGCAAATGAGGCTCCCTGGATTCTTCTGTTGTGGGATCTTGGTCATTGCTCAGACCACAGACCGGAGTGTCGATTTCAAACACATCACAACGACATAGGTACCTATTCTCTTTGACAGTGCAGCAGGCAGTGTGAGGTGCTTTCCATCCCTCTTGGACGTGAATGAACATTTCGGGGAGGTGCAACCTTTCTTTGTACACGTCATTCTCGAGGTACCCAAGGGAGTGTACCGACGCCATCTTGTCGAAGTAGTCATCTTGAGGATGGAACACTGGCAGCGACATGGTGAAGGATATATATAGGAGGTCACGGTAGGCACACGGTGACTGGCTCTTCAGGCAATCCAATGGACCTCTATTTGGGTGTGATGTCACTAACCCTAGATTCCTAATTGTGGAGACGGGCAAAGGTTTGCATCTATCTCCTGGATGTACATTCATTCCTCCACTAATATTAGTGTGAGTACAGTACCATTGGGTAAGATCTTTATCTCTTAAAATGTCAGGGATTTTGCCAACTTGGATGTCTCTTATAACATTGGTGACTTTCGTTAAAACAAAGTTCCCATATGCAGTGCATATTACCTCTTTTCCCATATTGTTCTCCCTGGCCCTTTGATTATTTATTGTTATGATTTCATTGATTTTCTGCTGAGTCCGTTCAAACAACTGGGCAATGTCATTCATATTATAAACTGTAAACCTTTCTTCCTCTGCCAGCCCCTCAATACCCTGCAGAACTGGTTTCAGCACTTGCCGACCCTCTTTCTGTTCAAAATTACCGATATGTCTGCGAATCGCAGCTAAATCGGCTCGGTTCCAAATTGACATACCCGATCCAAAAAGTCCCGGGATGGACCCAATTAGACTGTCCAAGCCATTTAACTTTCTCGATCGGAAAATGCCCCTTTGGGGAGAGATATTTGGTTCTGCAAAAGGATCCTGAGTTCGGCTGGCATGGGAGGCAATCAAATCTACCAGCAAGGAAGAATAAAATAGTGACACATTTGTCCGGGCACATGAGCCGAATTCGGCCATGTTCCACTTGGACAAATTAAGCACAACGGGCACATGAATGAACTTAACATTATTAAAGAGTGTTCCGGGGATTGATGTCGCAGTTAGGCCACTAGGTGGTCCCTCTTCCAGTGATGGGCAGTCCAAGGATGTTAGTTCTGCGGAAAAAGGGATTGCAGCTGAGCTTTTTGTCAAGGTTGTAAAAGCAGGGGTTTTGGCCTTTGGGGACACATACAAGGTAACTTTTCCTGGGACATATTGAAGAGTGGATAGTTGAGTGTTGCTGGACAAAGGGACTGAAATGACAAAGGAGTATTTCCACTGTCCAGCATCACTTAACCGTGTATCACGAATCAACAGTGAACCATTAGGAAAACCCATTATCCTATCCCGGTAGTCCATAACATTCCCAGCAACGCCATTGACCCAGACTAGGTGATTATTGATGGGACTCCACCAGGACACTTGTTTCCCCTCAGTCCCCTTAATTGCCACTGGCAGTAACACGGATTCCCCCTCTCGACAGTGGACCGGATTTTCATCAACGATTACGCTAATAAGTGGTCCATTCTCCTCTTCCTTGGTAAGTCTGAATGGAAGCAGCATGAGAATAATCCAAATCGACTTCATGGCTCTAAAAGGAAAGAAAACGCAACATTTTAGTTGATGTCCTTGACTCCATGGAATAGCTTCAGTTGGTTCACATGAACCCATTTATCTCTTGTCTTTTTGCCCTCATCTATTCTGATTTTATACACTGAAGGACTTAATTTGTCAATAATGGGAAATGGCCCTTTCCATTTTTGGCTTAAGCAGTTGTCCAGCGGACGGAGTTCTAAGAACATGACTCTATCTCCTACTGCCCAAGTACATTCTCGAATCCCTTTGTCAAAATACGCCTTTGCTTTCTTTTGCATCTTACCCATGTGTGCTGCTGCAAACACATGGATCTCCTTTACCGCCTTTTCTAGTTTTAAGAGGTATTGATCCACGGAAAGTCTGTCTATGGTAGGGGTATGCATTTCTAGCCAAAGATGTTCTGGGAGTCTCATCTGCCTGCCTGTCAACACTTCAAAGGGTGTCAACCGGGTAGCGGATGAGGGTGTCGCTCGAATGGCCATGGCCAGTAAAGGCAATAGATTATCCCAATTTTTACTGTTGATGTGGACAAATTTCTTTAGCATCGTTTTAATCTGCCGATTGGCTCTTTCAACCTGACCTGAAGATTCTGGGTGATATGGGATGTGAAATTTTTGCTCCACTCCCAACATCTCTAGGCACGCTTTCATCACTTTTCCAGTAAAGTGGGACCCCTGATCTGACTCTATGGATGACGGGAGCCCCCATCTACTGAATACCTGTTCCACCAAAATCTTAGCAGTATTCTGTGCAGTGTTACTTTTGGTTGGGAAGATCTCTACCCATTTAGAGAACAGATCTGTGACTACCATAACGTATTTGTTGTTTTTGGAAGTGACTGGCAAGGGTCCCATGTAATCCATTTGTAAGGCATTCCAGGGCCCTTCTTTCAATCGTATTCTTAAAGGGGCATTGATCTTCCTTGGTGCGGGATTAACCTGTGCACAGACAATACAACTGTCACAATACTGTTTCACATCTGTCATCATAGAAGGCCACCATCCTATGTTCTTGAGTCTCTCCAATGTTTTTCCTGACCCTTGATGACCCCCGGTAGGCAGGTCATGCACTAAGTAAATCATTTCATTTCTGTAATTTTCCGGAACCACCCAAGTTATTTCCTCTCCATGATGCAGTAATACTTTTTGGTCTTCTGACAGTGTGAGGCTTTTTATGCATTTTGCCAAAGTATTCCCTTCAGATAGTTCCTGAGTCTCATGTTTCAGTTTCTGAATTATTTCTTTAATGTTGTCATCCTGCCTTTGTATGTCTGAAATATCAGGCACTTCAATGCAGGATTTTGTGAAGGCGCAAACACTGGGGCACAAGGCTGGATCTTGTAAAGTGGAGGGAATTTCCCAGATCTCCCCCCTTTGTGCTCCTTGTTTGGCCAAGCAATCTGCCACGTCATTTTGTTCCCAGTAGGGGGCACTAGTGGAATGTCCTTTTACCTTACATACCCATGGTTTGACTGGCAGCTTTTGCACCAATGTGGTAATGTATCTCAAAAGGGATGCATGCTTAAGCGGAGACCCATCTGAGGACATGTACTGGTGGGTGTGCCAAAAGGGCAGAAATTCTGTGAGAGCATTGCACACCCAAGCTGAGTCAGAGTATAAGACAATTTCTTTGTCTCCTTTTATTAATTCTAGGGCATGCGCGATTGCAGCCATCTCAGCGAATTGTGCTGATTTGACTTGGCATGATCGACATATGGATATTTGTGTATTTCCTTTTGGATCACTAATGAAGATGCCAAACCCTGCATGTGGGGAACCATCCACATAAAAACATGATCCATCTGTGAAAATTTGGACTACATCTTCTGGGACTTCTTCCTTTGATGCAAGGGGTCTAAAGAATTGATGGGCATATGACTGTGGGGTGATATCACATTCATGTGGTACTCCCTGGTAAATAAGGCCATGGGCCCTGGTGGAAGGATTATTTGTGTGTTTTACTGTGATGTCTCGATCTTGGAGCAACAGAGCCCAATGGGCCAGTCTAGCATTGGATACATTGCCATCCTTCACTCTGTCTGTTAGTAAAAATTTAGTAGGAGTGTGAGTTGTATGCAAGATGACTGGGTTGAGCCCTATGATGTATGTGAAGTATTTCACTGCCCAAAATGTAACAAGGAGGTGTTTTTCACATAGAGAGTACTTCATCTCCACAGGAGATAATATTTTAGAAGCATATGATATGTGTCTCTGTTGCCCATGAATTTCCTGTGACATAACAGCTGACATGGCTGTATCAGATATTGCAGTCTCAATGTGAAAGGGCAGTTGGTAATCTGGATTGGCTAAAGCTGGTGCTTGCGCTAATGCTTCTTTGAGCTCCTGCACTGCATTGGTGTGTTGCTCAGTCCAGTGCCATTGGGTATCCTTTTTCAACAGATCATATAATGGTGTAGACTTTTCAGCAAATTCAGGAATAAAAGCCCTTGAATAATTCACCAATCCTAGAAAAGATCTCAGAGTGGGGATGCTTACAGGCAGAGGTAATTGTAGAATGGTTTTTACCTTCTCGGTTGCTATCTTACGACCGTTTGCGGTTACTGTAATCCCCAGAAAAGACACAGATTCTTTTAACAATTGTGCCTTAATGGGATTACACTTCAGTCCCGCCTTCTCTAGGATCCGCAGTAGTTCCTCCAATAGCCGCAAATGTTCTTCTTTGTCACTCGTGGCTAATAACAAATCATCAACGTACTGAAAAAGATTCTTTGGAGAAGAAAAATCAGTTAAAATATCTCTCATGGTTGCATGAAATAAAGAAGGAGAATTATGAAATCCTTGCGGAAGACATGTGAATGTATATTGTTTCCCCAAAAACGTAAATGCAAATTTATATTGACATTCTTCTGACAAGGGGAGTGACCAAAAACCATTCGATATATCAAGCACTGTGAAATATTTGTGATTTGGATTCAACATGCTCAAGACGTCGGGGACAGATGCAACTGTGGGGGCGCAATTGTTGGTAACACTGTTTAACTTGCGGTAATCTATTGTTAATCTCCACGAATTGTCAGAATTTTTGCGAATTGGCCATATTGGCGCATTTGTTGTGGATACACATGGTCTGATGACCCTTTGGTCTAGAAGTGAATCTATTGTTTCCTGAATGTGACTGATAGCTTCCTGTGGAAAGGGGTATTGCTTTTGTGGAGCTGCATCCGGTCCACTAATGTGTATTGTTGTGTCTACCTTTCCACAGTCATGCTTATGTGTTGCAAAAGCTCCCTGCTGCCTTTCTATCATGGGCTGCAGAAGATCATGGTCTGGATGATCTTTTATGATCTGTAAGATGTCATATGTGGAATCGTTACGCTTGATAGCTGCAATTGTATGTGAATCAGGTATCACTATGGTGCTTGAATGATTGTTTGGAACCCCTTGCCATAGTAACAGATTGGTCAAGTCTAACATACATCCATTGGGAATTAAGAAGTCTGACCCCAGGAGGCTGGTTTCATTTGGCAAAGACATTAATGCAAGTGGCTGTTTTACTAATAACTCTCCAATTTGGATTGTCAGTGGTTTAGACAGAGCTGATTCGACAGTGTGCCCCGCAAAGCTCTGGAGATTTAACTGCTTTCCTGAAGACCATGTTGATTTTAATGGGTCTTTGTCATGCAGAATGGAAATGGCAGCCCCTGTATCTAAAACCATAGTTCGTTGACAGCCCCTAATCAATGCTGACACTTGAGGGCGCCCGCACCTATCCAGAGAAATAGGTGCCAAAATTTTGGGGCCTTGTAATTGTCAACATTGAAGGCTTTCCCCCTCTTTTTGGGGTGTTATTTGTGTTTCCTTTCTGGGGCATACCTGCAATGCATGTAACTGTTGCTGTAATTCTGCATAAGTAGGGGCTCTTTGTGTCTCACTGATCTGCTTGCCTTCTGATGCATGGCTATGAGGGTTTCCTCTTCCCCTGCCTCTATAAGCAAACTTCCCCCTAAATCCCCTCCCCCTACCTTGTAAGCTTTTGTTCCAATTGGGGTTGTATGGAGGATTGGATTCCCCTCATAAGTCAACAGCGATCACCTGATCATAATGTATACAGAACTGTTATGAATGAGTTTCAAATATCACAGCAAAAATTAATTTAAAGTGTAACTAAAGACAAAACGTTCTTGTTCTTTCAAATGTTTATTTAGTATGAATAAAAAAGCTTCTTAAAACTCTATAAGGCTGGAATATACACTTATATCTGATGACTCTAACAACGTTTTCTCCTGCAGTATATAACATACCATATTTTATACTACTAACGGTAGTGATCAGCAACTTAGAGTGGGACTGTGATAGTGTGGCAGGCAATCTGACAGTAACTGACACTGGGTGGGAACTTATTACTGCCACAGGCATCACCAGTGACAATAATACAGTGATCAGTGATAATACTATATACTGTCACTGTACTAATGACACTGGCTGGGAAGGGATTACCATATCGGGGTAATCAAAGGGTTAAATGTGTGCCTAACAAGTGTTAATTTGTGCAATGTGTGCTACTTTTTACTAAATATCTACTTTGCAGGCAGAAGAAACAGAGAGATCATTCCCCCTGTACAGAGCCCTGTATTGACTGTCAACATAGGGCTCTGGGCTGTGATTGGACACAGCTGATCAACATGAATCATTGGCCAGAACCTGTTGACAAACTCCCGCTGTGTACGATCACAGAGAGAGTCGGCAGGTGGGGGTGTGTGCTTGCACCCTGTTCAGATGCAAGGCCATATTTTTGTCAGAAAATCCTGGAGTAAAACACATATTTGGATTTTTCTGTTCTTTTGAGTTTTCTGCATGATGACACTACAGCTTCATTGCACATTAGATATAAAATTATGAATTGTTATGATTAGTCCTTTTAACACGTGACAATATGACATCTATTGATTAACCACTTGCCGTCCGGCCGCTGTATATAAACGGCCTGACGGTGGCAGTCCAGGGGCGGGTTGCCGTTCATAAACGGCACCTGCCATTATGGACTGTGCGTGCTCCCTGGGAGCGCGCAGCACCGCAATCCGGTGCCCGCTGTGTCTTACGGACACAGTAGAACACCGATCGTCTTACGGGTCAATCAATGATCACATGCAGAGTAGTAAGCAAGATGTCACTTCTGACATCATTGCTTACTACATGTGAAATCTGTGAATGATCACAGAGGTCACATGGTACAAGGCTATTCACAACAGCCTTGTACCATGTGACAAGCTGTGACCAATCACAGCTCACACAGTAGTTCTCAATGGCTGCAAGAATGCAGCCAGAGAGAAGGAGAAATTATTGCTTTTACAGCCTTTATGGGTGTAAAAGCAATCAGTGTAAAAAAAAAAAAATCTTCATCACCCCCACAAGTAGTACAGTGTCACCATGTTGACACTGTACTGCTAGGGTGACAGTATGTAAAAAAAAACGCATAAATAATAATAAAAAAATAAAATAAAAATGTAAAAAAAATTTTTTATAAATTATAATTTTTGGTTATAAACGAATTTGGGTTATTTTTTTTACTAAAAAGATAACTGAATAAATTTTGGCCAAGATTTATGATGAAATATATTATAAGAAAAACACTTT
Organism: Staurois parvus; assembly: GCF_062004578.1. Taxonomy (NCBI): domain Eukaryota; kingdom Metazoa; phylum Chordata; class Amphibia; order Anura; family Ranidae; genus Staurois; species Staurois parvus. The sequence goes on from NW_028317808.1 coordinate 4,998,201, forward strand.
TTTTCAAAATTTTTGGACTATTTCATTTATATAGCAAAAAAAAAAAATCTCAGTGGTGAATAAATACAGCCAAAATAAAGCTTTATCTGTCTCAAAAAAATGCTAAAAATTAATATGGGTACAATGTTGCATGACCGCGCAATTTTCATTCAAAGTGTGATAGCGCTGAAAGCTGAAAATTGGCAGGAAGGGGGTAAAAGTGTCCGGACTGGAAGTTGTTAATATGCATGTGTGAATTATTTAAGGAACAACAACCTGTTTTCGTTCTACAATGAGCTGTTCTGTTAATGTTAATCACACATATTATATGGTTATCTTATAAACTAGTATGGCATGAAATAGCTTATTTACTGGTTTATTTCTTAGCAGCATTATGTCTTAGTTTGGGAACAAAAATGTTGAATATTGTTTGTGACATTTCTGTGATAGTTTCATAAAAAGCTGCTTTCATCAAAGAACAGTATTTACATTTGTGAAAGGTTCAGGGTTGCAATTAACTGCAAATGCTACCATATGCTAGTAATTAATTGATCTGCTCATTAGCAGGTAATAAAATCTGTGTTTAGTAGAGAATATCTTTTTCTTGTTAATGTGCCCTACATTGTTCATTTACAGTACCGAATGGTTGATTTTTGTATAAGGCTCATGTTCAAAATAAAATTCCAGTTTTTTTTTTTGCTTTCATTACACATATATTAACCCTTTGACGCTGACATAACACAAATATGCAGCCACACCGCACTGGGATTTTAGCCGTGGGGCTGCATATTTGCTTATCTCTCTTTGTGCTGTGAACATTCACAAGGTCTCACCAAGAGCCCCGGTTCCCGTACTAACGAATGAAACCCGGAACTCCCAATTCTAGGTCACCTGATCGCTGTGCTAGCCTTTGACTGGCAATCATAGTGATTAACCGTTTCAATACCGTGCAATTTTACACCTTCCTGCCCAGGCCATTTTTCAGGTTTCAGCGCTCTCACACTTTGAATGACAATTGCGCGGTCATACAACACTGTACCCAAACTAAAATTTTATCATTTTCTTCACACAACTAGAGCTTTCTTTTGGTGGTATTTAATCACTGCTGGGGTTTTTATTTTTTGCTAAATTAACAAAAAAAGACCAAAAATTTTGAAAAAAAAACACATTTTTCTTTGTTTCTGTTATAAAAGTTTACAAATAAATAATTGTTCTTCATAAATTTAGGCCGAGATGTATTCTGCTACATGTCTTTGGTGAAAATAACCCAAATTAGGATGTATTTTTTAGTTTGTAGGAAAGTTATAGAGTTCACAAACTATGGGATATATATGAAAATTGATCAATCCTGAAGTACTGACAGCCAATCTAATTTCTTGAGGTCCAAGAATGTCAGAATAGTACAGATATCCCCAAATGACCCCTTTTTGCAGAGTAGACAGTCCGATGTACTTCATAAGAGGCATGGCGAGTTTTTTGAAGTTGTATTTTTTTGTCATAATTTTTTGGAAAATGAAAAAATTAAAAAAATTATTTTCACTATTTTTTTTTTTACATACTGTCACCAGTGCAGTACAGCGTCTTCATATAACTGGCATGGCAGTGAACAGGGACACTGACTGGTGACAGTATGAAAAAAAATATATATATATATTTTTTTTTTATTATTTTTTTTTTATTATATTTTATTTTTTATTACATTTTTTATTTTTTTTTATTTTTTTTTTCATATTTTACTATGACCAAAGTAGTACAATGTTACCATAGTAACATTGTACTACTTTGGGGAAGTGATCAGTATTTTTTTTTTTTTACACAATTTGCTTATAGCAAAGAATTACTTTGCTGTAAGCAAGCATTTACCTGAATGAAATCGATTCATTCAGCTTTTTTTTTTTTTTTTTGTGCTTAGCTGTGATTTTGGTCACAGCTAATCACATGACATGTGCATGTGATTAGCTGTGACCATTCACAGCTAGGCACTAGTATACAATGGATGGCATCATGAATGAAGCCATCCATTGTATACAACTGTCATGTGACCTGCTGTGATTGGTCACAGCAGGTCACATGGTACCAGCAACGTGAGCCGGTACTCGGATCGGTCATCAGCCGTGTCCGAGGTGCACGGCCGGTGACAGATCACAGTGCTGCGCCGCTCTGCATTAGCGCAAACTGCGCATGTGTGGGAGCACGCCAAATGGCGTGCACCCGGAGTGCAGAGACACTTTTGAAGCCGCCAAACGGCCATTGGCCGGGCGGCTAATGGTTAATCACTGTGAAGCCTGCCCCTATGTTTTCTCTCTTTGAATGGAGGAGAGAGATACATTGTATATCTCTCTCCTTGCAGAAAAAAAACAAACAAAACAACAATGTGTAAAAAAAATGAATAAAAATTAAAAAGAAAATAAAAAAATACCTAGATCAAGGTTTGATCTAGGTCAGTGCCAGGGTTAGTGTTTGGGTCAAGTAAGGGTCACAGTTGAGGTCAGGGTCAAAGGTCAGAGTCAGTATAATTTGGACAGGATTTTTTTGTTTTAATTAGTATCAGTGTCAGTGTGGCTTACAAAAAAAGTACCATTTTATGTTTCTGGGCTGTACTACAGGTACAAACAAAAACTAACATACACAAATGTGGTATCACTACGATTTTCAGGAACAGAGAATATATTTTGGGTTGTTCTTTGCTGGTAGGTTATGGTAGTAACAAGAAATATACAGCTACATTTAAAAAAAAGGTTTTTTTAACTATTTTGGGCAAGTTTTCCTAATTAATTCCTAATTAAAAAAAAATCAGGAGATATCCATAACCATTTAACACCAAATGAAAGCCCAATTTGTCCTCATAAAAAACAAGGTATAATCCACCTGGATGTAAAAAGTAGATGTGATTATATGTATAGTTTTACTAACACAGGTCAAAGTTGCATAATTGCTTAGGCATTAGGATTTGTTTTACCCTTAGGTGTGAAGGGTTTAAAGATGAAAGCATAGCAGTTGAAATTAATATACTTTTGTAGCTAGCAAAAACATATATGCAGAAAGTCAGACATTAACAAGTCTATACACTTTCACTCTCTTCCAGTCCAAGACATTTTTCAGTTTTCAGCAGTGTCATATTTTGAATGACACTTACTCAGTCATGCAACATTGTACCCAAATAACATTTTTATCATTTTATTTTAAGACAGATAGAGCTTTTATTTTGTACAAAAAAAATTAAATACACTCGATCCTTCTAGGTCACAAATCAGCTTGATTCCTTTAGCCCAACTGTAAAACATGGGCATATAAAAAATATTTTTAAAAAATAGCAAACGTGGCTTTTTAAGCCCTTCACACCTAAGGGTAAAACAAATCTTAATGCCTAAGCACAATTTTGCAAAGTTGACATGTGTTAGTAAAACCGTACATATCATCACAACTGCTTTGTACATTCAGGTGAATGATACCTTGTTTTTTTCAGGACAAATTGGGCTTTCATTTGGTGGTAAATGGTAATGGATATTTTCTTTTTTTTATTATCAAAGCAAAACCGGTCCAAAATAGTAAATAAAAAAAAATCTTTTTTTTAACTTTGCTGTGTGTGTTTTGTTACTACCATAACCTACCACCAAAGAACAACCCAAAATAAATTTTACAGCTCTTGACGATCACAGCGATACCATATATGTGTATGTTATTTGTTGTTTGTACCCGTAGTACAGACCAGAAACAATAGTGTGCATTTTGTATTTTGTTTACCTAAAACACACTGACACTAACTGACACTAATACCAATTAAAAAAACTCTGACCTTTTGACCTTGAACGTTGACCCTGACCTTGACCCAAACACTAATCTTGGCACTGAACTAGATCAAATCTTGATCTAGGTATTTTTTCTTTATTTTTTATTTAATTTTTAAACATGTATTTATTTATTTATCTTTTTTTTTTTTTAACAAACATTTTTTTTCCCTCTATGCCAGCAGTTAGAGAGATACGATGTATCTCTTTCCTCCATTCATAGATAGATAAAAAAAACAAGGGCTGTAGAGTGACTGATCACTGTAATAGCCAATCAGAGGCTATCACAGTGATCATGTGACCCACAATCAGGAGTCCTGGGTCCCGATCGTTAGAACGGGACCAGGGGCTCTCAGTGACACCCCGGTCTTTGTGCTGGGAGCGTGTTGTGCGGTGTGTCAAGGGGTTAATACTTAACCATATCCAGCCAAAGCGAACATAATGTCCCAAAATGCCATGAAAGTGATACTTGTCATAATATTATTATTAATATTATACAGTACTTATATAGCACCAACAATATGACCTGTCATGGCTTGCACAGCCTGATCGGTTTCGCCGGACCCACCCAGCTACATCAGAGGCATAATACAAACAATTGTGAGCCATCTTCTTAAATGGTCCTAAAATGGCCACCAGCGTGTTAGAAGCACAAACAGGAAACAGAGGAGCTGAAGAAACAGGAAAGGGAAAGGGTGGGGAGTGGAAGTCGGAGATGAAAAAACATAAAGAAAAAGCACCTATATTCATATATATGGATCAAAGGCCAACCACAACACAAGGCACCAAAACACCTACAAATATTTATTCTATTCTATTATTTTAAACAATGGTGGTGTTTAAGGCAAGATTGCATGTTTAAACATATATATTAATTTGCATATCATTTTATAATGAATAATAGTATATGCAGTTCCTTTTCCTAACATAAGATGTCTCCCTTCTTATTTTTCCCTAAACAGATAAATGACAATGATAAAATTGTAACTGCAAATGTATTTATTAATGGTACTAATATAGCACTGTCAATTATATGCAGTGCTTTGCATATATTGTACATTCACATCAGTCCCTAATCCTCAAGGGGTGTACAATCTAAGGTCCCTAACTTGCATTCATACATAAAACACACATACTAGGGCCAATTTAGACAGGATCCAATTGACCTACCAGCATGTCTTTGGAAGGAAACCCATGCAGACACAGAGAGAACATGCAAACTCCAGGCAGGTGGTGCCATGGCTGGAATTTTAACTAATGTCCCTTATACTTCCAGGTGGAAGTGCTAACCATTTAGCCACTGTGCTGCCCAAATACATAGGAACTACAAATTTGTATAACTATAAGAACCTATCAACACTACATTCTTATCAACCCTGCCAGACCCCATTCCCATACCCCCCAATATCCCACACCCCCAAAGAAAAAACCCATACCAGCCCAATTAAAATTAAACATTAACAGCTATAATGATATCTGTCAGGAACAATATTTAATGCTTTTCACATTTATTCATGAAAAATAATCATAATCATAATTATCAAAAAAAATCTCATATTGTATTATAGCAAAAAAACACGAAAAGCTTAGATAATCATTGAGACCTGGTGGTTTAACCACCTCCAACTCCCATATCCACCAAGTCTCATACTGTAGCAAAAGTTTATCATAATCACCACCCCAACATTTGAGGCATGATGGATCACGATTATATTCCAAACACACATGGTGTGCTATTGGGGCCCTAAGATGATAAGTCTCAATATCATAAATATGGTCCTGGAATCATCTGCGTATTGATTGGAGGGTCTTGCCAACATAGAAGGATCAGCAGGTGCAAGTGATAACATAGAACACTCCCATTATGTCACAAGTGACCCTTTGGTGGGGTAGCACAGTGGCTAAATGGTTAGCACTTCCACCTGTCAGTAATAGGGTTGTTGGTTCAAATCCCAACCATGGCACCACATACCTGGAGATTGCATGTTCTCCCTGTGCTTGCATGGGTTTTCTCCAGGCACTCCAGTTTCCTTCCACATTCCAAAGATAGGCTGGTAGGGTAGTTGGTTCCTGTCCAAATTGGCCCTAGTATATATGAATGTGAGTTAGTGACCTTAGATTGTACACTCCTTGAGGGTTAGGGACTGATGTGAATGTACAATATATATATGTAAAGTGCTGTGTAAATTGATGGCACTATATAAGTACCTGTAATAAATAAATAAACCTGAGGCACCTCCCAGTGGACAAGACTAATCTGTCACCCTCAACCATATACCTACAATATTCACATCAGCCACATTTTGCAAAGCCCATTCTTCTATGGTGAATTGGAGGTTTCCATGTGATATCACTAGGGACCAGAAGGTCTCTTAACCTCTTGCCGACCGCGCATAGCCGAATGACGGCTTCACCGCGGCCGGCCAGTTCTGAGTGGACGTCATATGACGTCCTCCCAGAACGCGCTCTCCTGCGCACCCCAGGGGGCGCGCACCCGGCGATCTCCGTGATCGCTGTGTCCTACGGACACAGCTGATCACGTGATGTGGTGAAAGGCCGATCCCACCGGCCTTTTACCACGTGATCAGCGGTGTCCAATGACACGCTGATCACAGGGAAATGCAAGTGCCGGTTCTCGGCTGCACTTTCCTCACGCTGTCAGATCGTTAGGAAAGTACTGCCGAGAACCGGCAGTTGTCAGAGCGGGGATCGGCACCGATCATCAGGGCACTGATGATCAGTGCCCTGATGATCGGTGCCCAGCAGTGCCACCCGCAAGTTCCGCCCAGCAGTGCGCCCACTAGCCCCGCCCACCCATTCCCAGCAGTGCCCCCACCTGTGCCCAGCAGTGCCCCCACCTGTGCCCAGCAGTGCACCCACCTGTGCCACTCTGCAGTGCCACCTACCTGTGCCCAGAAGTGCCACCTACATGTGCCCAGCAGTGCCACCCACCTGTGCCCACCCACCTGTGCCCACCAGTGCCACCCACCTGTGCCCACCAGTGCCACCCACCTGTGCCCACCCACCAGTGCTGCCCACCAGTGCCACCCACCAGTGCAGCCCAGCAGTGCTGCCAGTCAGTGCCACCAGTCAGTGCCCAGGGGTTGTGCCAGTCAGTGCCGCCAGTCAGTGCCCAGAAGTGATGCCAGTCAGTGCCGTCTATCAGTACCCATCATCAGTGTCACCTATCAGTGCCGCCTATCAGTGCTGCATATCAGTGCCGCCTATCCGTGATCCCTAATTAGTGCTGTCTATCAGTGCCGCCTATCCGTGCCACCTCATTAGTACTGCCTATCAGTGCCCTTTAGTGCTGCCTATCAGTGCCCATCAGTGCCGCCTATCAGTGCCCATCAGTGCCGCCTCATCAACGCAAATCAGTGAAGGAGAAAAAATACCTGTTTGAAAAATTTTATAAAAGAAACAAATAAACTTTTTTTTTTTTTTAATTTTTTGCACTTTTTTTAATTTATAGCGCAAAAAGTAAAGCGCCCAATGGCGATTAAATACCACCAAAAGAAAGCTCTATTTGTGAGAAAAAAATGATCAAAATTTCATATGGGTACAATGTTGCATGACCGCGCAATTGTCAATCAAAGTGCGGCAGCGCTGAAAGCTGAAAATTGGCCTGGTAAGGAAGGGGGTATAAGTGCCTGGTAGGCAAGTGGTTAAAGACAGGGCCTTCCAACTTATGAATTGTGGTTTAGCAGAGACCATCTTTCCAACTGATGGGTCCTCTGATAATAAGTACTAATGTCTGGCGCACATTTCTTCAATCCCACTTATCAATTCAGTATATTGGAAACATAGTTTAGTCCTGTTAATTGCATCTGTACTCTCAGATTTTATCCGGTCAAACAAAAGGGCTTCCCGATTACACTCTAGCTCATTTGTAAGCAAGGTTGAATCATCTGTCCTTATATCCTCTTTTGCAAAATCTGTTCCGCAATTCCTTAGCCTCTATTTTGAAGTCTACTAAATCTGTGCAATTCCTTTGGGCTTTCAGGTATTAACCTACCGGAATACCTTTGACCAAAGAGCATGGATGAAAGCTCTTTGCATGCAGCAGACTATTTGTTGCTGTTAGTTTTCGATATAAAGTTGTCTTTATTGTTTGCTGCTGTGTTATCTCTATGGATAAATCCAAGAATGTAATCTTGTATTTATGCCAGTCACTTGTGAATTGAAGATTATATGGATTCGTAGAAAGTTTTTCAACAAAACCCTCTATCTCCTCCACAGTGCCGGTCCAAAATATAAGGACGTCGTTCATGTACCTGTACCAGGGCAAGATCATGGACAGGTACACAGATGATGCCCCCCCAGGCAGGACTCCCAATTGCCAAGATACAAGTTGGCATAGGAGGGGGCACACTTGTTGCCCATAGATGTGCCTTGTGACAATAATATTTTCCATCAAATTGGAATTTATTATGTACCAACATTTAAAATATTGGCCCTGGAATATGATTGTTTAAGGGTTTTTAGTGGGGTCTGTTTTGTTTTGAGTGTGTTTCTTTGTAATTTTAATTAATAAATGAAGTATTTTGTATGTTAATGATATCTGTCGATAGTTTTTTTATTTTTATACAATGGTTGAAAAAGTGATTTGGGTAGAGGTATTAAGCTAAATCCATATTTCCTTTTTTATAATTACTGCCTGTGGTATGCTCCCTACCCTACCTAAAGAGATATATAACAAATAAATTTGTGACCTAGAAGGATCAAATATATTTTAATTTTTTGTACAAAATAAAAGCTCTATCTGTCTTAAAATAAAATGATAAAAATGTTATTTGGGTACAATGTTGCATGACTGAGTAAGTGTCATTCAAAATATGACACTGCTGAAAACTGAAAAATGGCCTGGACTGGAAGAGGGTGAAAGTGTACAGACTTGTTAATGTCTGACTTTCTGCATATATGTTTTTGCTAGCTACAAAAGTATATTAATTTCAACTGCTAAGCTTTCATCTTTAACCCCTTCACACCTAAGGGTAAACAAATCCTAATGCCTAAGCAATTTTGCAACTTTGACCTGTGTTAGTAAAACTGTACATATAATCACATCTACTTTTTACATCCAGGTGGATTATACCTTGTTTTTATGAGGACAAATTGGGCTTTCATTTGGTGGTAAATGGATATTTCCTGATTTTTTTTATTATCAAAGGAAAACTGGCCCAAAATAGTTAAAAAAACATTTTTTTTAAATATAGATGTATATTTCTTGTTACTACCGTAACCTACCAGCAAAGAACAACCCAAAATATATTGATTCTCCTGCTCCTGACAATTGCAGAGATACCACATTTGTGTATGTTAGCTGTTGTTTGTACCCATAGTACAGCCCAGAAACAATAGTGTGCATTTAACTTTTTTGTCCTACCTAAAATACAATGACAGGGACACTAACTGACACTGATACTAATTAAAACAAAAACAAATCCTGTGCACAATTATACTGACCCTGACCTTGAACTTTGACCCTTACTTGACCCAAACACTAACCAGATACTGTTTATGGTGGACTTTGACATAGCTATCCAGCATGCTGGGAAATGTATATTCTTTGTGGCCACCTTTCTAACTTCTGCCTATCTCTATCTATTACTGTCCCTGTTTTCCAGAGAGCTCTCAGTAGGAAGTTACAATAAACGTTTGTTAAATTTAAAATATGATATATGAATCCTATAGGTCTACATGATTGTTTAAGGGTTTTTAGTGGGGTTTGTTTTGTTTTGAGTGTTTTTTTGACATTTTAATTAATAAATGAAGTATTTTGTATGTTAATGATATCTCTCAATATTTATAATACTTTCATACAATGATTGAAAATGTGATTTGGTATTGAGGTATTGAGCTTTTATTTTGTGCTGTTTTATCACCACTGGGTTTTTATTTTTTGCTATATAAAAAAAGAGATTTTTTTTTCTTAATTTCTTTTTCAAAAATTTGCAAACAAATAAAAAATATTTCTTCATAAATGTAGGCCAAAATGTATTTTGCTACATTTCTTTGGGTAAAATAACTCAAATTGGTGTATATTATTTCAGACTGCCAGGACAGTACAAATACCACCCAAATGACCCCTTTTTGGAAAGTAGACAGTCCAAAGTAATTAGTAAGAAGCATGGTGAATTTTTTGAAGTTGTAATTTTTGTCACTTTTTTTGGAAAATGAAGACATTAAAAAAAATGTTCCCAAAAAGTCGTCATTTTGTTGTCAACAAGTTATTCCTCACAAACAGCATGGGCATGCTTACAATTCTGAGTGTGGGGATAACACATGTGTGAAACCCAGATGTATAGAGGCGTTCCCAGTACATCTAATTCCCTGACTACTTATCACAGTTTTGGAGGCAAAAATGAGGGATCAAGGTAGAAGGGCCTTAGCCAGGGAAGTAATCAAGCATGATGGTCACTCTGAAAGAGCTCCAATGTTTTTCTGTGGAGAGAGGAGAACCTTCCAGAAGAACAACCATCTCTGCAGCACTCCACCAATCAGGCCTGCATGGTTGATTGGCCAGACAGAAGCCACTCCTCAGTAAAATGCAAATGACAGACCACCTGGAGTTTGCCAAGAGGCACCTGTGAGACTCTCAGACAATGAGAAACAAAACTCTCTGCTCTGATGAATCAAAGATTGAACTCTTTGGCCTGAATGCCAAGCATCATGTCTGGAGGAAACCAAGCACCAATCACCACCTGGTCAATACCATCCTTGCAGTGAAGCATGGTGGTGGCAGCATCATGCTGTGGGGATGTTTTAAGAGGCAGGAACTGGGAGACTAGTCAGCACTGAAGGAAAGATGAATGCAGTAATGTACAGAGACATCCTTGATGAAAATCTGTTCCAGAGTGCTCTGGACCTTAGATTGGGGCGACAGTTCATCTTTCAACAGGACAACTACCCTAAGAAAACAGCCCACATAACAAAGGAGCGGCTATGGGACAACTCTGATAATGTTCTGGAGTGACCCAGCCAAAGCCCACACTTGAACCCAATTGAACATCTCTGGAGAGATGAAAATGGCTGTGCACCGACGATCCCCATCCAACCTGATGGAGCTTGAGCGGTACTGCAAAGAAGAATGGAAGAAATTGCCCAAAAATAGGTGTGCCAAGCTTGTAGCATCATACTCAAAATGACTTAAGGCTGTAATTGGTGCTAAAGGTGATTCAACAAAGTATTGAGCAAAGGCTGTGAATACTTATGTACATGTGGTTTTTTCATTTTTTATTTTTAATAAATTGCAAAGATTTCAAAACAAACTTCTTTCATGTTGTTATTATGGGGTATTGTTTGTAGAATGTTGAGGGAAAAAAATGAATTTAATCCATTTTGGAATAAGGCTGTAACATAACAAAATGTGGCAAAAGTTAAGCGCTGTGAACACTTTCTGGATGCCCTGTATGTTTGGACCAAATTCTCAGCTCATCCCTACTGCTCTTCTCCTAACAGCTGCATGTGAACAACCACTGCCTATCACTTTAGGCCTTCTGCACATTATAGTAATATGTGATTCTCTAGGTCCATTAGTCCATTAACAGCTATGGCAATAGTTGAACGTGGTGATTTCTTGCACTTATCATTGCAGTGCTCTATCGACTATACTGGATGCAATGGCATACAGTGATGTGTTGCTAACAAAAGGCAGTTTTTGTTGTGTAACCAACAATCATGCTGTTACTGACACTGACAACAAAAAATTTAAAAGATACTATCAAAATTATACAAAAATAAAATATACCTTATGGAAAAAAAGTTCAATGAATGAGGAAAAACAAAAGTAATAGGACTGTTGGGTATATTCACAGTGAATACAGATGGCAGCAACACTCCAGTTTCTGTAGTCCCTCATACTGCAATTCACTGCAATGTATCAGTGGAAATATACATCTTTGGCAGTATGCTAGCACAGTACAATAGCTCTGTCGCTCCCTGCAGTCCCGATTATCTGCCCCTCACTAACTTCAAAACACACTGACAAGGTGCTGCTGGGAGAGTTGACTTTATAGCAAGGTACAACACATTATTGGTCAGAGCCATACATAATTTTTTTGGGTGAGGAGGAGGGGGATTCAGGTTTGTGTACCCAAGGTACTCAGAGAATAATTATATATGCAAGCTGCAGCAAGTTTTAAACTTCACCCAATGGGAGGGGTTTAAAACTTGAGCCTTCTAATTCTGTACATGGTAACGTATTCCACAGTACCCACAAAATATGCCTTAATTACAATGCCATAAGTGAATGGCATAGTGAATACTGAGCAACCAGCAACTGTTGTGCAAAATAGAATAAACAGTGCAGTAGTCAGGAGTATATTGTATACAAATAAATATATAACCTCCTCTACTTCAAACCCCTCAAAAAGTCATACTTTCTCCCTAGAAAGTGCAATAATCATATAATATAACCTTTTTTATTATTATTATATCACAAAAAGGTTATATTATATGATTATATTGTATACAGCCCAGCATAGAGAGTCCAGTGGTCAGTTTAAGTAGTCTATCTGAACCATGCCATTCAATTAATGTACTAGGTATAGAGCAATATGCAAGCTGTAATGTCACCAACAGCAGAATACATGCACAGTACCCAGCAAGAAACAAACGTTGTAAAAGCCAACCAAGAGGCAATGCAGATCTATGGCAACAACAGAGGTTGGAGTGCCTGCCTCCAGCACAACCTGGCATCACCCTGTAGTGCTGTTCCCCTCCAGCCAGAGGGTTACAATCACCAACGAGGTCCAACTGCATTGTTCTTCTGTACCCCATCTGACTATGGCTGTACAATAACAACTTCTGTTTATAATGCCCGCCCCCCAGACATAGAAAGTAGACCACCTTAATTGAGTACTTATCTGAGGCTTAGTCTCTTCATAGTGAGCATGTTATGATAGGTACTCAATTGAATCAGCCTTCAACTCATTTACAGGCTCAAAGCAAACAGATATGCAACCTGGGCTTTCTAGCCTAGCTACTGTGCAGGAGCTGTCGATGGGTGTTCTGGGGGAGTTTGAACACCCCTACACTCCCTTATCTATGCCTCTGTTATTGTCCACAATATTGCTCCTGAGCACAGTTCAAAATGTACTGCAAACTATTATAGGATGCTTAGATTGGTCCTACTGAACAGCTAAACACTGAACATGCAATTTTCAGTCTTCATTTAACCTTGGTCCAAGCACGAACCTTAACTGTAGTAGTAAGGAAACCTGAGAAGCTCACTCTTTCTATAGGACAGGCTTACTACTATTATATCCTTATGTGTTACTGCAAGAACACTGTAGGATAAACCTCAAATAATACTGGCTAGTACAGGGGTGGGCAAACTTTATGACTTGAGGGCCTCAATGGGTTCATATATTGGACCCGGGGGCCGGACCAAGAGTAGATGAATGATGTGTATGTGTCATCCATAGTAAGTATAGTAATATTCCCCCATAGTAAGCATAGTAAATAATCCCCCATATAGTAATTCATCCCCCATAGTAATTCATCCCCCATATAGTAATTCATCCCCCATAGTAATTCATCCCCCATAGTAATTCATCCCCCATATAGTAATTCATCCCCCATAGTAATTCATCCCCCATATAGTAATTCATCCCCCATATAGTAATTCATCCCCCATAGTAATTCATCCCCCATATAGTAATTCATCCCCCATAGTAATTCATCCCCATATAGTAATTCATCCCCCATAGTAATTCATCCCCCATATAGTAATTCATCCCCCATAGTAATTCACCCCCCATATAGTAATTCATCCCCCATAGTAATTCATCCCCCATATAGTAATTCATCCCCCATATAGTAATTCATCCCCCATAGTAATTCATCCCCCATATAGTAATTCATCCCCCATATTAATTCATCCCCCATATTAAGTCCCCAAGTCCCCCCTGTGTCAATTCACTTACCTTTGCTCCGCGTGTTCCTCTCGCCGTGTTCCCGCGCCGTTCCGGTGTAGCATGAAACTCTGTCTCCTATGAGGATCTGTCCCCCTCGACATAATGGGTTCATATATTGGACCCGGGGGCCGGACCAAGAGTAGATGAATGATGTGTATGTGTCATCCATAGTAAGTATAGTAATATTCCCCCATAGTAAGCATAGTAATTAATCCCCCATATAGTAATTCATCCCCCATATAGTAATTCATCCCCCATAGTAATTCATCCCCCATATAGTAATTCATCCCCCATAGTAATTCATCCCCCATATAGTAATTCATCCCCCATAGTAATTCATCCCCCATAGTAATTCATCCCCCATATAGTAATTCATCCCCCATATAGTAATTCATCCCCCATATAGTAATTCATCCCCCATAGTAATTCATCCCCCATATAGTAATTCATTCCCCATATAGTAATTCATCCCCCATATAGTAATTCATCCCCCATATAGTAATTCATCCCCCATAGTAATTCATCCCCCATATAGTAATTCATCCCCCATAGTAATTCATCCCCCATATAGTAATTCATCCCCCATAGTAATTCATCCCCCATATAGTAATTCATCCCCCATATTAATTTATCCCCCATATTAAGTCCCCAAGTCCCCCCTGTGTCAATTCACTTACCTTTGCTCCACGCGTTCCTCTCGCCGTGTTCCCGCGCCGTTCCGGTGTAGCATGAAACTCTGTCTCCTATGAGGATCTGTCCCCCTCGACGTATCTGCGCATGTGCCAGTTTCAGGCATTAGCAGCCGATCGGCGATCTCCGGCACATGCGCAGATACGTCGAGGGGGACAGATCCTCATAGGAGACAGATTTTCATGCTACACCGATCTTCAGGGCGGACTGTGAGAGGAGCCTAGCGGGAGCCTAGCTCCGCGGGCCGGATTAAAAGGTCCGCCGGGCCGTATACGGCCCGCGGGCCGTAGTTTGCCCATTGCTGGGCTAGTATCTAAAATTCAAGCTTAACATGAACCCGCCCCTTCAGTATAAATGACCATTTCTGACGGTATAGTAAGAAGAAACAGTATCTTGTGTTGCTCTGATACTTATCTTCAAATAATTGCACTATTTATATGTTGGAAGAGAGGTCTAATACAGCTAGAGTCATTCTCAGTTTGACTGAGGAACACTGCAGCAGAACAGTCCATATATTATTTAGAAATCCAAGCCCAGATTTTCACTTTGTTGTACAATTCCTGTATGATTGTGGCACATGGGCACTCTCCTGGAAAACATCTTAGGGACCTGCTGAAAGCATCTCTGAATGATCCCCTTCATTATGGAGCATAAGAGGAGATTTCATCAGTAAAAAAAATGGTTTCTTCTAAGTAACAAAACAAATTGTAGACTGTAAATAATTTAGAGCAAAAAACAAAACTGCAGAAGTAACACACTTTGCTGATACTCTTGAGATTTACTGCACAGCCCTATAAGGTCAAGAAAACTTAAATAATTTATTTTTCTGTTTGACATCCTTTTTTTCTAATGTCCATATTTATATGTCCTGTGGCTACAGAGGAAACTATAGATACATTTTCGAAAACTATTTTAGCAGTTAAAATGTTCTCATTTCTATTCTAACAACTGTGTTTACAGGAACCTGAGAAACAGTTAAAATACTGCCATAGGCATTTTAAGAAGGAAAAGATGAAAAATGTATATATAGTGTATACAGTATATATATATATATATATATATATATATACACACTATTCAAGCATGGTACCGTGATAGGTTGCCACCTCTGCAATAAGTCCATGCACTAAATTTCCTTGCTACTAAATATTTCACGGTCAATTGTTAGTGGTATTACAACAAAATGGAAGCAACTGGGAACAACAGCAACTCAGCTGCGAAGTGCTAGGCCACGTAAAATGATAGAGCAGGGTCGGCTCATGCTGAAGCGACAGTGCACAAAAGTCACCAATTGTCTGCAAAGTCAATAGCTAAAGACCTCCAAGCTTTGTGTGGCCTTCAGATTAGCACAACAGTGCGAGAGCTTCATGGAATGGGTTTCCAAGGCCAAGCAGCTGCATCCAAGCCTTACGTCACCAAGTGCTTTACACCACTGCATCCAAAGTATTGTATTGCACTTGGTGCTGTAAGGCTTGGATGCAGCTGCTTGGCCATGGAAACCCATTCCATGAAGCTCTCTAATGCATTGTTGTTGTGCTAATCTGAAGGCTACATGAAGTTTGGAGGACTTTAGCTATTAAGTATGTTGGTTTATAGTGGCCATTAGAAATCAGGAGTGCCCCAACAGGATCTTCTTGGTGTACAATATTAATTACCTAAACAGATGCCTAGATTCTTCATGTGAGCTGTGAATGAGCTTGTTCAGACAGACAGCCAGGGTGGAAACTTCAAACTCATATAATTTTCAAATTATATATGCTACAATGCATTACAATTGAAACACAATAATATACACCTCAAATACACTCAAACACACTCAGAGGTCCTCACTGTTCGCAATAATAAACTAAACACACTGAACCATGCACTCAACAGACCACATCTTGCACCCACAACACTCAGAACACCACAAGCTATCCTCCAATACATTCAACACTACACAGCATGGATTGTGTTACACATAGGATTCCAAACCAATACACCAGGCAGATTGCAGTATTTATTTATTTTATTTCAGGTACTTATATAGCGTCGTTAATTTATGCAGCGCTTCACTTATATATTGTACATTCACATCAGTCCCTAACCCTCAAGGGGCGTACAATCTAATGTCCCTAACTCACATTCATACATACACATACTAGGGCCAATTTAGACAGGATCCAATTCTCCTACCAGCATGTCTTTGGAGTATGCACTTTATTATGGTTAGCACTACACAGTATGCACCCCAGCTTTTGTAGCATTCAATACACTGAGCAGACATAGTATTGACCCCAATATAGTCAAAAGAATGCACCATGCACCATGCACCCTGTTGCCATCTGCCTGCAGCCTGCATTTCAATATGTTCAGCACACCACATGCACGCAAACATGCTCAGCCCATACACCCATCACATTAAATACTTATCTCACAAGTCCCAGTCATGGAATAGGAAAATGTCAATTATTAGGCTCAGGCTTTTGTCAAGGACATTTTGAACTAGAGAAATTAGTATTACAGTAGGACTAACAAATGTTTGCTCAGGGAGGAAACGTATACACATCAGGCTTTATATGCATATTTCTAATTAACTTTCAATAATTTTTTTTCTTTGGCATTACACCATTAATGACACAAGCAGAACAGAGTAAACATACACAACACTAGACAAAGGCAATTAGTTAAATTCACAATGTTTTAACACAAACCTAAGACACTATGGGGGGGATTTACTAAAGCTGGAGCATTCAGTATCTGCTATAGCTGTGCATGGTAGCCAACCAAACCAACTTCTAACTTCAGCTTGTTCAATTAAGCTTTAGGAATAAATCCTGGAAGCTGATTGGTTTCTATGCAGAGCTGCACCAGATTTTGCATTCTCCAGTTTTAGTAAACAACCCCCTATATTTCCAGCCATGTGACTTTCATTTTAAAATGCCATTGTACTCAACTGAAAATAGCTTTCACTTAAAAAAAAATAAGAATATTTATCCAGGTGTGTTAGCTTTATGAAATAGGCCTAATGGCAATGGCCTTATTGCATGGTGTGATGGCTCATATTAGAAATAATAAAGGATAAAAATGGAAGGGGAGTAAGGGGAAAAGATAATGGGGACAAATGAATGTGAAATATAATGTTTTATTGCTATTAAAGTAGGGAAAACGTCTTGATTTATGTAAGAAGAGAAGCTCAGTGGTGGATTATTGTAGGCCTGGATTTGCTGAGACTAAGTACTCCAGGGTAGCCCCTGGGAAGTTGGAAAAAAGTTCACTTTCTGCCTTTACAATCTATATTTTATTTTATTCATTTATTTATTTATATGAAAGATATTGAGATTAGCAGCCTTCATATTTACCTCAGTAAACCTTTACTTTAAAGCTACTTTGGTGTTGTGTAAAAAATGCAGCTAAGTAGGACCTGAAATAGTAGAGTTTTTATAAATACCTGCCCCCCACCCTTTGATACTTTACCCTGTTCAGCTGCTATGGGCGTCTGAAGAATTTTCATATTTGACACTTCTAAGAGTACTGTGCGCTGTGGTTTCTTGAACTGATCCCTATATCACTATGTAGGGGCTAGTTATAAGCTGAACATATATGGGTTCAGTTTGGGGCAGGACTGGTGAACAATACTAAAGTTGATATGTTGAATTTGAACTCCATTGAAGTTAACGGGAGTCAAAAATCAGTCAAATTAATTTTCTAGGCTAATAGGCAAGAGATTGTCAAACAAATTACACGGGGTGCTGGGTACTGCTCTGTAACAAAGCATTTCTTTTTTAAATTCTAATTGGGGAGCAGTGGTTTTTGTCACATTTAAAGTGAAAAAATAAAAATGACACATTCCTTGAAACAACATGCCCTTAGCCTGCTTGTGAAGTGGGGCATCCGTGCAATGTATACAAGCTATATTGTGTGTGTTTAAATTGTTGGCAAAATGATAGCTCCCAGGAATTCAATTCATCAATGCCAAACCCTAAACAAGGGTTTTATATAGATGTTACATGGGACCCCTGCACAAAAAAGGGTTCCCCAATAAGCCACAACACACCTTTGTAGTCTGATATGAATTTTAAAGGAGGCCCCACTTAAAAAAAACAAAAAAGCTGAGGTTCCACCCAAATTCTATTTTTTGGGGGAACCCCACACAAAAATGTAAAAAAAACTTGAAGTCTCCCCCAAAAATCCACACCAGACCCTTATACGATCATGCAGCCCAACAGGCCAGGGAAAGGGGAACCAAACCAGGTCACATACCAGGTCACATGCTGTCAACATGATAGGGAACCTTGCCATCCATGTTGAAGAGGACAAGCCTCTTCCTGACAACCATGGCCTGGTGATTGTGGGGATCTGTGGGTGGGGGCCTATTAGAATCTGGAAGCCCTCTTGAACAACAAGTGGACACACAGATACCACCCCTCAATGTAACAGAGTAAGAGGTACATGCTACCTCTACTCATTCACAAAAAAAGAAATGTAAAGTTTAAATCAACACACAAAGTTTTTGACAAGTCACTAAATAAAAAAAATGCTGGGGATTCATCAATGATCATGTCCTCTAGCATACCAAATCTATATCAGTCACAATGCCTGATGCCACTCAATGCCTAACCACTGACAGTTGCCTGTTCCTGTCACTCCACTAAGCCAAATAACAGTCTCCTCCACTAAAATGTAAACAAAGAGTCAGGGTCTCCCCAGCAAAACCCCCTTTAACAGTAAGGGTCATCCAGATATCACACCACCCTATGAATGAGTAATGGGTGGTCAGTGACATCATGAGTATCCCCATGACATCATTAACCAAATATGGACTTGACCATATTTGGTCAATGTCATCATGGGGATACCTATGATGTCATTGACAAATATGTACCCCCTATCTATTTATATGAGGGGGTGATATTTGAGCACCCCTTATTATTAATGCTTTCCTTGTGTTTGTATGTTTCTCTGGTATGTTCTTGCTGCTTCACATACACCCATAACTGAAAAACTGAACTTAAAAACTGATAACCAATTGTTTTCCTTGTGTTTGTGTGTTTCTCTGATATGTTCCTGGCGGGGAGGACTGACAACTCATGGGGCCCGCGGGCAATAGGGGATCATGGGGCCCCTGTGTCCTTGCCCAAACTCAAAAAAGCCTATGAAAAAGGTACCAGGGGCATCTCATGGGGCCCCCTACTGACCCCGGGCCCTCGGGCAGTGCCTGAGTTTCCAAATGGTCAGTCTGCCCCTGGTTCCTGCTGCTTCACATACACCCATAACTGAAGAAGTGAACTTAACAACAGAAAACTGATTGCTTTCCTTGTGTTTGTGTGTTTCTCTGGGAATTTCCTGCTGCTTCACATCCACCCAAAATTGAAAACGGATTGCTTTCCTTGTGTTTGTGTGTTTCTTTGGTATTCTTATTCTTATTATCGTTATACAGGATTTATATAGCGCCAACAGTTTGCGCAGCGCTTTACAATATAAGGGAGACAGTACAATTACAACACATATCAGTACAGAAGGAATATGAGGGCCCTGCAATGTAAAGGAATGTTGTTGCTGTTTAACCAACTGTAACCCTGATCGCATTGTGATGCTTATTTTTTACTTTAGGGTCTTACCTAAATTATGTCCAATCTTATCTTTACAACTTTGCCCTCTTGCAAGTCTGATTCTGAGGAAAGTTTGTTCTGCTAGCCAGACATCCTTTATTAACTCCTGGATAGTTAATTGGCAAGCAACCATTCCCACCCTTAACAGTTAAAAATTAAACCACCTTTATAGGGGAAACACATTTGCTGGTGGGCACATTTTCTGCTGTGGTTCTTTTTGTAAGTGGGGGTTATTTATTTAAGTGGGAGAACTTCAGGCTCTGCTTCATCTGAATGTTTCATCTGAAGATGTCTTCTCTGTGCCTCCACAGGTATGTTCCTGCTGCATCACATCCATCCAAAACTGAAAAACTGAAACGGATTGCTTTCCTTGTGTTTGTGCATTTCTCTGGTATGTTTTTGCAGCTTAAAGCGGAGCTCCAGTCTCTGGTGAAAAAAATAAACGTCAGCAGGTACAAAATCTATAGCTGATGACTTTTAAAAAACAGCGACTCCCTTTAACTAAGAGCCAGCGGTGTCCTCACCGCAGCCAGGTTCACACGCCATCTTGTGTCCCCAGTGCCGGCATCTTAAGTGTGGCACCTGGCTATGACAGCTTGTGGCTTTATAGCCGGGTGACCACATGCAAGAGCAGCACTGCGCATTGTGAATGGTCCCACAGTCTTCTGGGAGCTGTCACATGTCGCAGAACACTGTGGGGGGGGGACCTCCTCTTTTGATCTCCTAGGCTATCGCAGCAAAAGTGGGTGCGAGTGCTTGTCAAAATTGGGTACCCGCTCCCCAAAGATGCCTATCCTTAATGAGGAGCAGGAGACAAAGCCTTAAAGCGGAACTTCCCCTTTTGGGTGGAGCTCCACTTTAACCATATGTAGCCCTATCACATTGTGATGTTTATTTTCTCCTTTAGTGAATTACCTAAATTATGTCCTGATCATATGTTTACAACTCTGCCCTTATGCAAGACTGATTTTGATGTGGACAGTTTGTTCTGCTAGCTAGGCATCCTTTATTAATTCCTGATTAGTTAATTGGCAAGCAAACACCCTCACCCCTAACAGTATAAAACCAAACCACATTTGTGGGGGAAACACATTTCCTGGGGGGGCACATTTACTGCTGGGATTCTTTCTATGAGTGGGAGTTATTTATTTAAGTGGGAGCACTTCAGACTCTGCCTCACCTGAATGTCTCATCTGAAGATTTCTTCTCTGTCCCTCTACAGGTATGTTTCTGCTGCTTCATATTCACCCCAAACTGAAAAACTGAAAACTGATTTTTTTTTCTTGTGTTTGTGTGTTTTTCTGGTATATTCTTGCTGCTAAACCATCTGTAGCTCTGCCCACATTGTGATGTTTATTTCCTCCTTTATTTTTACCTAAATTATGTCCTGATCTTATCTTTGCTCTCTTGCAAGTTTGATTCTAATGTGGAAAGTTTGTTCTGCTAGTGAGGGTTAATTCTTTAAGTAGGAGCACTTCAGGCCAGGGGCAGACTGACCATTTGGAAACTCGGGCACTGCCCAAAGGCCCGGGGTCAGTAGGGGGCCCCATGAGATGCCCCTGGTACCTTTTTCATAGGATTTTTTGAGTTTGGGCAAGGACACAGGGGCCCCATGATCCGCTATTGCCCGGGGGCCCCATGAGTTGTCAGTCCACCCCTGCTTCAGGCTCTGCACTTCAGCTGTTGCACAAAGCAATAGTATGCAGGAAAATACTTTGAAAAACATCAGACCGCAGCTGACCTTGTTTACTCTTTCAGTTCTCTTTCCGCTGTGTAATATGCTCTTTCTACCACTCCTGACACACTCCCATAATATCTTCCTCATCTTTCTGCTTCTTCTAACCTCTGGAGATATATCCCCAAACCCTGGGCCTCCATGATTTAACCGTATCCAAAGCACCAATCACCTTGCACTCTCTGGCAGCAGCCGCAATCCAAACAATTAAGTTTCCATTCCTCTTCTCCCCAAGACCATACTCCCCTTCTCTTGCACCCTTTGGAATGCCCGCTCTGTCTGTAACAAGCTCACCTCTCTCCACAACCTCTTCATCGCTAACTCATTTAATCTACTTGCCAATACTGAAACCTGGCTTTGTGAATCTGACACTGCTTCTCCTGCTGCTGTCTCCCATGGTGGACTTCTCTGGACTCACTCCCCCAGACCCAGAAGGCAGAAGGGACGGGGAGTGGGAATCCTTCTATCCCCACATTGCACCTTTTAGGTGCTTCACCCACCTCCCTCTCTGTCACTTTCTTCATTTAAGGCACATTGCATTCATGTTTTCTCTCACATTTTTCTAAGGATAGCTGTGATTTACTGGCCTTTCTTGATGACTTCTCTGCCTGGCTACCCTACTTTGTCTCTTTTGAAATGGCCACAAACATTCTCAGTGACTTTAACATCCCTGTTAATACTAACACCCCTGCTACCTCTAAACCCCCCAGTCTAACCTCCTTCCTTGAGCTGAACTAATGGATACATGCTTCTACTCACTCTGACAGCAACAGCCTTGACCTTGTTTTCTCCCACTAATGCACTCTGTGCAACCCCTCCAACAATCCTTTCCTTCTCTCTGATCACTACCTTATTAGCTTCACTCTCTTCCTCTCTTTCACCTCTCCCTCCAATCGCCTAACAATTACCCATTGAAACTTTTGCCACCTCAATCCTTCGCTTCTCTACTCTGCTACTGACCACCTACTGACCACCTCTATGAGAAAATCACACCCCTGTCTTGCCCCAACCTTGCTGCTTCTGTCTACAACACTTCATTGTCATCCATGGACACAATGGCCCTCCTCTATACACTTAGAATCAGGCCCCGACCCCTGCAACCTTGGCAAACAGATGACACCAGAAGGCTGAAAAAACATAGCGGTGTTCTTAAGCACCTGTGATGTAAGACTAAGTCTCGGAAAGATTTCAACCAATATATATCTGCCTTCCAAAAATGCAATTCCTGCCTCCTCACTGCCAAGCAGACATATTTTATCACTCTCATTAACAACTTCTCATCCTCTCCCCGTCAACTCTTCTCTACCTTCAACTCTCTACTTCATCTTTCACTGCCTCCACCCACTAACTTACTCACTGCCCAGGAGATACCTAATCACTTCAAAAATAAGATTGATACAATTCATGAGGAGATCTCTGCTGTACAGATACTTCCCCACCTAACACTCCATGTTCACAGGTACAATCATTACTTCCCTCATTAAGCCCTGTCACTATAGACGAGGTTGCTAAACTTTTTTCTAACGTCCACATAACCACCTGCCCCCTGGACCTTGTTCCCTTGCACATGCTACAGTCAACCTCTGGCTCTCTCCCTCACATCTAACTCTAACTCACATCTTCAATCTCTCCCCCTTTTCTGACATCTTCCCAAACTCTCTAAAACATGCACTAGTCACCCCCACCCTCACTGGACTGGACCAAGCTTAACAACCTACACGATATCTCCTTTCTCCCCTTTTAATCCAAACTCCTTGAACATCTAGTCTACAACTGACTGAGCAATCACCTCACTGAGAATAACCTTCTTGATCTCCTTTAGTCTGGATTTTGCTCTCAACACTCTACAGAAACTGCTCCCCTAAAACTCACAAATGATCTGCTAATGACTAAATTCCATGGACACTATTCTTTAGTTCTACTCCAGGACCTCTCTGTTTCCTTTGATACAGGGTACCACCCCCTCCTCCTCAAAAAACACGCCTTTGTCTCTGTGACTGTACTCTTGACTGGTTTTCATCCTACTTATCCAACCACACCTTTAGCATAAAGTTCTATTTCCTCCTCTTCCTCCTCTCCTCTTCCTTTTTCTGTCAGGGTCCCCAAAGGTTCTGTTCTTGGACCTCTCCTATTTTCAACCTACACCTCCTCCCTGGGTCAGTTGTTAACCTCCCATGGCTTCTAGTACCATCTCGCTGATGACACCCAAATCTATCTCTCTACTCCTAAGCTCACTCAGTCTCCTCACGTATCACAATACGATTGCATAACTATCAACCTGTTCCCACATGCCAAGGTTCTAGGTGTAATCCTGGACTCTGAACTAACCTTTCAAGCCCCAAATCCACAAAATCTTGCTGCCTCAACCTATGCAAAATACACCCACTCCTAACCAATGACACTACAAAGCTCCTAGTACTAGCAACAACTTACAAAGCCATTCACAACTTGGCACTCAGCTACATCACTAACCTAGTCTCAAAATACCAAGCTAATAGTTATTCCCAAGACCTCCAGCTCTCTAGCTCCCTCATCACCTTCTCCCATGCTCGCCTCCAGGAGTTTTTCTGAGCCTCTCCCATTCTATGGAATTCCTTATTCCAATCTATCTCCCACTCTGTTTGCTTTTAGACGATCCCTGAAAACCCTTCTCTTCACAGAAGCCTATTCTGCCCCCATCTAACAATTGTATTTTTATTTTCTCCATCAGCTCATCCCCCACAGCTATTCCCTTTTGTAGAACTTGACACTCCCTCTTAGAGTGTAACGAGCAGGGCCCTCTGATTCATCATGTATTAAATTGTATCATAACTTTACGGACTGCCCTCATGTTGTAAAGCGCTGCACAAACTATTGGCACTATATAAATCCTGAATTATAATAATAATAATCAAAAAAATAGCCATAAGAACATTCGACCATGAGAGTTAACATTCATCAATAAAGTAAATAGCCTAACACTATAGGCTAAGAACATTTAACCAGCAGGGGAAATAATGAGGGAAACCTTAACATAGTTTACAGTCTATAATGATTCCTGTGCAAACAGTACTGTGCAAACGGCAGTGAAGCTCCAGCTGCAGTGTGAAATAAAATATATACAAAATTTGAGGTATTCTTACCACTACTGAAGGTGACAGCTCATGAAAGCCCTGTGAAGAAAAAACAAAAAAGGTTTCCAACCCCCCTCCATGAAGCCTTCTTTGAGCCATACCAGGCCACATGCCTTCAACAAAGGAGGGCATACTAACTGGCAAAGTACTGTACCTTGTCCCCACAAGCACACAGTCTTTAAAAAAAGAGATGTAAATACGCTGTCAGTCACATTGTCAAGCATGCAGATTAACATCAATCACAATGCCAATACCATCCATCTTAAACGGTCTGGTATTGAATTTAGGGGGACCCCATGCCTTTTTTTATGCGGTCCTCCTTAAAATTCATACCAGACCTAAAGGACCTGGTATGAATTATTTTTTTCCCCACTACCGCCGCTGTTCGTTTTCATTTACCTGTCAGTCAGGAATCCCTGGCTGACAGCTGAAATGTGCCAAGTGGGGATGTATCACTGGTTGTTAAGAAGTGGGCGGGTACTTGCTCCCTAACAACCAGGCAGAAGCTGTAAAACTTAAGAGCGGTAATAATACCTCTGTTAAATATTTTATTTCACTCTGCAGCTGGAGGTTTGTTTGACAGCAGTTTGCACAGGAATCTTCCTCATTATTTCCCCTGTTGGTTGAATGTACTTGGCCTATAGTGATAGGCTATATTCTCTGTTGGTGAATGTTAACTCTCATGGTCAGATGTTCTTATAACTATTTCTATCTCTATCTCTTATGATCCATTGTTAGGAAATATTACTCTGGTCTGTCAAACACAACAAGCAAACTATTTCACACATATTACAAAGGTTATGGGTACTATTTGTTACGCTTGCATGAATCTCAAGACATTCACAAAGCAATTTTTTTTATAAATAGACACTTTAATGTTTGCTGGCAAATGGACAACAAAAATTCTGGGAGTTTGTCAAGACTGAATAAATTATCTCTCAATCTCATATGCCACATACTGTACAGTTAACATAAATCTGTATAACAAAAAATTTTAAAGGATATACTGTAAATTCCATTTACCTATACTAAGGAGGCAGTCTTATGTTTTTTATAATACAGTAAAATCAAGCTTCCATTTTATTTTGTACCACCTTGCTGTTGTTATGCACTATTATTTTCAATTTGTTCCTTACTGGCCACTGCCCCAAAAGCAGCAAGAATACATGGCTGTGCTTGCAATAACACCCCTTAGACAAAAATGTACTTATAAATTATATGCATATGCTGTATATAATTACTAATTACATGGATTCTGTTAAAATTATTTCTCTTACATTACACTAGCGATAATATCATTACTTATTCACACATTTTACTAATAATGTTTTTGTATTTCCATACTCTAATGCAACATGTATATTTATTGCACTTTTAAGTACACTTCGTCAATTTAAACAATGTTAGTTTATTGATTTTTATTTTATGTATTATAGCACAAATGGGTTAATGTTTATTCTGAACTGGTTTTAACAGATGCGAGGTGGTCAGATTCAGTGCTATTACTAAAAGTGGATTTAAACCTACAAATGAAAAATAAATTAAATTGTTTAAACTGTGTCTGAAATATAAAAGCCAATAATATTTCACTGTTTGAAAGAAAATATTAAAACCATATAGATAATTGCATAAAACAATTACATCCTAACATAATAAAATCAACCAGTACATTCTTGAAATATTAAATATTTTAAGACTTTTATGCCAGATAAAGGTAGAAGAAAACCTAACAGACCTCTTTCAGTACTAGATATTTGTTATTTTATTATTACAGGTACTTATATAGCTCGGTCAATTTATGCAGCACTTTACATATATACTGTACATTCACATCAGTCCCTGCCCTCAAGGAGCTTACAATGTAAGGTTCCTAACTCATATTCAACAATCATGTTTACAAAAATGAATTTTGTTCAATACATTTTTATTTAAGTGTAATATAACATACAGTAACCAACTGAGAACCAGTCAGAGCTCTGCAAGAGAGCAACAAGTACAGTGTCAAGACTAGAGTATAATATCATGAGATTAAAAGAAAAGCATATTGATTCAAAACAGTGACATCATGAAATACAAACAACATTCCCTGATCAAGTGTTACCGATGTCATGAGATTACCTCAAAATAATGAGATCATGGGTTTTGTTGAAGAGGGAGAAAAAGAGAGAGAAGTATGGAAGAAAGGACAATGAGGGGAAGAAAAGATTGCCTCTCCACTCTCCCTATTTCCTCAGCTTGACAGGCGGTCTATTGCTAGTGTGTCATTCAAAAACTAAGATACCAACATGAGGTGAATGATTACCATTTGTAGCACTACCCCCTTAGGCGTCATTAGATAATTGGGTCCTCCTATAGTCCTGCACAGCTAGATATGGATTTCCTTCCAGTCTTGCACTCCAGAGAGTCCTTGAACTTGTTTTTTTGGGGGGGCTTTTTTTTTGCGGGGGGTTAAAACATGGATGGGGATGAAGGATACATGGGATGCCCAAAGAACTGTAAACTTCTTGGACCTATGTACAAGTACACAGGAGAGTTTTCTCTTCTTGGAGAGCTATCCAGCCTCTCCTTGTGTACCACCTCAGACCCCAGATAAAATCTCCTCTTCACCCAGCTGCCTGAGGGAATCCCTGGGCAAGGGGACCCAGAAGCTGCCACTTTAGATGAAAGCAGTCCCAGGTGGGGGCTAGTCAGGTTTCCTACCCAAATGCCCTTTCCCCTTATCTGGCCCAGTGACTGATACTCACTCAGTCTCTCTTGCAAGCTTGTGGGTTGGTGGCTGTCATCAGGCCTTATGCTGGGCTGGCTTCTTCCCTGTTTCCCAGGCTGACCTCTCTCAGGGAATGATGAGTCTGAGAGATCCTTCTCCTGGACCCCCTCCCAGGCTCCACTCACTATCCTGCTCACTCCATTTTCCACCCAAACTCTCCCTGCTGCTGAGCAAGTTTGGTCACTCTTAAGGGCTGTCCTGACCCCATACCAAACCTCCTGCTTGGGGATTGCCCAGGATCCCTTGAGAGTGCAGACCAGCTCCTCCTCACCCTCACCCACAGAACTCTGGAGACTTCTCCAAGTCTCTAGATCAGGGGGAAGTTCCAGAGAGCTGATCTTCAGAGCCTCTCAGCCCTGACCCAAATGTGACCCCTCTAGCTATTGCTCCCAGCTGCTATTCAGCCTCCTACCGAAAAAAAAAAGTTAGCGTAGCTCCCCCTTGCTACCTAGGTAGATGCTACACATTTTGTCCAAAAATGGTCACTAGAGATCAGCCATAAATATAAAGAGGTAGTTTAAACTCAAACCAACAGGCCCATATATTAGAGTGTCTATTAGTAGATTCCCTGGCCAAATGTGTAAGTTATTCTAAAAGGTATAGATTGTCTACCTTGCATAGCCGTTGAGGTTAGGAGGGGAGAAAACATTGTACCCAATAAGCTGAGATCAGAGATTTAGCAGTGTTTAATAAGTGTGGGGTAGTGGACCTCTTATATCAGCCTATTGGTATAGTAGAGTCATGAAATATTATTAGCAAAGGGTCAAATTTGAAAGGCTCACCCTGTATTGCTGAAATTATGTCAGTGACAGCTTGACAGAATGTGCAAATCATGGGGCGGTACCACCAAATGTGACCATGCGTGGTTTGACCAACACACTCTTTCCAACACAGAGGCGAGTTGGTAAGGTACATTCCATGAAGTTTAACAGGTGAATAATGCCATCTTGTGAGCAATTTATCGTTTACTTCTCCCATCTTAGAGGAAATAGCTGACACACATGAGATAATTTCGGAATCTTATCCTTTTACTTATCAGAAAAAAGTAGATTGTAAGTTTTGCTCCCAACAAGCAATATAGTCCTGATAGGGTGGACCTTGAAGAGATAAAAGAGCCTTATCAAATTTTGATACACAGTGCAGTGGAGGATCCTTAGGTTTCAAAATAGACTCAACAGTCTTTGAGTGTGCAAAGGGGTTGTGGTAGACTTTTGACAAACTTTGATAATTGGGCATATCTCCATTGGTTTAAGAAAGAGAACAAGATTCTCCACATAACATTCTTAGAGGCCAGACCTCTATTTGGTAGATGTTGCCTGCTACTATGTTTGGTCCTTGGTATCTGTTGGAAAATGGATCATATACATTGATTGTCTAATATTACTTTGCTTGTGGTTCTCTGGGTATGTTACATGTGAAGTCAATACTTTGTAATGTTGGGGCACCTAGACTTTGACTCTGTTTTAATGAAGACATTGCACTGTTGTTGGGAAGGGGGGTGGGGGGTAGGGATAATTTTGTTGTTTTATTTTTGTTCTTACTGGCTGAGCCAGTTAATTGTATTTTTCTGTGTATTATCCTTGTTAAATTTAATAAAAAAGAAAAAAAAAATTGGCGTGGGGGTTCCCCTCAAAATCCATACCAGACCCGAAGGGCTTGGTATGGATGGGAGGGGGGACCCCATGCCGTTTTTTAAAACATTTTTTAATTGTCGGGCAATGCCGACAATTCTTTTTACATTCAGCTGTCAGTGGAGAACCCCACTGACAGCTGATACATTAATGAATGTTTCACTATTAAAATTCTGCATGACTTAATAATATAGCTCATGTGGTATGTTAGTAACTGAGTGGTATCTTACCACATACTCAGATGCAGTAAGATACCGCTCAGTAAATTGTGTTTGAAGTTTGCGGTCAAACATTCTGTAGGTTTGAATGTTTGACTGCGAACCAAACGGGTGTGTTAGGCCCATCACTAGTAATAAGATGCCTGCAGAAGATTTAATTTTAGCAATAAATGCAGCTGACTTTTTTTCCCGAATCGAACGAGCTAGCATCCTACTGAGCTTATCTCCCCACTCATGAATTCTCTAAGAGACAAATTGAATTTGGAATAGTTTCTTAAGGTCAAAGTCCAATAAAGCTTTAAGCTCTTCCCGTTTCTATGTTAATTTGTGCAGAACTGCCACCTATCTCAGCAATACCTCCATTTGTAATCGATGTTCTCTCTTCTTTCTGGCTCTAAAATTTGCCTCTTATGAAAGCTTAATGAACTTCCCAAAACACTGATGCAGAAAGGTTCAGGGAGGAATTCTCCAGAAAAAATTGGGTTAAGGATGATGAGAGATCCGCAAAGTCGACCAGATCAGAATATAGAAAGTCATTAAGCTTCCACTTACTTTATCGCATTGATAGAGTGGTAATGATCAGGCAAACTGAAACAGGTGCATGATCTGATAAGGGGGTGACCCCTATTGAGGCAGATTTTATGAGTGGAAGGTGGTGGCGATCAATAAATATAGTGTCGGGGGGGGCGTGGCTGGAGCGGAAGCTGAATGGCTACATAACCACCCAGCTCTGCTGTACTAACAGTGCCAGCACACAGCAGCAGCAGACCTGACACTCCAAAAGCGACCAGAGGAGAGGCAACAGCCCGGTGACCCTCAGGGAGATGACAAAGAAGAGGAAAGCTGAGAGGAAACTCCTTAAATTAACAGAGTTTCCCCCTCGGCTGGATCACAGCAATCCCCAACATGGGAGCAGCAGCTCAGGATTCTCCTCCTCTCTCTCAGCACACAGGCAAGTCTCTGCAGCTTCTCCTGTGATGCCTGTTAAGCAGAAGAACAGCTCTGTCTTAATGCAGCCTGTCTCCCCTGCTTTCTTTACTTCCTCTATTGAAAGCCCAGCAAAATATAAACCTAGAATTCTAGATATTAACACACAGCATGCTGTAACAGATTTTCACACTAATACTTCACATTCTGAAAGTAATTTCTCAGATCCAATAGCTAACTTTCCTACTACTAGTCAGCCTATTTCTGATACATTAATGAAGGAGATGTTCCTTTGATTAAGATCATCCATACAGTCAGATATCATTAACTCTATGCAACAATCAAATCAGAGATTAAAATGATCTTGGCGACAGAGTTGACCATGTTGAGACAAAAATGGGAGATTACGCCACTTCTTTTAACACCCTAGTAGACTCCCTCAACAAAAGGGATGAAGAAATTGAATGGCTCCAAATAAAGTCACAGATCTGGAAGATAGATCACGACATAGCAACATTAAAATAAGAGGCATTCCAGAATTGATACAACCTGAGTAATTGAGAGCATATACCCAAGAGCTTTTTCGTGCCTTCCTACCTGATGCTGCAAACACAGATCTGACCATCGATAGAATACATCACCTTCCAAAACCCTCCTATCTTCCAGATAAAATGTCTTGATGAGAATTCATTTTTTTCATTTCAAAGAAAAAATCATGGAAATTGCGTGCAAATGCCCAAAATTTTCTGGCATAATTCTCTTCATTACAGCTTTTCACAGATTTATCTGTGAACCATGCAACTCAGGAAAAATCTCCTCCCAATAACAAAAGCTCTATGAAACCACAAAAATATTTATCGTTGGGGACACCCCACTGAATTGATTGTCACCAGAAATGACTCAATCATTACAATCAACAGCCTAGAGGAAGGTATGCAATGTCTTAGAAAGTGGGACATTCTCGCAGAAAGTGACCCATAACATTCTACCACCACCAGAGCGTCTCCAGAGTGGAACCTGATCATTCACAAACGCCAAACTAAACATTGACCGTATATTTGCACTCTTATCTCATGGTCCCCGCTTAGCTGTAATTTCACATGTTTAAGTAAGGCACTGAGGGTACTACCCTTACTGAACACACTACCTGTAGGTATGCCTGCCAATGGCAAGATCACTTGTTTTTGCCCCAAAAGTACTACGCAATTTTCATTGCGTTCGGATCTTGGCTAAGATCCTATTTTTTATTGATTTGTTATCGGTTCAGTTATCTGTATTTGTTTATTTTTTTTATTTTTTGTTTCTACTATCATGTAATTCCTGATAGTCTAAGTGGTTAAACCGACATGTGCATAAAAATGTATTACCGCTTTAGGGGCCATTTGGTTAAGCCCTGATTAATATCGGTAAATATATCTATTCAGTGGGTATACAAATTATCTCTATTAATGCCAATTGCTTAAATCATCCGGCCAAACGTACAAACATGTGTTAACAGGCATTTAAAGACAATTGTGATATACTCTGTGTTCAAGAGACTCATTTCGTATATTCGGCCCCTCCTAAATGTAAGTACTCACTGCTTTTAGAGATACACTAAACTTTGTTCTTCATAAAAATATCTTAGACCCCTAAGGCTGGTACCTGATTCTTACATGTACTAAAGATAATACAGATTACACTATTGTAAATTCATATGCACCTAATATTCATCAAAAAAGATACTTTATCAAGCTCTTCAAACTAATCTCCAAAAATTGTTCTGGTTTCTTTATACTATGCAGTGATTTCAACCTCATAGTTGACAGAAACCTAGACTCAACAAAATCTCAAAAAAAGGCTAACCCAACCCTATACCCCTATCTAATAAATGAAGATGTCTGTGAGGTTTGGAGGTGTCAACATGCAGGTGAAAGAGATTACACCTTTTTTCGGCCAGACACCAATCTTATTGGAGAATTGACCTTGTAATGGTAGATAAATGGCTATTGCAAAATGTTACCACATCACATATTGGCAATATAACGTGGTCAGACCACGCGCTGGTTTCAATCACTATTTAGGATAACCACTTATTGAAACCACACAAACTCTGGCATGTACATTCATCCATTATAAAAATCCCCAACAATAACTTGATAGTTGAAAAACATTTTGAGGAGTTCTTCCACATAAATTTGCAATCTGTATCAAACCCTGGCACCCTTTGATGCACTCACAAAGCATATATAAGTGGTATAATTTTACAAAGCTAAAGCTAAAAAGAAAAGAAATAAACAGCTTAATGACTTACTACAGTATATTCTCAAACTAGAAATGCAAAATAAAGCTCAAATCGATCAAACCACCTTAAATACACTCTCCAGACTTAGGAACAAATTACGCTCTTTCCTAATGTACCAATTTGATAGAAGCATAAAGTCAGCAAGAATAGTCAATCAAAAGGTGGTGATCCATTATAGATAATAGGGACCCCATGTTGGAGAAAGGAACGGCATTAGTAGACTTGAAGAAAACTGAAGTATGGGCATGAGGTCCTCCAAAAGGCATATGTGCAGCAACGTGAGAAAATTAGATGGGTTTCACCCGTTTTATTTTGAAGAGCCATGGGTACCCTATCACTTTCTCTTAGACGTGGTCTTCTTCCAAGAGGAATCCAAGGTGGAAGAGTAGACAGGAATACTCTCATGCCACCCTGGGAGGTCAGGAGGATCCAATACAAATCAGAGCAGAAGGTAAGAAGGTCCTCTGGTAATATGAGTGTGGAAGAGTGGCTATTCTTGGTAGACACAAAGCAGGAAGGGAAACCCCAGAGGTAGGTAATACCTGAAGATTGGAGTAGATCTAGAAAAGGCCTCAGAGCTCTATGACGTTCCAGGATTTCCTTGGATATGTCAGTGTAGATGGTAATGGAGGCGCCATCAAATTTGATGGCAAGGGATCCCCTCAATTTAGACATGATGGCACTCTTCTCCTCAAATATAATGCAGCCCACAGATGATATCTTGAGGTTGCTCTCCAGAAAGGTTGTGAGACCAGAGGGCTTTGTGTATTCGATCAAAGCGTATTGGGTTGGAATCAGGTAGGCCCAGGAAGGCGATACGTTATCCCCTCACCATATCTGGGAGATCTTCATCCTTAATGGCTTCAGGGATACCCTGTAAGCAAAGGTTGTTTCTTCCATTTCTGTTCTTTAGGTCCTCTAGCTTATAGATAGTTACCCTGTGAGCCATGGCCAGCTGGGTCACTCCCTCTTGTAGCTCTTTAATGGCTTCCTCATGTGCATCTTGTCATTTTTCAGTGTCCTTAACCCAAATCAATATTTGGCATAGGTCAGAGCAATTTGCAGAAAGTTCCTTTTTGATAGATTTCTCCAGGCTCTGGAACATGTCCGCCAGCTCATGTTTCAGGTCTTGTACAAGAGATGAAGACAGGACTCCGAACATCTGGACAATCGTAATCAAAGGAGGAAGCAGGCAAGCTGTGGCGTATAGAGGCAGCTTGGGGAGAAACCAAACAGCTGACTCCAGGCAAGCAAGTCTGTTCGTGCGGTTCCCGTGACCCTGCTCTATCTGATGCCAGAAACTTCTTGATAGACAGCAGTTTGGAACCCAGGTGTCTTCCAGAGCATTTACCCACAGAAGTGTGAGAAGCTGACGAGCAGGTCGGCATTATAAGGTGGAAACCAGGCTGATGCTCAGACGGAGCTCAGATCACACGCATCTGCTCAGAACCATGTGGAAACCATGTCCCCAAACGGCCCTCTATATTCAATAAACAAACCGCCATGTGTTCAGGGAATTAGTAGCTCCTTCCCATTATTGGACATTTTTTAGTTAGCATGGGTCAACTTACATTTAGTTTTGCTGCTCTTTACCTCACTTCACACCTAAAAATGGAACTAAACTGGTGGAGCAGAAGCATTTGCCATAACGTGCAAGTATGTACTGGATACTGCAAACTTTGACTGTTAGTTTGCCCTCTTCTAGAAATGACAAGTCCACTATCTTATCTGCTCTTTTTCATGCAAAAGACATCTTATTTCTCCGATCATGAGATGGCCAGTAAGGATGCAACCCTGGCTGCTGTAGTTTCATTATCCCAGCACCCAGCTCCATCCTTGACATCTTACAATCCACAGGCAGTGTAAACAAAAAAAACCTAGCAAAAAGGGAAAATAGTTTTTTGTCTGATGATACATATAAAGTGTCAATAAATATGCATACTAGCAGTTTTTTTACTTGTACTTTCATCTGGCTACAGAGCTCAACAACAGTTTGTACAGAATGTAAATTGAAAATGATTAAAACCATGATAATTTTTCACCTACTGTATTAAATCTTAACATGTTTCTCAAATATTTTCAAATTGAGCCAATTAGCACTTTTGCATATTCCCAGCTGTGTACGTTGGCTCACTGAATTTGTTTACAAATTAAAACAATCTATTATAGAACTAAAATGTTCACAACTATACGTTATGTATTTCAAAGATTCAACTGTATGCATCTTATTAGTGAAATATAAAGGATGGAAGATCATAGGTTAGAGAATGTGGGCAGTTTTATATATATATATATATATATATCTCAAACAAGGCCCTTCTAATGGTTCTTCAAGATCATTCATACCACTCTATTACAGCAAAATGCGTACTTTGGTGAGTTACAGAAAACCTAAAAAACAATGCAGCATGACCTTCTTTTGTGCTACATCCTAATTATTATTAATTATGTTGCCAAAAGCAACCCGATCCTCAATGCACAAAAATACATGCACTGCATCACACTGCATAATTGTGAGAATGGGCTGTTGGATTAAATACTAGTTTGGTCGTATGAGCAAAAGGAATTGGTAAAGGTACTTACCTTGTTTCTAGCTCACCTAATAGCCAAGGCTGTTCAACACTCCAGGCTGTGGGTGAGTTTTGGCTGTCCTTTTCTTTGGGAGAATGGTCATGAAAAGAGGAGGAAGACTGGTGGAGTGAGGAAAAAGGTAAATATGTGTACTTTTTCCTTTTTCCTCTAGCTAAACTTCATGCATTGCAGAGAGGAATGGGGCTTCAATGCATGGATACGTTTAGAATCAGCCCCAAGTTGGGCTTTAAAGTGAACATAGCATCAGTTTTTTTATGTTATGTTTCCATCTCCTTTTCTTTCCCTAATAGGAGCGTCATCTTCAAACAACCTGCAGCCCCATAGTGGTGGATGAGGTCCCCTAGGCAGTTCAGACTTGACTTGTTTTATGGTGAAAAATAATTGGGTGTTAAACACTTTAGAAAACATAATGGATAAACAAACTCCAGGATAGGGGGTTAGGGCACAGGATGCCCTAAAACAGACAGAACTCTCTCCAATAACACTCAGTATACTGTATGTTGTGACCCTTTAAGCTAAGGTCAGAAATCTGTAATCAATGAAGCTGAGAGAAAAGCAAATAAGTTACAGACTGCATGTGAAATTTCAAATTTCCTGCTAACTAAATAGCATTAGTACACAATACATTACATTTCAAATGCAATACAGTGCACTTATCCTCCAGTTGCAAACATGTTGTCAGATGTTCCACTGTAAAAAGACAGAAGAATAGCAACTAAGAAAAACAAATGAAACAAAGTCCCTCTCTCATGAGAAGGACAATGAATTTTAAGAAGCTGACTTTCTCAGATGCACCTTAAAAGTCTGGCCCTGACCTATACTAATTCACTTGATCAACACCTATAGGTGAATAAGCAAAACATAGACATCTGGCTACATATTTATCAGGTTTTTCCCACTATTTCTTTGGTTGAAGGGGGAGTTTTGGAGATATAAGGAGGAGAATATATTTCACTTCTTGGAGAATGTCTGGATATGCAATTTGTGGGCCATATTAATTGGATGGTGAGTTTGTTTTAATATGTTTTGGGATGATATTAAACAAGTTTTCCCCTCTTTCTCTGTCTTTCCATTTGCATAATTCTCTTTCTTTTTTTTGCACTACAATATGTATACATATATTGTTATTGGATAGTTTGGGAGCCTATTTTTATCCTATCAAGGAATATCTCTAGGCTGTGGTTTGTGTGTCTATCGCCATATACTTTATCTTGTGGATCTGCTACTTACTGTTTTTGGAATTTGGGCTTCTAAGTAAGTCTGCCCAAAAGATACTTATGCTGCTCATGGTATAAGATATCATATCAGATGGGATATTTATGTGCTTTTATTTATGTTTAACTTTGTTGCACCCCCTCACAGTTCAGGCAAAAGAGGGTGGCAAACGTTTTGACCAACAAGTGGAAGTGTTGTTTGGGTTGGTGGGAGCTAGATGTAAGGTATGAATGTGTTGTTTTGTCCTTGTGTTGTTTTTTTTTGTTATTTTTTTTTTCCTTTCTCTTCCCTCTACTTCTATCTCCTCACATCCTCACATCCTTTCACTCCATTATGGTGGTGGTGGACAGGGAGCTTTCAATTTATTGTAATATTTTTCACTATGGTTTTCTAACTTTATTTGGGTATTATTATTGTATAGATGGATCTTGATTTGTTATCAGCAGGGCTTTTTTTCTCAGAAAATAGGTGCAAGAAATCAACCACAACCCCCCAAAACCCCCCTCCCACACACATACACACACACACTCTCCTAACCGCATCAAATAGTGGCTTTCTTTACAACTTACCTTTTCTTGGAGTGGGTCCGGTGTTACCCCGTATAGGTTGCATGCAGATGATCCGCGGGGATCATACAGCAGTGTCAGGTATGGAGTGTTATTCCTTTTGTAACCTTCATAAACATACACCTACTATTGTGAACAAGAAGATACGGTCTATGTATTTTAAATAGGGATGCACCGATACCCTTTTTTTTTATCAGCGAGTATGTGTACCGGTACTTTTGGTCAAGTACTCCCCGATACCGATTACCGATACTTTGCGGTGCAATTTGCATCAATACAACATGTATGAAAGCAAATTGCACAGCAAAGAATAGCATGTGATTTGAACAGGAACGTGATACCTGTCCAAATCCTATGCGGTTTCCCCATTGCTCCTGTGTGAACCCAGGTTGTCATAGTCTGAGTTCAGACAGGAGCAGTGCAGGGAGGTGTCCCGCAGTGGAAAGTGGGAGAGCGGGCATGCGGGGATATATACTATGGTGGTAGATGGTCCATAATTCTTAGCGGTAGGAGAGGAGAGAAAGGGCTTTCTCTCTTCTCCTTGCAGGGATGACAGTTCGGGCTAGAGGACTATTGATTGACTATTGATGTCATCTAGCCCGTACTGTCATCCCTTCAAGGAGAGGGAAGAAAGCAGCTTCACAGCTCTGGGATTTGAAATCTCTGTGATTTTCTCTCCTCTCCTTGCAGCAATGACAGTACGGGCTAGACGTTATCTGATTGGACAGCACCATCCATGTGATGTGCTGGCCAATCAAAAGCTCTCTAGCCCGAACTGTCATCCCTCCAAGGAGAGGGGAGAAAGATGCAGAGTACTCATGAAAATACTCGATATCAGTGCATCCCTATTTTTATAATATATTCACTGCTTAAAAAAATTAAAGGAATGCTTATTAATCAGAGTATAGTATCAAGTCAGTTAAACTCCTGGGATAATGATCTGGTCATTTAAGTAGCAGAGGGGGTTGTTCATCAGTTTCAGCTGCTTTGGTGTTAAGAAATTAACAACAGGTGCACTAGATGGGCAACAATGAGATGACCCCCAAAACAGGAATGGTTTTACAGGTAGAGGTCACTGACATTTTTTTCCCTACTCATCATTTCTCACTGTTTTTCACTAGTTTTACATTTGGCTAGGGTCAGTATCACTACTGGTAGCATGAAGCGATACCTGGACCCTACAGAGGTTACACAGGCAGTCCAACTCTTCCAGGGTGGCACCTCAATATGTGCCATTGCCAGAAGGTTTTCTGTGTCTCCCAGCACAGTCACAAGAGCATGGAGGAGATTCCAGGAGACAGGCAGTTACTCTAGGAGAGCTGGACAGGGCCATAGAAGGCCTTTAACCTATCAGAAGGACCGGTATCTGCTCATTTGTGCAAGGAGGAACAGGATGAGCACTGCCAGAGCCCTACAAAATGACCTCCAGCAGGCCACTTGTGTGAATGTCTCTGACCAAACAATCAGAAACAGACTTCATGAGGGTGGCCTGAGGGCCCAACATCCTCTAGTGGGCCATGTGCTCACTGCCAGGCAACATAGAACTCGATTGGCATTTGAAATTGAACACCAAAATTGGCACTGGTGCCCTGTGCTTTTCACAAATGAGAGCAGGTTCACCCTGCGTGGTAGACGTGAAAGGGTCTGGAAAAGCCACGGAGAACATTATGCTGCCTGTAACATCATTCAGCATGACCGTTTTGATGGTGGATCAGTGATGGCCTGGGGAGGCATCTCCATGGAGAGATGAATAGACCTCTACAGGCCTTGGACACATTGTCAGACCCTACTCTGTTGCAGTGAGTCCTGGGATCCTCCTGGTGGACGACAATGCCCAGCTTCATGTGGCGAGAGTATGCAGGCAGTTCCTGGAGGATGAAGGAATTGATACCATTGAATGGCCTGAATCTTGAATCCAATAGAATACCTCTGGGATATCATGCTTTGGTCCATCCGACGTTGGCAGGTTGCACCTCAGACTGTCCAGGAGCTCAGTGATGCCCTGGTTCAGATCTGGGAGGAAATACCCCAGGACACCATCCGTCATCTCATTAGGGTCATGCCTCAACATTGTCAGGCATGCATACAAGCACGTGGGGACAAACTACTGAGTACCATTTTAAGCTGCTGCAATGAAATTTCAGCAAAATGGACTAGCCTGCTGCTTCATTTTTTCACTTTGATTTTTGGGTAGTCTTTGAATTCAGTCTGCTGTAGGTTGATCATTTTTATTCCCATCAAACGATGGGGCATCCTTACATTCCTAACACATTACCCAGTCCATACAAGCATAGACATCCTGCATATTTTTCCCCATTGAGATCTGTTTGCAATACAATCAGTTTTAATTGATTGATGTTTCTAACCGCTTGCCTACCGGGCACTTATACCCCCTTCCTGTCCAGGCCAATTTCCAGCTCTCAGCACTGTCACACTTTGAATGACAATTGCGCGGTCATGCAACACTGTACCCATATGAAATTTTTATTATTTTTTGTGACAGATAGAGCTTTATTTTGGTGGTATTTCATCACCATTAGAGATGAGCGAATCGAAGTATCCGAAGTGGAATTCGAGTCGAATATCGGAAAAATTTCGATTCGTGCCGAATCCGAAAAACAGCCTAATTCGGACGCGCGAATCGAAATTTTTCCGAAAATGGCGGCTGACATGTGCGGCGACGGAGCGGGGATGTCGGGGAAGGCGCGCAGACAAGGCGCGCTGCCCCATAATGCATTCCTCAACGACATGTGATCGCATCAGCCAATCAGCAGCCAGCCAGCCAGCACTGTGTAATGGTCGAGGTATATATAGCGGCCATTTTGGAAATCTTCATTTGCCTGCAGTCATTGAACAGAGGCAGACCGCTCTGTACTAGGGACAGGGACAGAGTTAGGGCCACAGAAACGAGAATTGGGGACAGAGAGAAGTTACTTAGGGACAGAGAACCATTACTCAGGGACACAGACTTGTTAATGAGGGCCACAGAATCGTTATTTAGGGACAAAGAAACGCTAGTTAGGGCCACAGAATTCATACTCAGGGACAGACAGAATTTTCACTCAGTGCCAGAGAATTGTTACTTAGGGCCACAGAAACGTTATTAGGGCCACAGAATTTTTACTCAGGGACAGACAGAATTGTTACTGAGTGCCAGAGAATTGTTACTCAGGGACAGACAGAATTGTTACTGAGTGCCAGAGAATTCTTACTCAGGGCCACAGAATTCATTCTCAGGGACAGACAGAATTGTTACTCAGGGACAGACAGAATTGTTACTGAGTGCCAGAGAATTGTTACTCAGGGACAGACAGAATTGTTACTGAGTGCCAGAGAATTGTTACTCAGGGACAGACAGAATTGTTACTGAGTGCCAGAGAATTGTTACTCAGGGACAGACAGAATTGTTACTGAGTGCCAGAGAATTGTTACTCGCACAGACACAAAATTGTTACTTGCACAGACACAGAATTGTTACTCGCACAGACAGAATT
The DNA here is from genome assembly GCF_062004578.1 of Staurois parvus. NCBI lineage: Eukaryota > Metazoa > Chordata > Amphibia > Anura > Ranidae > Staurois > Staurois parvus. The sequence goes on from NW_028317808.1 coordinate 5,038,711, forward strand.
GTTACTCAGGGCCACAGAATTCATACTCAGGGACAGACAGAATTGTTACTGAGTGCCAGAGAATTGTTACTCAGGGACAGACAGAATTGTTACTGAGTGCCAGAGAATTGTTACTCAGGGACAGACAGAATTGTTACTGAGTGCCAGAGAATTGTTACTCAGGGACAGACAGAATTGTTACTGAGTGCCAGAGAATTGTTACTCGCACAGACACAAAATTGTTACTTGCACAGACACAGAATTGTTACTCGCACAGACACAGAATTGTTACTCAGGGCCACAGAATTCATACTCAGGGACAGACAGAATTGTTACTGAGTGCCAGAGAATTGTTACTCAGGGACAGACAGAATTGTTACTGAGTGCCAGAGAATTGTTACTCAGGGACAGACAGAATTGTTACTGAGTGCCAGAGAATTGTTACTCGCACAGACACAAAATTGTTACTTGCACAGACACAGAATTGTTACTCGCACAGACACAGAATTGTTACTCAGGGCCACAGAATTCATACTCAGGGACAGACAGAATTGTTACTGAGTGCCAGAGAATTGTTACTCAGGGACAGACAGAATTGTTACTGAGTGCCAGAGAATTGTTACTCAGGGACAGACAGAATTGTTACTGAGTGCCAGAGAATTGTTACTCGCACAGACACAAAATTGTTACTTGCACAGACACAGAATTGTTACTCGCACAGACACAGAATTGTTACTGAGTGCCAGAGAATTGTTACTCAGGGACAGACAGAATTGTTACTGAGTGCCAGAGAATTGTTACTCAGGGACAGACAGAATTGTTACTGAGTGCCAGAGAATTGTTACTCAGGGACAGACAGAATTGTTACTGAGTGCCAGAGAATTGTTACTCGCACAGACACAAAATTGTTACTTGCACAGACACAGAATTGTTACTCGCACAGACACAGAATTGTTACTCAGGGCCACAGAATTCATACTCAGGGACAGACAGAATTGTTACTGAGTGCCAGAGAATTGTTACTCAGGGACAGACAGAATTGTTACTGAGTGCCAGAGAATTGTTACTCAGGGACAGACAGAATTGTTACTGAGTGCCAGAGAATTGTTACTCGCACAGACACAAAATTGTTACTTGCACAGACACAGAATTGTTACTCGCACAGACACAGAATTGTTACTCAGGGCCACAGAATTCATACTCAGGGACAGACAGAATTGTTACTGAGTGCCAGAGAATTGTTACTTAGGGACAGACAGAATTGTTACTGAGTGCCAGAGAATTGTTACTCAGGGACAGACAGAATTGTTACTGAGTGCCAGAGAATTGTTACTCGCACAGACACAAAATTGTTACTTGCACAGACACAGAATTGTTACTCGCACAGACACAGAATTGTTACTCAGGGCCACAGAATTCATACTCAGGGACAGACAGAATTGTTACTGAGTGCCAGAGAATTGTTACTCAGGGACAGACAGAATTGTTACTGAGTGCCAGAGAATTGTTACTCAGGGACAGACAGAATTGTTACTGAGTGCCAGAGAATTGTTACTCGCACAGACACAAAATTGTTACTTGCACAGACACAGAATTGTTACTCGCACAGACACAGAATTGTTACTCAGGGCCACAGAATTCATACTCAGGGACAGACAGAATTGTTACTGAGTGCCAGAGAATTGTTACTCAGGGACAGACAGAATTGTTACTGAGTGCCAGAGAATTCATACTCAGGGACAGACAGAATTGTTACTGAGTGCCAGAGAATTGTTACTCAGGGACAGACAGAATTGTTACTGAGTGCCAGAGAATTGTTACTCAGGGACAGACAGAATTGTTACTGAGTGCCAGAGAATTGTTACTCGCACAGACACAAAATTGTTACTTGCACAGACACAGAATTGTTACTCGCACAGACACAGAATTGTTACTCAGGGCCACAGAATTCATACTCAGGGACAGACAGAATTGTTACTGAGTGCCAGAGAATTGTTACTCAGGGACAGACAGAATTGTTACTGAGTGCCAGAGAATTGTTACTCAGGGACAGACAGAATTGTTACTGAGTGCCAGAGAATTGTTACTCGCACAGACACAAAATTGTTACTTGCACAGACACAGAATTGTTACTCGCACAGACACAGAATTGTTACTGAGTGCCAGAGAATTGTTACTCAGGGACAGACAGAATTGTTACTGAGTGCCAGAGAATTGTTACTCAGGGACAGACAGAATTGTTACTGAGTGCCAGAGAATTGTTACTCAGGGACAGACAGAATTGTTACTGAGTGCCAGAGAATTGTTACTCGCACAGACACAAAATTGTTACTTGCACAGACACAGAATTGTTACTCGCACAGACACAGAATTGTTACTCAGGGCCACAGAATTCATACTCAGGGACAGACAGAATTGTTACTGAGTGCCAGAGAATTGTTACTCAGGGACAGACAGAATTGTTACTGAGTGCCAGAGAATTGTTACTCGCACAGACACAAAATTGTTACTTGCACAGACACAGAATTGTTACTCGCACAGACACAGAATTGTTACTCAGGGCCACAGAATTCATACTCAGGGACAGACAGAATTGTTACTGAGTGCCAGAGAATTGTTACTCAGGGACAGACAGAATTGTTACTGAGTGCCAGAGAATTGTTACTCAGGGACAGACAGAATTGTTACTGAGTGCCAGAGAATTGTTACTCGCACAGACACAAAATTGTTACTTGCACAGACACAGAATTGTTACTCGCACAGACACAGAATTGTTACTCGCACAGACACAGAATTGTTACTCAGGGCCACAGAATTCATACTCAGGGACAGACAGAATTGTTACTGAGTGCCAGAGAATTGTTACTCAGGGACACCTAATCGTTGAATTAAATAGTATGTCAGACAACATGCAGAGGAGTGGCAGAGGAGGCAATGTTTTAGGAGCGAGCAGACGTGGCAGCAGAGGAAGGGGTCGAGGCAGCAGTATTCGCAGCCAGAGGCCAGTGCTCCCGGTGTCATCCAGCGGTCGTGTCTCCACCGACAACCCTGCCGTCATTGATTGGTTGGCTCGGTCGTCTTCCTCTTCCCAGGTCACCTCTGACACCTACAGCCAACGGTCGGTGGGTACGTCAGACACAACCGTTAGTTGGCATGGCCCGGGAGCAAGCCCACTGAAATCACGTGTCCTCTACCTGCCCCTGTCCTTTGCTGTTCCCTCACCAAGCGAAGTATCGCATGCTGTGGGCTCAGCCCCACTGTACAGTGAGGAAGAGCTAACAGAGGGCGGTCAGGAACGGGGGGAGACATCGGCCTTTTCAGCAGCCAAGCGAACAAGTACTGGCGAGGAGAGTGGCTCGGTAGCCGGTCTAGAGACAGGTCTGTCTCCTGACCCAGACGCAGCCGAGGGGGCTAGTAGTGAGGCGGAGACCCTACTTGATGATGAGGAGGTTGATCGCACTTGGCAGCCTCGTCGTCATCAGGCAATTTCTTCCGCATCATCAGGAGAAGAGGGTGGCAGCTTGGCAGCGAGCAAAACAGTCGGTGGGTTGCCCAGGAGACAGCAGCAGGGTCGCATCAGTGTCAGTGGAGCCAAACGTCCACGGAGTAGAGCACCAGCTCCACTGCAGCCTACCACCACGGCCAGTAGTGGTGCCGGTGCGCACGGAGGAAGTAGCAGTCAGCCAGTGAAGAGTAGCGGGGGCAAAGTTTCCTACTCGGTGGTGTGGCAATTTTTCCTCAAGCCGCCCGAGGAAGTAAACGTAGCCGTATGTCGACTATGTGGCCAGAAATGCAAGCGTGGCCAGGGGGCCCATGTTGGGACTACAGCGTTGCGTCAGCATATGCAGCGTCACCATTCGGTGGCCTGGGAAAACCGTGATAAACATACGGCGGTTCTGCCTGCCCCAGCCCCCGCTCCATCACCCGCTCCGTTACTTGCTCCGTCACCCGACGTCGTCAATCGCCCTCTATCAGCCAGTCAAGGCTCCAACACCTCTGCTGAGGGGAGTTGTCGCTCGTTGGCATCTTCCGCTCGTTCAGATGCTCCTTCTCCTGCTACTCCTCTTCTTGGATTCCGTCAACAGTCTTTCTTGGAATCCGTATCCAAGAGACAACAGTTTGCGAGCACGCACCCGACGGTGCAAAAGCTGAACGTCCTCCTGTCCAAGTTGCTGGTGCTGCAGTCCCTCCCTTTCCAACTGGTGGACTCAGCACCTTTCCGAGAAATGATGGCTTGTGCCGCGCCGCGGTGGAGAGTGCCAAGCCGTCATTTCTTTGCCCAAAAGGCAGTGCCAGCCCTGCATTCACATGTAGAAGAGATGGTGGGCCAGTCTTTGAGCATGTCGGTCTCTGCCAAAGTGCACGGCAGCGCCGACGTGTGGAGCTGTAACTACGGTCAGGGACAGTACATGTCATTTACGGCCCACTGGGTGAACGTGGTGCCGGCACAGCCGCACCAGCAACTTGGACAGGTCACGACGCTTTTGCCTCCACGTTTGCACGTCCTTGGTCCAGCAAGCATGTCCGCCTCTACCACCTCTTTTTCCGCCGTGTCCTCAGCCGCCACCCCCGTGCCAAGTCCCATTACCCGACCGGCATATCACATGTGCAGGGCGCAACGGTGTCACGCTGTGCTGCACCTGGTATGCCTTGGCGAACGTAGTCACACAGGGGAGGAACTGCTGAGTGTAATGAACAGAGAAATCGACAGATGGCTGTCTCCGCGCAAACTAAAAATCGGAACCATGTTGACTGACAACGGAAAGAACATGGTGTCTGCTCTGCGTCAAGGAAGGTTGTGCCATGCGCCATGCATGGCTCACGTGTTCAATCTGGTTGTCAAGCGGTTCCTAAAATCCACCATCCCACTGCAAGACATCCTTAAAATGTCACGTAAACTGTGCATGCATTTCAGCCATTCCTACACCGCAAAGAACACCCTCATTGAGCTGCAGCGGCAGAACGGAATTCCACAGCATCGCCTGATCTGCGACGTTGCAACAAGGTGGAATTCAACCCTACACATGTTAGACCGCCTTTACGAGCAGCGAAAGGCCATCACCGATTTCCTGATGTTACAAGCGGATAAAGGTACTCCCCTGTGTAACTTAGATGTCAGCCATTGGCAGCTCATGCGTGACACCTGCCGCTTGCTCAGGCCCTTTGAGGAGGCCACGCTATTCGTGAGTCGGCAGGACTATGGGATGAACGACGTCATTCCTCTGTTGCACGTCCTGGAACAAATGCTGTTAACAATGGCTGGTCAGGGTGCGGTAGACGTGGCGCACAGATCTCAACGCCACATGACCCCTGTGGGGGCAGGACAGGAAGAAGAGGAGGAGGTAGAGGAGGACATTTGTGCTCAGGAATTATTGAGTGAAATGGGTGGTTTTTCCACTCAGCGGACAGGAGTGGAGGAGCAGGAGCATCTGGTAGAGGAGGAGGAGGAGGAGACAGAGGACCCAGACGCACCGTGGCAGTATGCTGTGGAGATGGAGGCAGGGAGTCCCTCGCATTCCTTGGCACAAATGGCCCATAGCATGCTCGGTTGCTTGCGTAGCGACAGCCGAATAATAACCATCAGACAGAGGGATGACTTTTGGCTGTCCACCTTGTTGGACCCTCGCTACCGGTCCAAAATGGTGGCCTTTTTCACACCTGCTGAGAGGGAGGCCAAAATTACGTACTATAAAAACCACCTATGTAGTCAGTTGGTCTCTGCCTTTGTGCGCCAACGTCCATCCTCAGACACTGTGGGCCCTGTGCGCTCGCGTTCCGCTGGCATGGCAGCAGGGGAGGGGTGGGGTGGTAGGAGCAGTGGCAGCTCCACCAGCAGTGGCTGCCTCAGTCTGCAGTCGATGATGAGTAGCTTTCTTCACCAGCGCAGTGAGGAAACTACTAACCAGCCGCAGCAGCAGCAGCAGCATCAGGTGGACCTGGAGCAGGAGCTCAAACAACAGGCTTGGGCCTACTTGGACAGCACCCTGCCAACCGAGGTAGACAATCCCCTTGACTACTGGGCAACGAAACTTGACCTTTGGCCCCAACTAGCTGAATTTGCCCTTGAAAGGCTGTCATGCCCGGCCAGTAGCGTGGCATCGGAGCGCGTGTTTAGTGCGGCAGGAGGTATTGTAACTCCGCGGAGGACACGACTGTCCACCCAAAGTGTGGAGAGACTCACGTTTGTGAAAATGAATCAGGCGTGGATTAGTCTGGATTTCAAACCACCAGTTCCTGACACAACTGACTAAATCCGCCATGAATCATGCCTCAAACATGTGCCACTTTCAGGTCTCCTCACACTGCTGGTGTGTTTAATTTTTTGACATAGGGTGCTGGCAGATTACGGGCCTCCTATAGCTGCTGCCAGGCCCCTAATCTGCCATAGGCCCCTATATACCGCCTCCTCATGCTGCTGCCAAGTCCAGAGTCTCTCATGGGTCCCTGTACGGCCTCCCATTGCTGCTGTCTCCATCGCCACACTCTGCTGCCATGTGCCACTTTCAGGTCTCTTCACACTGCTGGTGTGTTTAATTTTTTGACATAGGGTGCAGGCAGATTACGGGCCTCACATAGCTGCTGCCAGGCCCCTAATCTGCCATGGGCCCCTATAAACCGCCTCCTCATGCTGCTGCCAAGTCTAGAGTCTCTCATGGGTCCCTGTACGGCCTCCCATTGCTGCTGTCTCCATCGCCACACTCTGCTGCCATGTGCCACTTTCAGGTCTCTTCACACTGCTGGTGTGTTAAATTTTTTGACATAGGGTGCAGGCAGATTACGGGCCTCACATAGCTGCTGCCAGGCCCCTAATCTGCCATGAGCCCCTATATACCGCCTCCTCATGCTGCTGCCAAGTCTAGAGTCTCTCATGGGTCCCTGTACGGCCTCCCATTGCTGCTGTCTCCATCGCCACACTCTGCTGCCATGTGCCACTTTCAGGTCTCTTCACACTGCTGGTGTGTTTAATTTTTTGACATAGGGTGCAGGCAGATTACGGGCCTCACATAGCTGCTGCCAGGCCCCTAATCTGCCATGGGCCCCTATATACCGCCTCCTCATGCTGCTGCCAAGTCCAGAGTCTCTCATGGGTCCCTGTACGGCCTCCCATTGCTGCTGTCTCCATCGCCACACTCTGCTGCCATGTGCCACTTTCAGGTCTCTTCACACTGCTGGTGTGTTTAATTTTTTGACATAGGGTGCAGGCAGATTACGGGCCTCACATAGCTGCTGCCAGGCCCCTAATCTGCCATGGGCCCCTATATACCGCCTCCTCATGCTGCTGCCAAGTCTAGAGTCTCTCATGGGTCCCTGTACGGCCTCCCATTGCTGCTGTCTCCATCGCCACACTCTGCTGCCATGTGCCACTTTCAGGTCTCTTCACACTGCTGGTGTGTTTAATTTTTTGACATAGGGTGCTGCAAGATAACGGGCCTCACATAGCTGCTGCCAGGCCCCTAATCTGCCATGGGCCCCTATATACCGCCTCCTCATGCTGCTGCCAAGTCCAGAGTCTCTCATGGGTCCCTGTACGGCCTCCCATTGCTGCTGTCTCCATCGCCACACTCTGCTGCCATGTGCCACTTTCAGGTCTCTTCACACTGCTGGTGTGTTTAATTTTTTGACATAGGGTGCAGGCAGATTACGGGCCTCACATAGCTGCTGCCAGGCCCCTAATCTGCCATGGGCCCCTATATACCGCCTCCTCATGCTGCTGCCAAGTCTAGAGTCTCTCATGGGTCCCTGTACGGCCTCCCATTGCTGCTGTCTCCATCGCCACACTCTGCTGCCATGTGCCACTTTCAGGTCTCTTCACACTGCTGGTGTGTTTAATTTTTTGACATAGGGTGCTGCAAGATAACGGGCCTCACATAGCTGCTGCCAGGCCCCTAATCTGCCATGGGCCCCTATATACCGCCTCCTCATGCTGCTGCCAAGTCCAGAGTCTCTCATGGGTCCCTGTACGGCCTCCCATTGCTGCTGTCTCCATCGCCACACTCTGCTGCCATGTGCCACTTTCAGGTCTCTTCACACTGCTGGTGTGTTAAATTTTTTGACATAGGGTGCAGGCAGATTACGGGCCTCACATAGCTGCTGCCAGGCCCCTAATCTGCCATGGGCCCCTATATACCGCCTCCTCATGCTGCTGCCAAGTCCAGAGTCTCTCATGGGTCCCTGTACGGCCTCCCATTGCTGCTGTCTCCATCGCCACACTCTGCTGCCATGTGCCACTTTCAGGTCTCTTCACACTGCTGGTGTGTTAAATTTTTTGACATAGGGTGCAGGCAGATTACGGGCCTCACATAGCTGCTGCCAGGCCCCTAATCTGCCATGGGCCCCTATATACCGCCTCCTCATGCTGCTGCCAAGTCTAGAGTCTCTCATGGGTCCCTGTACGGCCTCCCATTGCTGCTGTCTCCATCGCCACACTCTGCTGCCATGTGCCACTTTCAGGTCTCTTCACACTGCTGGTGTGTTTAATTTTTTGACATAGGGTGCTGCAAGATAACGGGCCTCACATAGCTGCTGCCAGGCCCCTAATCTGCCATGGGCCCCTATATACCGCCTCCTCATGCTGCTGCCAAGTCCAGAGTCTCTCATGGGTCCCTGTACGGCCTCCCATTGCTGCTGTCTCCATCGCCACACTCTGCTGCCATGTGCCACTTTCAGGTCTCTTCACACTGCTGGTGTGTTAAATTTTTTGACATAGGGTGCAGGCAGATTACGGGCCTCACATAGCTGCTGCCAGGCCCCTAATCTGCCATGGGCCCCTATATACCGCCTCCTCATGCTGCTGCCAAGTCTAGAGTCTGTCATGGGTCCCTGTACGGCCTCCCATTGCTGCTGTCTCCATCGCCACACTCTGCCATGTGCCACTTTCAGGTCTCTTCACACTGCTGGTGTGTTTAATTTTTTGACATAGGGTGCAGGCAGATTACGGGCCTCACATAGCTGCTGCCAGGCCCCTAATCTGCCATGGGCCCCTATATACCGCCTCCTCATGCTGCTGCCAAGTCCAGAGTCTCTCATGGGTCCCTGTACGGCCTCCCATTGTTGCTGTCTCCATCGCCACACTCTGCTGCCATGTGCCACTTTCAGGTCTCTTCACACTGCTGGTGTGTTTAATTTTTTGACATAGGGTGCAGGCAGATTACGGGCCTCACATAGCTGCTGCCAGGCCCCTAATCTGCCATGGGCCCCTATATACCGCCTCCTCATGCTGCTGCCAAGTCCAGAGTCTCTCATGGGTCCCTGTACGGCCTCCCATTGCTGCTGTCTCCATCGCCACACTCTGCTGCCATGTGCCACTTTCAGGTCTCTTCACACTGCTGGTGTGTTAAATTTTTTGACATAGGGTGCAGGCAGATTACGGGCCTCACATAGCTGCTGCCAGGCCCCTAATCTGCCATGGGCCCCTATAAACCGCCTCCTCATGCTGCTGCCAAGTCTAGAGTCTCTCATGGGTCCCTGTACGGCCTCCCATTGCTGCTGTCTCCATCGCCACACTCTGCTGCCATGTGCCACTTTCAGGTCTCTTCACACTGCTGGTGTGTTTAATTTTTTGACATAGGGTGCTGCAAGATAACGGGCCTCACATAGCTGCTGCCAGGCCCCTAATCTGCCATGGGCCCCTATATACCGCCTCCTCATGCTGCTGCCAAGTCCAGAGTCTCTCATGGGTCCCTGTACGGCCTCCCATTGCTGCTGTCTCCATCGCCACACTCTGCTGCCATGTGCCACTTTCAGGTCTCTTCACACTGCTGGTGTGTTAAATTTTTTGACATAGGGTGCAGGCAGATTACGGGCCTCACATAGCTGCTGCCAGGCCCCTAATCTGCCATGGGCCCCTATATACCGCCTCCTCATGCTGCTGCCAAGTCCAGAGTCTCTCATGGGTCCCTGTACGGCCTCCCATTGCTGCTGTCTCCATCGCCACACTCTGCTGCCATGTGCCACTTTCAGGTCTCTTCACACTGCTGGTGTGTTTAATTTTTTGACATAGGGTGCAGGCAGATTACGGGCCTCACATAGCTGCTGCCAGGCCCCTAATCTGCCATGGGCCCCTATATACCGCCTCCTCATGCTGCTGCCAAGTCCAGAGTCTCTCATGGGTCCCTGTACGGCCTCCCATTGCTGCTGTCTCCATCGCCACACTCTGCTGCCATGTGCCACTTTCAGGTCTCTTCACACTGCTGGTGTGTTTAATTTTTTGACATAGGGTGCAGGCAGATTACGGGCCTCACATAGCTGCTGCCAGGCCCCTAATCTGCCATGGGCCCCTATATACCGCCTCCTCATGCTGCTGCCAAGTCTAGAGTCTCTCATGGGTCCCTGTACGGCCTCCCATTGCTGCTGTCTCCATCGCCACACTCTGCTGCCATGTGCCACTTTCAGGTCTCTTCACACTGCTGGTGTGTTTAATTTTTTGACATAGGGTGCAGGCAGATTACGGGCCTCACATAGCTGCTGCCAGGCCCCTAATCTGCCATGGGCCCCTATATACCGCCTCCTCATGCTGCTGCCAAGTCTAGAGTCTCTCATGGGTCCCTGTACGGCCTCCCATTGCTGCTGTCTCCATCGCCACACTCTGCTGCCATGTGCCACTTTCAGGTCTCTTCACACTGCTGGTGTGTTTAATTTTTTGACATAGGGTGCAGGCAGATTACGGGCCTCACATAGCTGCTGCCAGGCCCCTAATCTGCCATGGGCCCCTATATACCGCCTCCTCATGCTGCTGCCAAGTCCAGAGTCTCTCATGGGTCCCTGTACGGCCTCCCATTGCTGCTGTCTCCATCGCCACACTCTGCTGCCATGTGCCACTTTCAGGTCTCTTCACACTGCTGGTGTGTTAAATTTTTTGACATAGGGTGCTGGCAGATTACGGGCCTCCCATTGCTGCTGCCAGACATGTAATCTGCCATGGGCCCCCGTACCGACTCCTCATGCTGTGACGTTGCAACAAGGTGTAATTCAACCCTACATATGTTAGACCGCCTTTACGAACAGCTAAAGGCCATCACAGATTTCCTGATGTTAAAAGCGGATAAAGGTACTCCCTGTGTAACTTAGATGTCAGCCATTGTCAGCTCATGTGTGACACCTGCGCTTGCTCAGGCCCTTTGAGGAGGCCACGCTATTCGTGAGTCGGCAGGACTATGGGATGAATGAGGTCAAATCGGCCATGGGCCCCCGTACCGCCTGTTCACGCTGATGCTGGTCCCACAGTGTGACCTGGGTCCCTGTACGGCCTCCCATTGCTTCCACTCTGCCATGTACCTCTTTGAAATCTCCTCACACTCCTGCGGTTGTCCATTTTGTCATAGGTTGCTGGCAGATTAGCGGCCTTCCATAGGTGCCGCCAGGCCCCATATCGACCATGGGCCCCCGTACCTCCTGGTCACGCTGCTGCTGAGCCCACAGTGTGACCTGGGTCCCTGTACGGCCTCCCATTGCTTCCACTCTGCCATGTGCCACTTTGAAATCTCCTCACACTCCTGCGGTTGTCCATTTTGTCATAGGTTGCTGGCAGATTACAGGCCTTCCATAGGTGCCACCAAGCCCCATATCGGCCATGGGCCCCCGTACCGCCTGGTCACGCTGCTGCTGGGCCCACAGTGTGACCTGGGTCCCTGTACCGCCTCCCATTGCTCCCACTCTGCCATGTGCCACTTTCAGGTCTCCTCACGCTCCTGCTGGTTTCCATTTTGTCATAGGTTGCTGTATGGCCTCCCATTGCTGCTGCCTCCACCGCCACACTGTGGCTCCAAACACTGGTTTTGGCCCCGTGACTGCCCAAATGAGTGAAGTGTGCGGTGATTCTAAGATCGACGGCACTCATCTGCATGTCATACTGACAGACAGTATTATTTCTCTTCCCCAGCAGACTCCAAGGGCATTTAAATTAAAGGTACAGTGTTCTGCACTAATATTAAGTCTCTCTGAAGCCTAGAAACACCCTTTTTTAAGTTAAATTCACAGCGAATTTATTCGACTCGAATCGAATATTGTCCACGAATTCGCCGAATCAGTCGAATCGAATCTTTCATTTCTTCGCTCATCTCTAATCACCATCATGGGTTTTTTAATTTTTCTTAAACAAACAAAAAAACGCTGAAAAGTTTGCAAAAAAAAAGTTTTTTCTTAGTTTTTGTTGTAAAATTTTATAAATAAGTGATTTTCTCCTTCACTGATGTGCGCTAATGAGGCTGCAGTGATGGGCACTGATAGGTTGCACTGATGGACACTGATAGGTGGCACTGATGGGCACTGATGAGGAGGCACTGGTAGGTGGCACTGATGGGCATTGACAGGCATCACTGATGGGCACTGAAAGGCAGCAATGATATATGGCACTGATAGGTGGCACTGACTGGCACTGATAGGAGGCACTGACTGGAACTGTTAGGTGGCACTGACTGGCACTGTTAGGCGGCACTGACTGGCACTGATAGGAGGCACTGAGTGGCACTGATAGGTGGCACTGATGCACACCGATAGGCGGCACTGACTGGCACTGATAGGCACTGATAGGTGGCACTGACTGGCACTGATAGGTGGCACTGCTTGGCAGCACTGATAGGTGGCACTGATTAGCATTGATAGGTGGCACTGACTGGCACTGATGGGTGACACTGAAAGGCAGCTCAGATGGGCACTGATATGTGGCATTGATGTGGCACTGGCATGTGGCACTGTTCAGCACTGGCAGCTGACACTGAAGGACACTGACAGGTGGCACTTATGGGGCCACACTGATCATCAGGGCACACTGACCATCAGTGCCCAGAACGAGAGAACCACCTTGCGGCCGTCATTGGACTATATGGCGGGCGGGAGGTGGTTAATTGTAATAATTGAATGATGACAGGGAAGCACATTTAACACTTTCCCTGCCAGGCCTTGCGCTTTACTTTTAAAGCAGGTGGTTGGACCATTTTTGCTTTTTTTCCATTGCTTATTTTTTTCCTTTCCTTTTATTTCAGAGTTTGTAACCCCCCCCCCCCCCCCCACAACTATATATTTTCTGAAAGAACATGACCAGTAGAATAAAAAGAAGGTGCTAATGATATTTGCGCACATGTTTTCAAAACAATATTTTCGCTAATTATACACTAAAATCATTGTTAGCAGACACAAACACAGCAAATTGTACAACATTCTTGCAAAATTCCTATTAAATGCAAAAGTTTAACCTGTATTTAGTTAATAAATAATAAATAGTTGTACATTTTAAATTGCGTCTTTTTAAAAAATGGTGAAAATTGAACATGTGCAAAACTGTAAATAACCAAATTTCTCTATAAGTCTGGAGATTTTCATTTTTCAATTACAGCTTTCAGAGTTTGTAAAAGCAAACCATATATTTTCTGAAAGCACATGACCAGTAGAATAAAAAGTAGATGCTACTGATTTTTTTAGGCCCCGCAATATTTGCAGAAATGTTTATTAAATCTCTATTTTCACAAAAAAAACCCACTAAAATTCTTATTTGCACACAAAACCACAACATTCATTAACCTACAACATTCCTGCTAAGTTCCTACTAAAATCTTGTTCAATGGGATGTGCTAAAGTGTATGCCCACAAAGGGCTGTGCTTACCCAGATGGGGATGCATCTGTGCATCTCTGTGCATGCAATCCTATTCGTGTCAATTGGGATGCAGCATCTGCAAGGACAGATCTGACATCTGTGCGGGTTTAGGTGCATGGCACCAAATGCAGACAGTGTAAGTTCAGGGACCTGTGCTCACATGAATGTCAAGTTGGGAGCAGTGGCTCTGGTGATGCAGCCACTGTGTCCCAATTGATATGGATAGGACTGCCTGCACAGGAATGCATGAAACACATGTACATTCCTGTGCAGCCACTATGTTCCAATTGACATAAATAGGACTGCCTGAATGGGAATGCATGGAACACCTGTGTATCCCTGTGCAGATAAACATGGCCTCACTGCAGTATGCCCCACATGAATGAGGCCTTAGGCCAGCAATGGGCAAACTACAGCCCGCCGGCCGTATACGGCCCGGCGGACCTTTTAATCCGGCCCGCGGAGCGTGCCAAACATTGCCTGTCAGGATGTGTGTAGGCGGGGCAGCGTGAGGAGCGGGGCAGTGTGAGGCGGGGCAGCAGGGGAGCTAGGCTCCTCTTACAGTCTGCCCTGAAGACCGGAACGGCGCGGGAACACGGCGAGAGGAACGCGTGGAGCAAAGGTAAGTGAATTGACACAATATGGGTAATGAATTACTATATGGGGGATGAATTACTATAGGGGGGATGAATTACTATGGGGGATGAATTACTATATGGGGGATGAATTACTATATGGGGGATGAATTACTATGGGGGATGAATTACTATGGGGGGATGAATTACTATGGGGGATGAATTACTATATGGGGGATGGATTACTATGGGGGATGAATTACTATGGGGGATGAATTACTATATGGGGGATGAATTACTATAGGGGGGATGAATTACTATATGGGGGATGAATTACTATGGGGGATGAATTACTATATGGGGGATGAATTACTATGGGGGATGAATTACTATATGGGGGATGAATTACTATGGGGGATGAATTACTATGGGGGATGAATTACTATATGGGGGATGAATTACTATGGGGGATGAATTACTATGGGGGATGAATTACTATATGGGGGATGAATTACTATGGGGGATGAATTACTATATGGGGGATGAATTACTATGGGGGATGAATTACTATGGGGGATGAATTACTATATGGGGGATGAATTACTATATGGGGGATGATTTACTATGGGGGATGAATTACTATGGGGGATGAATTACTATATGGGGGATTAATTACTATGCTTACTATGGGGGAATATTACTATACTTACTATGGATGACACATACACATCATTCATCTACTCTTGGTCCGGCCCCCGGGTCCAATATATGAACCCATTGCGGCCCTCAAGTCAAAAAGTTTGCCCACCCCTGCCTTAGGCCTTGTTTAGACTTACGGTTGTGGGTTGCAAAAATGTGAATTTGAGCCCCCCCCCCCCATCCCAAGCTGCAATAGGTAGTGGACAGGTGCTGATGCTGTAATGCTTTGTGCCCATGGCACCATTGACCCAACTTGTAGCGATGCCATCTGGTGATCACTACACATTCACATCAGGGGGGAACCATATTTGTTGGTAAAATGGGGTTAAAATAGGCTGTAAGGAGGCATCATATGTTTCCTCACCGCCAGTCAGTAGCCATTGGAGAGAAATCCAAACTTGGGCTTCAGAAGCAAGGAAGATTTAGATACATGTCTAAATCTACCCTTACTATATTTTCTTTTCAAGTTTTTTTTTCCTTGTACAGTTACATTTTTATTTTTAATACTTATTTTTTTACGTTTTTTTTAGGAGAGACATCAGGGGACTAAACAGGCCTCTAATGTCTCTTTTTTGAAACAGAGAAATGAACTGAAGACAGTCCCTTTCTCTGCAGCCTGATCTGCACTGTAGATGAATGAGATAGGCGTCTTTATAGACTCCTATTCATCATAAAATGAAACATAGTGCACAGTGTTTACTATATTTCATTAACAAGCTGATACATAGTAAATATTATGCGTAATATAATATTATAGTAAATATTATGCGGAGTCCGATCCATTATGCTTCCCAATCCACAGATCCGATCCATCCTGCGGGGTCGGCTTGCTTTAAAACTTACCTTTTTGTGGAGAGATCAGTTAACCCCGTATAGGTTACATGCCAACGATCCCTGCAGGATGGATCGGATCTGCGGATTGGGGAGGATAATGGATTGGACTCCGATCCGTTATTCTCAATCTGCAGATCCAATCCATTCTGTGGGGATCGTCGGAGGGGGTGTCACCAAGTGTTACCGCACCGGATGGCACCAACTCTAGGGACGCCCCTGAACCACACTACACATGATAAATAACTTTTGTTTACATTAGCAAACAACTCTAAGAAGTCAAGTAAGCTTTTCTACCTACTTACCTCTAAAATCTCATTTTGCTCAGAAAAAAGCATACATTCCATGAAATTAGAGAAAGTACAGTTAGAAATACACCAAGAAGAAGAAGAAAGACAGAAAAGAAGACCCTGCATGAAAAAAATATGATCCTAAAGTATTTTCAAATTTCCAATTACAAACCACAGAATACCCTTCTTCAAAACAGACCTTGATGTTTAAGGTTTGTAGTTAAGTCTTTCAAATTGGAATTAATTAGCAGTTTATGAAAAGTTCATGAATGCAATGAATAATAGCTTGTGAACTTTTACATTTTTCCTTGAATGGCAGAACTGCATTAATGAAATATAGATGGATCAGACTTCTTGAATTATTCATTATGGGAAAAGTTTGTCTTTCATTATTACAAACAGCAGGTATTTGTAGGGCAAAGAAGTTGGGATGTCTACAGAAGTGCATTTGATTAAACATTATTGTATAGTTCAGATCATTTTACCTTTATACTTACAGTTGTTGTCGCATTGCTTTTACTACATTTAGGCCTGGTTCACACCAGGAATTGTGCTTTTTGTCAGTTGTGCAGTGCTTTTTGCAGTGCAATTTTGCACATACGTTTGCTGTGTCTTTTTTTTCTTTTTTTCTTTGTTGAAGGGGAAGTTTTTTGGCTGCTGGGCAGAATAAAAAGGCAAAATGTTGCAAAAAGGCACTACATACATTTCAGCAGCTTCTCCATTGAACTTTATTGTAGCAAAAGCTCTGCTTTTTGCATTTAAAAAAGTCCCTGGCCCTTTCCAAAAATGCAGAGGCTCAAAAAAAGCATAGATGTGTACATGCCCCAAAGGAAACCATGTTAAATGGACTGTAGTGCGTTTCTGCAAAAAGCATTAACCGCTTCCCGACCGCCGTATAGCAAATATACTGCTACAGGGCAGCACGGGTGCGCAAAATCATGTATATATACATGATTTTGCATTTCCGGGTAGGGTGCTTGCCCATCTTACCCGCGCCGCCATTCGTGGCTGTCAATCACCGGGTCCTGGCTGGTGATTACTCACCTGCGCCCGGTGATTGCCGAGCATCTCCAATGAGGAGGGGAATTGTATGTAACCAATACAGTACTCCTCCCTGCCAGCTCATGCACACTGCTTTAGATGGCTGCGCACAGCACAGACATACAAAGCAGTGTGATTACAGTGAAGCACACGGACACAGCTTACAGTCAAACAGCAAACAGCACACAGTTAACCCTTTGATCGCCCCCCATGTTAACCCCTTCCTGCCCAGTGCTCTTAGTACAGTGTCAGTGCTTTTTTTAGCACTGATCACTGTATTGGTGTCACTGGGGATGTCAGTGACACCAATTCAGTTTCCCACAGTGTCAGAATGCCCTCCGAAGTCCCACTATAAGTTGCTGATCGCCGCCATTACTAGTAAAAATATATATTTTTTTAAAACATTCCAGTATCTAGACCACTATTTGTAAACGCGATAACTTTCACGTAAATCAATTAATTTACACATATTGGGATTTTTTTAGCAGACATGTAGCAGAATACATTTTGGCCTAAATTTATGATGAAATTTGATTTTTTAAATCTTTTTACTGGACATGTTTACATAGTAAAAAGTCAACAATATGTTTTTTTTCCTCAAAATTGTTGGCCTTTTTTTTATAGCGCAAACAATTAAAACTGCACAGGTGATCAAATACCACCAAAAGAAAGTTCAATTTGTGGGAAAAAAATGACATAAATTTAATTTGAGTGCAGCGTTGCATGACCACGCAATTGTCAGCTAAAGTAACGCAGGGCCGTAACGCAAAAAATGGCCTGGTCAGGAAAGGGGGTAAATCCTCAAGAGGGCAAGTGGTTAAAAGATGCATTGGTGTGTGCCAGACCTTAGAAAATTTTGAGAATTACAATAGTGAGCATTTACTAAAACTGGAGAGTGCAAAATCTAGTGCAGCTCTGCATAGAAACCAATCAGCTTGCAGTTTTTATTGCCAAAACTTAATTGAACAAGCTGAAGTTAGAAGCTGATTGGCTTGGCTACCATGCACATCTGCACCAGATTTTGCACTTTCCAGTTTTAGTAAATCAAACCCAATCTTAGGAGTTTTCACACAATTAAATGAAATATATATCTGCATTTGCTCTTGAAAATAATATGGAAAATTATTGCTTTGTGGTACACTTATTTAATGCTGGTGCTGATGGTTACTAGGCTCTTATACCTTAATAAAATAAAAAGGGAGTGATAGTGTGCATTAATCACTTATTTTTTTAGAAATAATAATAGAGAGAACATAGAACAATCATCCCAGTGAATCTATATACTGTATGACTGGATACATCAAATAAATTATATTAGTCCTACTTATTTTAATGTATTAAACCAATATTAGGAGAAGCAAAGACCAAAGAGTGGGGCACAAGGAAGGAAAAGTCTAATAGTGAAATGTACTGTAGATAGAAAACGTGCCAAATGCGGAGTTTAGGTGCACAAGGAATACTTATTTGATGTACCTTGGAATACTGAAGGAGGTGAAAGGTTATTGATGGATTATTTGGTGCACTGCAGGGCTTCTCTGCTTCTTTATCAGTAGTGGATATCTCTCTACCAGTTTACCACACCATGGATAGCAACCTGGTGGGCTAAGTCACACATAAAAAAACACAAAAGCTCAAACTGCTTTTTACTATTTAGAAGAGAATAGCGCTAATCAGCACTGGATTGGTATTTTGAGGTAGGTCATCCTCTGATAGCACCTTCTCTATGCTATAGAGTGCATAGTCGGGGTGTATTTACCACAAGGCAAACAAGTCACTTGCCTAGGGTGGCATTTTTCAGGGGGGCAGCACCTCCCCTCAGAAGAAGAGATGGAAGAAGGGACACGCGAGATGGGAACCAGGTGGGATATGAGAGAAGCTGCAGGCTGCTTGATGGTGTAAGTAGAGCTTGACTCTTGTTCCCAGGGATGTCTGGAGCTCTGAAGATAAGTGTGTTCCTTTCTATCTATATATGGGGGGGGGGGGGCAGGGGTGTTGTTGGTCAATGCCTGGCTCTCTCTGCAGGAGGGGGTGTTGGTTGGTGTCTGTGGGGGCAGATGATTTTTCTGTTGCCTAGGGCAGCACAACACCTAAATACACCCCTGTGCATAGCCCTCTTACTCAGCCTATATGCCAGGTTTGAATGTCCCTTTACCTACTAAGACAGGCATTTATGATTTCATTTAATTAAAAAGAATAGAATTTGAAAAAGATTCAGCCAGCTTCAACTACGTTGACTCTGCAATAACAAACAGTGAGTTGTTATGGCTCGTGGTAATACAGAAACAGAACAAGTTGTAATACAGAGCTGAAATAGAGAGAAAAAAATGTAATTCAGGATGAAGTAATACATACAGAGGGAAATATCTAGTATTCCCTTATATATTAACTGTAATTACCAAGAGAAAAATCTAATTGTGTGTTCATATCTCAAACATAAACACTTTTCTGATGTACCAATATCCTAAAATTAGATCTGACACAAAAACTTAAAATGATGATAAATGTGTAATTGACTACAAAACTGTATGTTAATGAAAGCATCAATCTCCCTTAAAATTGCCTAAGTCTCAAGGTAGTTGGATAAAGTTTGCATATTGCTTAGTTTCAGTAGTTGCTTTGAACAAGCAGTTTCAGTATTCATTAACAGTACAGATGGCTCATAGTACAAGATTTATACTGTAATCACTACTAGTAAACCTAGAAACTAAAGAAATTTCTAGAGGTTTTGAGCTGCACATACAAGAAATGGCCCCAGAAAATTGGAGATATATAGACATGTGCATGCCAAAAAAAATGTATTTTTGTTTCATTTTCAAATCTATTCATTAATTAAAGAATTTGTTTTCGGATGCATTCATAAATGGAGCTATTTGTTTTAGGATTTTGTTTTGTATTTTCTGCATTCATTTAATTTCATTCAGAATAGTTGTTAGGGAGCTGCTACCGCATCCTTAACCACTTCAAGTCCGGACATTTTCACCCCCTTCCAGTCCAGGCCAATTTTCAGCTTTCAGAGCTGTCACACTTTGAATGACAACTACGCGGTCATGCAAAACTGTACCCAAATTAAATTTTTAGCATTTTTTCGAGACAAATAAAACTTTCTTTTGGTGGTATTCACCACTGGGATTTTTATTTTTATAAATGCAAAAGACCAAAATTTTGAAAAAAAAGCATTTTTCTTATAAACTTTTGAAAATAAATAATCGTTCCTCATAAATCTTGACCAAAATGTAAAAAATAATCCAAATCAGTTTATAAAAAAAAAATTATAATTTTTCCAAAATTTTTTTTACATCTTTAGTTTATTTTTTTATATTATTTATGTATTTATTTATTTTACATACTAGCACCCTAGCAGTACAGTGTCTCCATAGTGACACTGTACTGCTTGTGGGGGGGGGGGGGGGGGTAAAGGACATTTGTATTTTTCTTTTTTTTACATTGATTGCTTTTACACCCATAAAGGCGGAAAAGCAATAATTTCTCCTCTCTGGCTGCATTCCAGAAATACTGTGAGAGCTATAATTGATCACAGCTTATCACATGGTACTTTATGGTACTTTAATGATAATTCACAGAGTTCACAAGTAGTAAACAATGATTTTAGAAAGTAACATCTTGTTTACTACTGTTCATATATTCACTGATTGGCTAATCACTGATCACATGAATCAGGACCTCACACAGTGGTCCCGTACATTGATCTGTGGCACAGATAGTGGCGCTGCATGCTCCCAGGGAATGCACAAAGGCAATGGATGTGGGGGGACATTTAGAAACTCCCCCTGCATTGGCAATGCTCCTGTCTGGCCGTTTATTAGCAATGGGCCAGAAGGGAAGAGGCTAACAACCATGACTCATCTGCTGTTAGCAGAACGTAAACAAAAGTCCTCAAAAAAAGCCCTTCAGGTCTGATACGGATTTTTAAAGGAACCCCACACCAATTTTTTTTTTTAATGGCATGGGTCCCTCCAAAACCCTTAGGTCGGGTATGGATTTTAAGGGGAACTGCATGCCAACATAATAAAAAAATGAATAGAGTTATTTATTCAAAATAAGGAGAGACACAAAAATGAAGAGTCAAGTTGGAATACAGATATAATTTTGGAATGCAATGTCAAATGCAGAAGAATTGAGAAATTTTAAGAAAACATTGGTACATTTTGAAAAATGATAAGTTGCTTACAGATATTCTTCCTGAATATCAGAGGTTTAGAGGGTCCTGACTTTAAGGGACAGATTTGTGAAATCAGTGTTTGATCAACCAGAATGATCAATCTTTAAATTTCCAGAATTAGAAAGCTTTGCTGCTTGTAAGAAATGCCATGCTTGTAAAACATCTAAAGTGAATATGAGAAGAAGAAAGGATTTCTTAGCATCAAATACTGGTCAAAAATGTGAGATTAACAATCTCACGTGCTGTGCTACATAAATTGTTATAAACATGATTGAGTATCCTTGCAGCCTTCAATATGTGGGACATACATCTAGGAGCTTAGCTACGAGAATAAGGGAGCATGTATACAATATCAGAAAAGGCTATACTAAACATAGGGGTTGGTTTACTAAAACTGGAGAGTGCAAAATCTCTGCAGCTGTGCATGGTAGACAATCAGGTCCTAATTTCAGCTTGCTCAATTAAGCTTTGATTAAAAAAATCCTGGAAATTGACTGGTTTCTATGCAAAGATTTGCACCAGATTTTGCATCCTCCAATCAACCCAATAGTGTCTCTGAGATATGTGAATATCGTAAATGCCTTTTAAAGATGTTTTAATTAACTTTTTTTTTGTTTACTTATGTTTTTACTAAATTGGATATTGTTTGTTTTTGTGTGTTAGAAATGTAATAGGAGTCTATTGGGAAGCATAGGTTATTTTAGTAGGTAGCTGCAGGTTTTAGCTAGGACAAGGCTTCAGCAATATGGCAATATTTGTTTACAAGTTTATATGGTAATCCTGTGCTCTATAACTGTGATGCTGCTGTTCTCATCTGCAGTCTTTGAGAAAGGTGATAGGGTGAGAAGGGTGATATGTGTGAGGTGGGCAGGAACTGTGTGATGCCATCACCCTGGCAGGGGCCAGGTGCCATCTTGCTGAACTGACAGAGCTACACTGTGTATATGTTTACTGGCGCTTGTATGTGTATCTGCACATTTTTAGTGTTGCTTCTTTTTTATTTTTTGTTAAAAAATTACAGGCAATACTATACTGTTCGATCCTCTTTGCATATACAGTATCTCTTTGGATTTTTTGTGCAAGAGCTGCAGAATATGGAGATGTCACCCGAGTGCTGCTGATCTGTTGCCTATGTGAATGAGACACCCGATTGGGCACATGGGTGATATTCTTTGGTGGAAAATGTACCTTTGTTGGAGGCACATGAAGTGTGGTGGCTGTTTTTTTTCTAGACACATACAACCAAATTGGATGACATATGGGACTGTTTTCATGTTTTTTGAGATTAGAGTGGTGATTGCACTGTGGAGTGATAGCTGCTCTTTGACATTTTTATTATAATTTCATTTGTTTTTTAGGGAGTGTATATTTTACAATAGTATCACAGGGTTTTTGCACTAAATTTAATACTAGGTGCCCCTTAACCATTCACATGGGGGTAGCGGTATCTGGGTACCCTCTTATTGTTTAATGGAACCTCCGAATTCTGATAAGCCCCTCGATTGCAGACCCCCCCCCCCTCCCCTGCTGGATAAGGGTTGTGCCATCAGTGGAAAGAGGCCCATTTCCTCATCAACATTGGAATGAGGTGCTTTTCCAGGAAGCTCCCCCCCCTTTGTTGAGGTTATGTGGCCTGGTATGGTGCGGAAGGGCACGCGCTTATCCACCCTTTTTTCTAGCCTGCTCGGCTACATTCTTGGGTAAGGGTCCAGTATGGATTACTTGAGGAAAACCTCATGCTTTTTTTATTTTTCTTAATTTTTTTGTAGGGTTTCCCTTAAAATCAATACCAGGCTTGAAGAATCTGGTAGATAATTTTGGAGACACCCTACACAATTCCTTTTTTTGTGGAGTCCCTATTACATTTCATACCAAATCTGAAAGGAATTCTATGAATTTTTGGAGAATCCCCACTCCAATTTTTATTTTTTTATTTTGTCTGGCTCCTTCGCTTAAATGACCGGGGATTCTTGAACTGAAGATTTTGTAGAGCATATTGGGATAAAGAAATTAAATGTGTACACTTTATTAAACTCAGTTACATGTTCCAAAGTTTTATTCATTCATTTATTAGCATTATTTTTGTACACTGTGGTTTTTGTATTGTGCTGTTTCAAAAGGTTGTACACATCTCCAATTTTTTATATGGTCTCTTGTTTTCTAATCTGTCTACTCCCAAAAGGGGTCTCCTTAGTGCAGATAATTCCAAACCTGAGGTATTCAGGGCTGTCAAAAGCATAAAACCAAGTAAACTACCTGGACCTGATAGATTCTCTTAACTTTACTACTAAAATTGCCTGACATATTAGCTCTACATCTGGTCTACCTATTTAGTCCAGTCAAAGCCAAGGGTTCTTTTACCATTAAAATGTTGTCAGCACTAATCTTAATGGTACCCAAACAAAGTAAACACCCCCACTGCTGGTCAAAGTACTGTCCTATTTCCCTTCTTAACATTGGTATTGATATGTTTTTAAATCCTGGCCTGAACCAGATTAGATTTGTTCTTGAATAGCAGTCAGGTGATGGTATTTGAACAATGATTTATTTTCACAATTTAGTTCACTCCCACTTGCAGGAGCTACTGTTATTGTCAGCTCTAAAGTTTTCAACACCTTCTCCTAATCCTTTATGAAAGTGGTGATGCACCACTTAGAGTCTGGACCACTTTTTATGTCTTGGATAACAACTCTCTAAAGTTTACCTCAGGCTAAACTTATAGGGTAACTCCACTTTCCTGAAAAAAATATAGCAATTGCCAAAAAAATATAGCATATACAATTTCTACACAAGCCATATTGTAATGTATTATTATTTAATAGCTGCTGTTATTTTCTGTTAATTTCATTGCAATATGACAACCTGAAGACTTTTCGTACAGTTGGTGCACAGAATGTCTCCAGAAATTTAATTCTGTGACTAGCTCACTGATTTTCCCAGAAGTCTTCACTGACATACAAATAAAATTTTAGGTATCCTCTGCTATATTAATTATATTTTTGGTGAGAAACTACCTAAGGGTTAATTACTTCTAAAGGGATGTAGACTCTGCAGCCTTCCACATTGGAACTTTGCAAGTGAATCAGCTCATTAAGTTGAATACAGACACTCCCTTCAGAAATCAGTATTTCAAGGGCATAATTAAACTTACAGATTTTTTTGTAAGAATAGAAACAGCTAGGACTCTGCTATAAAGTTTGTTAAAACCTTGCAACGTATAGCAATCACCCAGAAGGGAATGTTTTTTTTTTCAACAATAGTGGAGTTACTCTTTAAATTTTATGCTCTTTTAAATGCCCTTTATTTTCCATTTTTTAGGTATTAGGCAAGGCTGCGCTCCCCTATTCTATTTATCTTGGCACTTCAACCTCTGGCAGTAGGTTTAAGTGCACGTGTTGTTTTTAGAGGAGTAGACATAGCCGAGTTTGACCAAAAACAATGGATGACACCCTGTTACATTGTTACACATCTCCCTCCCTAACCATCTAAATAAATCAGAGTTCACTGTTCTCTCATGCCTTCATGTAATTCAAAATTAAAAACTTTGTATGTTTCTCTGTCAGCACAAAATGTTGGCAAGCCTCCAATTTTCCTCTTCATTTCAAAGGATGGACTCCCTGTCTCACCTCAGCATCACTGTAACCCTTACATAAGAAACTATTAAGCACTTAAATTGCACTGATCTTCAATTTCAGCAAATCATTTTGTGCATATATAAAAAGGCAAGGTCTCATTTAATTTGGTTGGTACAGATCAAGGCTACTTTGTCTCTTGTCAGATTTTACTATTTTACAGTACTGGAACACCTTATAATTACAACAAACAACACTAGTTGTAATACATGGTTGTAGTACAAGAACTGACACACAGTATGTTTTAAAAGGAAGTAGAGAAAATAAAGTGAAACAAAAAAAACACATGTTTACAGTGTATTGAACTAATGTTCACTGAAATGAAGTATATATATATATATATATATCAATCATTTTTCTTTGCAATTTTCATACACACTGCTCAAAAAAATTAAAGGAACATTTTGAAAACACATCAGATCTCAATAGGGGAAAATATCATGCTGGATGTCTATACTGATATGGACTGGGTAATGTGTTAGGAATGTAAGGATGCCCCATCGTTTGATGGAAATGAAAATGATCTACCTACAGAGGACTGAATTCAAAGACACCCCCCGAAAACTAAAGTGAAAAATTATTTTTCTGAAATTTAATTACAGCAACTCAAAATGGTACTGAGTAGTTTGTATGCCCCGACGTGCTTGTATGCATGCCTGACAACATCGAGCATGCTCCTAATGAGATGAGAGATGGGGGGGGGGGGGTGATTTACTAAAACCTGAGCATTCAGAATCTGGTGCAGCTCTGCATGGTAGCCAACCAGCATCTAACTTCAGCTGGTTCAAATAGGCATTGACAGTAAACCCTGGAAACTGATTGATTTCTATGCAGAGCTGCAGCAGATTTTGCACTCTTCAGTTTTAGTAAATAACCCCTACGGTGTCCTGGGGTATTTCCTCTCAGATCTGGACCAGGGCATTGCTCAGCTCATGGACAGTCTGAGGTGAAACCTGGCAGCATCAGATGGACCAAAACATGATATCCTAGAGGTGTTCTATTGGATTTAGGTCATGCAAGCTTGGGGTCCATTCAATGGTATTAATTCCTTCATCCTCTAGGAACTGCCTGCAGACTTTCACCACATGAGGCTGGGAATTGTCTTGCACTAGTTGAAACCCAGGACCAACTGCACCAGTGTAGGGTCTGACAAAGAGTCCAAGGATTTCATCCCAATACCTAATGGCAGTTAGGGTGCCATTGTCTAGCCTTTAGAGGTCTGTGCATCCTTCCATGGATACGCCTCTCCAGACCATCACTGACCCACCACCAAAGCGGTCATGCTGAATGATGTTACAGGCAGCATAACTTTCTCCACGGCTTCTCCAGACCCTTTCACATCTGTCATATGTGCTCAGGGTGAACCTGCTCTCATCTGTGAAAAGCACATGGCGACAGTGGTGGACCTGAGCACAGGGCCCACTAGAGGACGTCGGGCCCTCAGGCCACCCTCAAAAAGTCTGTTTTTGATTGTTTGGTCAGAGACATTCACACCAGTGGCCTGCTGGCAGTCATTCTGTAGGGCTCTGGCAGTGCTCATCCTGTTCCTCCTTGCACAAAGGAGCAGATACTGGTCCTGCTGGTGGGTTAAAGACCTTCTACGGCCCTGTCCAGCTCTCCTAGAGTAACTGCTTGTCTCCTGGAATCTCCTCCATGCTCTTGAGACTGTTCTGGGAGATACAGCAAACCTTCTGGCAATGGCACGTTTTGATGTGCCATCCTGGAGGAGTTGGACTGCCTGTGCAACCTCTGTAAGGTCCAGGTATCTCCTCATGCTACCAGTAGTGCTACCAGACACTGACCTTAGCCAAATGCAAAACTAGTGAAAAACAGTCAGAGACGAGTAGAGAGAAAAATGTCAGTGGCCTCCACCTGTAAAACCATTCCTGTTTTGGGGGTTGTCTCATTGTTGCCCATCTAGTGCACCTGTTGTTAATTTCATTAACCCCAAAACAGCGGAAACTGATTAACAACCCCCTCTGCTACTTAACTGACCAGATCATTATCCAAGCAGTTTAATTGACTTGATGCTATACTCTGATTAAAAATTGTTCTTTTAATTTTTTTGAGCAGTGTATTAATGCAATCAGCTTTAAAAGGACTGCATTTATTTATACAATGTATATCTTTAGTATATATCGGTGAAGGAATTCACATACATTTTAAAATGAGTGGTAGATCACAATATTGTACAGCAGACTGAGGTGTAGAGAAATTAATTTTATCATATGCTTCCAATCCATTTAATCATGAGTGAAAAGCTCCCATTTTGGGAGCATTTTAATGCAATGTTTAGGACCTTTGTAGAAAGCTGCATTCAATTACATAAAAGCTGTATTTCAGACAGAGATTTTACCCCTTTGTGCTGTGAACAGGTGTTCAACATGGCTGCATTCAGAGTTCATATTTTTATTACACTCTTTTTTACTGTAACACGTATCATGACTTTTACAGTCTTAATGGAAACATGCTAATTCAAATCATGGACTGTTGTTTGCCCAAGCTTTATTTTTGTTCATGGAGGAAGCAAGGAAGGAACCCTGGAATTATGCACTGACTCTTCTGTGTCTATCTTACCCTGCTGCCTAAACAAATTCAGTTCACATGAAACCTGTGAAGCTACCTATATCATATTAGACTCCAATTTAGCTACTGAGAATTAACATGTAGGCCCCCATTTAAGCCAGATGGAAAAAGACTATTTAATATACAGTACAGATCCATTATGTGTTTTATATATACAGTACAGATCCATTATGTGCCTGTGAAATCACATTTTCTGAATCCTCTCCTCCAATGTCTCCTGAGAACCCTAGTGATTAGAAAAGGCACAATTGTAGTATCAGGTATTAAAAGATAAATCCAGGGGATCATGTTTTTGTATGATAGACCCTTTTTGCTTTATAGTTTTCAAAAGCCCCTTGTATATGTGCTTCCTTATATCCTTTCTTCAGAAACATATGTGTTAAAGTTGCTCACTCTATACAATAATCTTCATCTATGGATCATGTCCATCTTTAGCCTACAGCTTTGAACCTCTAGAACATTGCAAATCTTTCTTAGTTGGTGCTCACTCTTTTTCTGCAGATATGGCTTTCCTAAAGTGGGTTTAAACTGTGTCTTTGATATAGATTCACTATGCTCCTGATAGCTCAACTCCAAAGCCAGCCATACACATATTGAAATTCAGCTGATGCAGCAGGGAGTGGATGCATTTTAATCCATGTATTGGCACTGAGGTTATATAGAAGTTGACTTCCGTACAACCACCCTGTCATATTTTCCCCGCTCATTCAGCACTGCAGGCTATAGCATGCAACACTAATCAGTGCGTGTGTAAACAAAGGCTCAAAGGAAGGATTCCCCCATCCACCTCGAATGTGTGGGTGGGGGAATAGAGTCATCTATGGGCTGCTTAAGCCTAAAAAGGCCAAATGTTTTTATTTACTACATGTGTAAGTCAAAATGTCAAAAAAAGTTGCTCACACAGAATAGGAGTCCATTCCCACCACCATCCCAGATGATTCAAGTGTCATAAATGTACTTCACATAGAGAACCAGGTTTGCTTTAAACCAATTATTGACCCAATTATATCATTTTTTTCAATATGCCATAAATAAGTTGGCATAACTTGGGGAAAACCTGGCTCCCATAGCTGTAACTTTCACCTGCATGAAAAATGCATTTAGGAAGGAAAAAATGATTGTCAGTCAATATAAATTCAATTCCCTCTAGGAAGAAGCTTGCTTTTTCTGAATAGAAAGTGCCTGATCAAGAGAGAAAATATTGGACTGCATGTAGTCTATACTGATGTTTCATAAACTTTTACTGTATAATGATGGCACAACTAGACATACCCATAGATATTTATTGCTCCATGTGTACTGTGATAAAATTTCTAGCATGTGCTCTGAATCCTGTATAAAGGATGGACATTCAAACACTACAAACCAGGCACAAACATGAAGCATGTGCCTGCCCTTTAGTACCAGATATGCCAATTCAGCGGGGGGGGAGTCTAATAGGGGACTTTCTAACTTCGGGGTTCCCCACTCTGCAGTAATTAAAAAAAACTTCTGAACAAATGGGTCCCGGGGCAGAAAGTGGACTATTTCATAATTTCAGGTACAGGTTGAGTAATCTACTGCACTGGTTCCTGATAATTAAATTAAAACACCAATCTTTTCTATATCAATCTGCTGGGTCATGCCAGAACTTTAATTTATTTGTCAGGAACCACAGCACTGCAAATTACTCTGCCTGGACCTGAAAGTCATTAAATAGTGTCCCTTCTAAACAAATGGGGCAAGGAGGTCAGAAATTAGTTTAATAATTGTTTGATGCAGATGGAGTAATCTGGAGTGCTTGATTAAATTAAAGTCCTGACCTGCCCTGGAAAATTGATATAGAAGAGGCCGGACTTTATCTTAATCATCAGGAACCGTGATACTGCAAATTACTCCACCCACTTCCAAAAGTCAACAAACAGCTTCCCTTTTGCCCCTGGCCCTCCTCTAAACAAATGGGGCCTGTTCACATGTGGGGCTACAATCTGCATTTATATTGTTTTTCAGAAAACATTTGACAGGGGTTTTCAAGCTGTTGATCACCACAATAGTGTGCCGCAACCACGTGCTTTGCACATCGCTGTGGGTGCTTGCAGAATGTCCTCATTCACTTGGGGACAGGGGGCATAATTCCTACCACAGCTGTGAAGCAAAGTATTGCAACCATGACATGTGTGCACCTCTGGCTGGATAATTCCAGGGTTGGGGTAGATGGCGTGGACTAGGGATGAGTGTTTTAGTGTAAAAGCAGGTATTTAAAATAGGGTAATAGGGTCCAAACAGTGAAATACATTCTACTTTTGGGTTACTTCCCATTACCTACCAAATCATTACATATACAAAGTTATAATTGGCTTGAGTTTTCCAACTTTGTAGGGTTTACCAGCCTTTTTCTATGTTTTTAAACCAACCTATTCTTACATAGCATAGTACCTTATATTATGCTATTTATTTTGCTTCTAACCAGTGAAAATTTGGGAAGAGAAGGAACTGGTGAACAAAAAAATATGCAAAATCTTACTATGAAAACAATTAACATACAGTATGTCCTTGTCAAAAATGTTGTAAAAAATTTTTTGTCCTTGTAAAAACTTTTTAACCTGCTATGTTGAAATTTGTTGGATCATGCCCCTAAGTTCATGCTTCAAGTTATTTTCATGTATTGTAATCATTGTTTACTTGTTTATATAGTCAGCAATGTTGTTCAGAATATACTATTACCATATGACTAAAGGATAAGGGAATACTGTTAATGTAATGCACTGAATAATACACACATTAAAATATATATAAGACATTAATTTGCTAAAGAACTTTGTATTATAAACAACTGTACACTGAGAGGATAAGCTTGCAACTGCAGCAAGAGCGGCTTAGTGAGGAGGAGGAGAAGTAACACAGTGTCTTCTAAAACCCCCTTAATGACCATTTAACCCTTGCAGTGTGGGGTTTTTTTTGGTGTGCTAAGAGAAGGGCTTAAAGAAGAGTTACAAAAACTATTTGTTCCTTTTAATTATATTTTTGCTTTTTTACTTTTTGAAATCAACATCACATACTGTGAGTTGGAAATCCTTTGTAACTATTCCAAATAGAAAAAAAAATGCAGTGGCATGTACTATTGGAATTGATTTGTAAAAGAATTATAAAGTTCACTTAGCCCAGTAAACCTGGGATAACATCAGCATATGTATCAAGTGGCCATGATTCTCCAATACTCCCTTGAATCCAGGGGTTTTGTTTTCAGTTTTTTTCATTCTAATCTAGAGCATGGTCAGTTCTGTCCTGGTCTTGATAGGGACTCACCCCTTAATGCTTCTAGTATGTTAAGAGGTCACCCGATTTTGCATTATTTAATAAAAGCACTAGGGCATGATTATCTAATATGTAATATCATCACAATTACTGATTGCATTGTCAAATAATGTCACATGAAAGTCATTTGTATTACTCTCTATGTAAGGGCGGTCTATAAAGAATAAAATTAGAGATCGTTCATTTTACCTAAAAAAGGTTTACATAAATTGGTTGAAATGAAATGCCCAATTAATTGCAGGGGTATTTAAAAACTAAGAAATTTCCCTTTCAAGTGATCATATTGATCACATTGTATGAATACAACACTCGACTAAGTAAACTTTCTTCTCACTGATCTGCTAATATATATATATATGTGTGTGTGTATATGTATGTATATATATATATATATATATATATATATATATATATATATACCGTAAATATATATATATATATATATATATACATATATTCAACAGTCAGAATTCAAACTTTTAGGGGGAAAAATACTTTATTTGTTTGAAGAGTATATCATTCCACAAATCATGTTTGAGGAAAGCTGCTAGGTTTTTAAATTGGGTAATATTAAATGCAAACATAAAGAGAATGCTGCTGTCAGTTAATCACAACTGAAGCTTATATAGTGCAAAATCAAAAATAACTCAGATCAACAAACTACTCACTGGCAGAACAATGATCATGGGTGCATAACCACTGTTAATGAGCATTTGTTATATAAATTGATTCTTCAGACAATTATATTTGTTAATAAGTGCAGAATAATGCCTAGCATCCTAAAAGACAAAGTCCTTTTAATGTTTATTTGTATCCCATTTTATTTCCCATCTATATTATTCTGAATATTCTTGCCAGGGTAGTTTGATTTTTATGCAACTGACTCTGCTAGCTATTTGGGAATTCATTGCACTTCATGTTTAAATCATCAAAGTACTGCAATCTCCTTAGGCAAGTGCTTAAAATGGGAAGTTATCTTTAATTTCATTCTATTTCATTATAACCACATTATACATGGAACTGAGTGCTTTTGGTTTGTAAAGCATGGAAGCTCCACTTATAATGGAGTATTGGCTATGAACCACAAAAACACATTTTTCATGTTATGAATGTATATAATTTCCTTTAGCTATGTCTATGCTTTGCTTATTGTGTTTCTGTGGGACAACTGGGATAAAACTGATTTTGCATTCTGTTTTTAATGCCTGTGTCACTATTTAAAATCTTGCACCAAAGAGTTTTTGAACATGCTCAGTGTCCTGGATTGGATTTGTGTCCCTGGTGCCCAGTTGAAAAAGAAAAATACATTTTCCAAAATTCATTCTGACCTAATG
The DNA here is from genome assembly GCF_062004578.1 of Staurois parvus. Taxonomy (NCBI): domain Eukaryota; kingdom Metazoa; phylum Chordata; class Amphibia; order Anura; family Ranidae; genus Staurois; species Staurois parvus. The sequence goes on from NW_028317808.1 coordinate 5,070,741, forward strand.
TCACACTTTGATTTTAGCTCAGCAAAAATAATAGAGTGACCTTCAATTAGGACTTTTTAGCACCTTAAAATTACTTTTAAGGGTAGGGCTGCACAAGGGTTTTTTTTGTAGCTTAGGAATGTTAATAAAATCTCTTGAGGGTTTTTTTTTCTGCAATGCAATGCACTTGAGTAATTAATCTCCTATTCTCACACAATTCATTAGTGTAGCAGAAACTCCTAGTAATTAAAGTAGACCTAAATATCATATTAGCTTTAAAGTGTTACTAAACCCACAACAGTAAAGTCAGTCTGTAAATGCAGTAAAGCATGCTTGTTATACTCACTATGGAACCTAAGGGGTTAATTTTCTGTATTGTGTTAAAAGGCTGTTTGATCCTGGCTTCTCTGCTCCTCCCCCTTTTTAAATGTCCACCTGATAAGACAAAGTGAACCTGTATCCCTTCTGCATATGCACAGTTTGGTGTGTATTGCTAGAGAGGTTTTTATTTTTCTTGGGAAAGTGCATGTGATCAGCACAGGGCCAAGCAGCACTGTCCAGACAGAGGTCAGGGGTTTTGCATCCTCCTAGAGCAGAAAGAAAACTCCTCCTATGAGCTTTAAGTAGTGCTCAGCTGAAGTAACAAGACTGCTATATACTGTTGATGAGAAAAGGGGTGTTTAACAGTTTATATTAACTAAAATAAGTGCATTTCCATGTTCTGTGTATTGTGGGAGACCAGATATAATGAATGCAGGGTCCTGGGTTTAGTAACACTTTAGCACGTAATTTCAAAAGTGGCTTTCAATACCTGGTGATTCTGCCATGCAGGTCTTTGTTCAGACTATTTTTATTATGAGATGAGAATTTCTTATAAATGTGCTCCTGTCACATGTACCTTGCAGGATATTGCAAGGGGCAATGCAGATATACTTTAGGCAAGCTAAAGGTCAAACAGGTGTATAAAGACAGGAAATTGATGAAAAGGGCTAGGGGAGATCAGAAGAACTGAGGTGTAAGGAAGGTGAAGAAAGGTGAAAAAAGTATTTAAAAAATGTTTAATTATATGCAGTGCTTTAGCAAACTAACTGTCATCTAGTTAGGGTTTACATCTTTATTAATCCCTTCTTTTCTCTTTAATAGAAAAAAGAAAAGTTAGATTGGGCCAGCTTAGTTATCTTTTTACAGTTTGATAACTAATGCCCAATGGTGGGATGATAGGGGTTGCTGGCTAAGCACCTTGTCCATTTAGAAAACATCTTGTATTCTTTTCAATGATTGCAATACACTCTGGGGTTGATTTACTAAAACTGGAGAATGCAAAATCTGGTGCTGCTCTGCACAGAAATCAATCAGCTTTCATTACAGATTGGCAGATTGGCTACCATACACACCTGCGCTAGATTTTACACTCTTCAGTTTTAGTAAATGAGTCCCTCTGTGATTGTACAAGGTGGAGAGGAAGGGTGGATGAACATCATGGTCTACCCTCATACAATCACAAATTCATTGAAAATAATTCAAGATGTGCACACCAGGTCGCCCTGGGTGACCCCTAACTATGGTTGTGTTTGTATATACCACCGTTGCTTGCCTAGGTAATGTATTATTCAACTCCTCTGCATAATAAATTCTTAAAAAACCAGGGCCCCATGGATACCCCCCTTTTTCCCCCATCTTCCCTTTCCTAATTATTCTCTTGCTGTTCATTACATGTGTATCATTCTGGTAAACCTAATATGCAACATGACATACTCAATGATCTTTATATTAATCACCTATATTGTCTTCTATGACTTACAGATGCACTGTGATGTTTTCTTAACTGCCGAGGCATAGATAAGGGGGAGGGCGGGGGATCAGGGGGTCTGCCTCCCCATGTGCCTGCCCACACTCCATCCTGTGCAGCTTCAGAGGAGGTGTGAGCAGGAAACTGAACACAGCAGCTGACAGCTCTGATGCTTCTGAATGAGTCATGGTGAGTCTGACCTAACCTTCCTTCCTGCCACCCATCACTCCCTTCCTTCCTTCCTTCTTTCCTTCCACCCACCCCCTCCCTTCCTTCCTTCCACCCCTCCCTTCCTTGCACCCACCCCTTTCTTCCTTCCACCCCTCCCTTCCTTGCATCCATCCCTTCCTTTCACACTTCCTTCCACCCCTCCCTTCCTTCCACCCACCCCTCCCTTCCATCCTCCTATCCCATCCCTTCCTTCCATCCATCCTCCCACCCCATCCCTGCCTTCCTTCCACCCACCCTTCCTTCTACCCACCCCTCTCTTCCTTCTACCCACCCCTCCCTTCCTTCCTTTCTTTCTTCCTTCCTTCAGAGGGGGTGAAGTTGATGGGGGACCGGTAAAAATGCAGCTCAGCCGCAGGGAAAAAAAATATCTACAGCCCTGAGAAAGTGTCAAATGAGTGAGCCTAATAAAAGTTCATTTAAAATACTAAATAAGTAAACAGTGCCCCACAATTTGAATTAAGCATCAATAATGTCATCCAACGATGTAGGTCCACATCGATAATGAGTGCCACTGAATGATGTTGACTCGCCGCCACTATGGCCCTCCACACCTGATGAATTTTACCCAACACTACTCCCATTGCAAATGAAAGACACCCACTGGCCTCTGTATGTAAAAAGTCTGTCAAGAATCCTGAGTGATATCATTGAGAAAGTATGGTCATGACCATATTTGGTTATTGACATTCCCAGGGATATATAATGTCTTTCTTAAGTACAGACTTCCTGCTGATGTTTGTGGTTCTCAGTTTGCTATCATGATTTTCAAACTGTGAACAGGCTCATCCTGGGTTGAAATCATGTTTAACCTGAACCCAAAGCTCATACCTATTGTCATGAAAGGCCTGCCCATAGTGTAGGTGAAGTTCCACGACGCACAAATATGCACATGCACAGAGTTCTTACTAGCCAAACAAATGTGTAGGCACTTGGACATAGGCGCGCACACGTGCGTGCATGCATGCGCATGTGCACTCGCGCATACGGGCGTGTGCCTGTCACTAATGCTGGCGCCAAAAGGGCTATTTAAACTGGCTACAGTAGTTGTCTCATTGCCGTATGGTCTTTTCCCTGCTCATGTTCCCTGATTCCTGTGATTGTCTCCTGATACCGAACCAGCCTGTTCCTGATCTCCGCTTGATTGCTTCCTGCCCTGACCTCCGGCTTGTCTTGGATTATTCTTCTGTCTCCTCTCCTGTCTGATTGATCTTCCGTTGATGACCTGGCCTGTGACCTGACTACTCTTCCTCTTGCTGCTGTAAGCCTGATCTGCCTGACCGATACCGAACCCGGCTCGTCTGACCCTGCATCCTCAGCACGATGCTCTCGAGTATCCATTCATCCAGCACGACTACATCAGAACTCTGCTCCCTGCCTACAACTCATCAGCTGTTACTGGACTGATCACAGGCACTCATACCCCACCGTGCCCCTGCGACTGCTGTCTCACCATCAGCAGTCCTTGAGCCAGAGTTGTACGGGAAGCCTGCCTCTTCACGTCAGGCTCACTATCCAGGTGCGTGACACCTATGTATTACCTGTATTATTAAATTACATAATACTGCTTCAGTAGGCAACTTTGGACATATTTAGACACTGGGGCTTATTTCCTAGAGTAGAGTACAATGTAATGTTCACTTAGCAGGGGCTGACTGGCAACTTTTGGCCTAGGGGGTAAGTAAAACCCAGAGCCCCATGGTGCAGCTGCTCAGCCTTCCTCTCCTCCCCCCTCTTTCCTGCCTCCTTCCGGGCTGAAGCAATCTCTGCTCACCGAGTGGGTTGGGCTGGACAGTGCATGCTGCACCTATTCCAGAGTTACCTGCTGGGGCCAGCCGGGGGCTGCAGGGGGGAACCAGGGTGGCTCAGCTGGAGATGGCAGGGGAAGAGATCTTCCAGTGGGGCATGAAGCTGGTCTCTGCTTGGACAAGGCATACACCATCTATGCCAGGGAGGGTGGCCCGCAGTCTGTTCTCGTCCTCATCCCCCACTCGGCAGAACACTGACGGGGACTTTTTACTCCTCTTCACCAGGAAGCTTTTAGGCAGTGCTGGGATAAGGTCATCCAGTGCCAAGTGCAACAATGGTAAACTGTGCCCCCCCACCCCCGAAAAGAGTACAACGTATGTAATGTTTATGGCATGGGCAAAATAGTACCAATAATTGTGGTACACTGTAGCAGAATACATTTTTACCTAAATTTATGAAGAAATGTTATTTATTTGCAAAATTTTTTAACAGAAATAAAGAAAAGTGCATTTTTTCAAACGTTTCAGGTGTTTTTTGTTTTATTTAGCAAAAAATAAAAAACTCAGTGGTGATTAAATACCACCAAAAGAAAGCTCTATTTGTGTGAAAATATTATAAAAATGTCATATGGGTACAGTCTTGCATGACTGCGCAATTGTCATTCAAAGTGAGACAGCGCTGAAAGCTGAAAATTGGCCTGGGCTGAAAGGGGGTATAAGTGCCAGGTATTGAAGTGGTTAACCGAAGAGTTAACAAACTGAAGAGTTTAAAATCAGTGCACAAATATGGGGAAAGCAGTGGCACTGGAAGGAAAAAATGTCTCTGTGTCAGCAGTGTTGCAAAGAGGAACAATGGTGCTGCATCAGAGTCGGTGGGCAAAAAAACTGCCACTAGATCGCTGGTGTCAGCCTGAGGAGGACTGTCAGTGGGCTAAAGAAGAGAAGGGGAGGTGAGCTTTGGAGGGGGGGATGCATAAAGCTAAAGGGATCTAGGGTCTCATTCAGATGTGCAACTATCATTACTGCCCCTCTGAAAAAAATGAGGCAATGAGGCTCTGAGAGGCAATGAGATATGTCAATTCCTTGCTGGCTAGTTTAACCCCTGTGACCCACTGTGCTGCAGGCGGGTGCATTGTACGCAGTTGTAGTGTGGCCCATTCTATTTCATTTTTGCGATGGTCATGAAGCAAAACATCAGGCCGTGGCATGGGTACAGAACAGCTGCATCTTACTGTATAGCTGGGTAGTCGGGAAGCAGGAAAAACGAAGCTTGGTTGCTTACTTTTACTGACCTCTGTCTACCAACGTGAACGAGCGCATAAAGCCTTCTTTACCCATGCAGTTTGGGGAGGGGGGGAGTAAAACAGGAGATTGAGCCATGTTTTTACTGCCTCCCAAGTGACCCCACCCCTCTTCATGAGTTGGTATACAAATGCTCAGCAAAAATTATCCACATCAGATCTGGGGATCTGAGGAGGAGGAGGAGGCCTGGGGGGTTTGAGGAGGAGGGAAGGTCTGTGGGGTCTGAGGAGGAGGAGAGCTCTCGGGTTGGGTTGTCCTGCTTCCCCATTATACTCACAGATCACCTGGAATTTAGAGGCAGCTTCTTCTTGCTCTCTCCAGTCATGGGACATGCCACATGACAAGAAGAGAGAGGAAGAAGGGAGGTCTGCTCTCAATATTGAACAGTGCCATGCTGAGACTGAGCTGAGTCTCAGCATCAGCTCTGTATTGCCACCTGCAGGCTAGAGGGGGGAGAAATTTTCCAGATGCTACCATTGACTGCTGATCTTTCTGAGAGGAGGTTTCATCAGGGGCGGACTGACCATTTGGAAACTCGGGCACTGCCCCATGAGATGCCCCTGGTACTTTTTTTATAGGCTTTTTTGAGTTTGGGCAAGGACAAAGGGGCCCCATGATCCCCTATTGCCTGGGGGCCCCCTGGGTGTCACTCCTGTCAGTGAGGAGCAACGCCTTTTTACATGGCATCAGAGCAACATGGGGGGCAACTGCCACCCTACCCCCAGCCCAGACCGACCCTGTCATTTAGCAATGTAAATGTCACATTTACATACAAACTTAAAATTTCCTTGGTTAACCACTTCAATACCTGGCACTTGTACCCCATTCCTGCCCAGGCCAATTTTCAGCTTTCAGTGCTGTCTCACTTTGAATGACAATTGCGCGGTCATGCAACACTGTACCCATATGACATTTTTATAATTTTTTCACACAAATAGAGCTTTCTTTTGGTGGTATTTAATCACCACTGAGTTTTTTATTTTTTGCTAAATAAAACAAAAAAGCACCTGAAACGTTTGAAAAAAATGCACTTTTCTTTATTTCTGTTTTAAAATTTTGCAAATAAATAACATTTCTTCATAAATTTAGGTAAAAATGTATTCTGCTACAGTGTACCACAATTATTGGTACTATTTTGCCCATGCCATAAACATTACATACGTTGTACTCTTTTCGGGGGGTGGGGGGGGCACAGTTTACCATCGATGCACTTGGTAAAAATGTATTCTGCTAAATGTATTCTGCTACATTTATTTGGTGAAAATAATAATAATAACTGAATTTGTATTTTTTTTCAAATATTTCTATTTTTTTTTATTTTTTATGTTTTCTTTTTTTTACTATTTTATTTTTTAGCACGCTGTGACCAAAGCAATACAATGTTACCATAGTAACATTGAACTACTCTGGGCAAGTGATCAGGATTTTTTTTTAGCACATTATGATTGCTAATACCAATGTATTTAATTGATATTTGCAATCATTGCTACTGAATGAAACTGATTCATTCAGTCTTTTATTGTGATTAGCTGTGATTGGGCAAAGCCGATCCCATGGTACAGATGGGCTGTGATTGGCCCTGTCTGTATCATGTGACTGCCTTGACTAGTCACAGCTAACAACATAATTATATACAATGGATGGCATGACAGGAAGCCATCTATTGTATACAATTGACATGTGATCTGCTGTGAGTCACAGCGGTCACATGACACTGGCAATGGGCCAATGTAGTGATATGTCATCGGCTGTATCCCGTGGACACAGCCGGTGACAGATTGCGCCACTATGCGGCCCCGCGGCCGCGTGAGCGGCTTGTTTTGACAGGAAGTCATATGATGCCCAATCACAACGGCGAGTGTCCCGTCAGGCTGTCAATCTGCTATAGGCTGGGCGGGAAGGTGTTAAAGTAGTATTAAACCCAGATATCTTCCCTACACTTGGATAGGTAGGGCACACCAACAAACACATACAGCATGTATGTACAAAAAAATTAGGGTTGTGTGCCTTTATTTTCCTTTTTTTAATTTTAGGTCATATGATTGCTGCTCTTATCATTACTGCAGCACAGCCCAGCCCAGGTGGAGCTAAACCACAGTGCACCACCTGTGATGTGGCTTGCATGCTCTCCTTTCTATATCATTCATAGAAGAGTGTGCTGTCAGTAAAGCATCTGCCTGAGTGACAGCCCACTCCATTCTAAATGGTCTTGAATGGAGGGCATGTAATAGTTAAAATGATGTCACATGACATGTGACACTAGTGTAGCTCCGTCCCAACCCAACCCAGGCCATGCAATTGTGTTAGGAAACAGCGGTCACGTGACCTAGGTGGTAAGCCATGTATAGTAATTAATGGCTTACGTACTTGCCTATCTAAAATAGAGAGCACACACACTGTGGTGTCAATGCTGGAGAGACTTGTAGATCATTTCCAGCTGTAAAGACTAATTAATAGACACTGCAGAATCACCAAGTAATTTCCATTAGAGGAAAGATTTATATAAAGAATTAAAGGTACAGATAAAGGATGAAATCAGGAAGGTTTTTTTTTTTTTTATCAACGCCCTCACAGTTCATTCAGAACTACAAGCCATCAGCCATGGTGGATGACAGTAGTTGTAGTATATTCATTCACAGGAAACTGTGAATGAATAGTGCAGTCTTGTGGGTGGAGTCATCCGTGGTTGCTCTGTTTTTGAATTGTGACAGTGGGTGTGGGTAAATACAAATGGCACTTGTAATATGTTCCAAAAGGTGACCTTTCCTGATCTTTCAAATTGAACACAGTTTCACCTCACTAACTAAGCTATAATAACCATTCAATTTGCAAAAGAAAATTCCTCTGCTTCTTTAGTTCACACCACACACAGTTCAGTGCATTTTTAAATCTGCGTCAAAAATGCATGAACAGTAGTTAACATGGATTCCAATGTTCACACCAGTACAATGTGTTCCATTGCAGTCAACAAATGAAGAACATGCTGCATTTTTTCTGCATGGAATGCATCTGGAATATGGCAAAATGCAGGGGAATGTGTTTTTGCCTGCAATTTCTGTTAGTTGCTATGAACCAGCACCTGCTTGTGCCCTAACAACCAGTGATTCATACTCGCTGTCAGCATCAGAGATGAGTCAACGGTTGTTAAGGATCCCACGGCACCCACTGGCTTTCTAACAATGATGAGTCATCCCAGCTGTCAGCAGGGGATCCCCCATTGGCAGCAGAGTGTAGACAAAGGAGATAGCATTAAAAAAACCCACATGGGGGTCCCTTCCATTCCATACCTGGCCCTTGGGGTCTGGTATGGTTCTTGAAGAGGACCCCCACCAAAAAGCAAAAAAATTCATGGGGTCTGCCCAAAATCCATACCAGACTCTTATGACTCTTACCTGAGCATGCAGCCCAGCAGGGCAGGAAAAGGAGGGATGAGCATGCGCCTCTCTCCTGAACTATACCAAGCCACATGCCCTCATCATAGTGGGGGGGGGGCACTTTAAAAAAGTCCCCCAATGTAAATCCATCATCAGTTATAGTGAACACTGGCTGCCAGACACGACCACTCCTGCCACATTACACTTACCAAATGACAGCTCTGCTTTCCCACTCTGCTAAGTAAACAAAGGGATGGGGTGACTCCACCTCTATGATGTCAGAGGATGGGCCCCAATGACCACACTGGGAGAACCATGCCCCTTTGTTTACTTAGTGGTGGGGGAAATCGGTGCTGTCATTTGGTGAGGGTCAAGCAATGGGAGAAGTTGTGTTCAGGGGGCAGCAGGATTTTTTTTTCATGCAGATCGGTGGCAGGCATTCATTGTGGTTGACAATAGATTTACATCGGGGGACAAAAGGACTTGTCAAAAATTGTCTGAGTTTTAATTTACTTTTGACTTTTTTTTATGAATGAGTAGGGGTACTATGGGGGTCACATGGGTGGAGGCAAGGATCTGTGAGTCCCCTTGTTAAAGTGGGCTTCCAGTTTACAATAAGTCACCACCTTGCCCCCACAACCACTGGGACAGAGTTGTCAGGAAGAGGCCCTTGTCCTTATCAACAAGGGGGCAAGGTGATATTCCATTAATGAGGTACAAAACCACTGCAAAAAAACACCAGGAAACTGTGGCCAAAAACAAGAGGGGAAAATGCACCAAAAATGCATAGGAAACATTAAAAATGTGCATGTAGAAATGCATCCCAATCTCAAAAGTGTGCAGTTAATCAGCTTTAAAGGCTAAATATATCCAGCTCAGGATGTAGATAGTATTTAGTTAGTTGCATACTATTAGATACATTTTATTGCCATGTCTTGGAAAGAGGAGGTGGAAGGTGTGAAAGTTATGAAAAAAAACATAACACAATCCCCATTGTACCATGAAGTCTAAAAACAGTTTGTTTTTTTTGTTATTGTTTTTACATTGGTTAAATATATTAATTGGCTTCAAAATGCTGGTATAAAGAAAAAACTTCTATAAAGGTGACAGATGGTGTTGAAGTCTTGCAACATTATTTTGTAAAGCTTTTTTAGTTTGACACAGTCTAACTACTACTAGCTATATGCAACCAAAAAATTATGAACAAATGAGATTTTAAATGTAGCACATTGTAAACATATAAAGTTACAGAATTTTTTATTTAATATCAACAATAACAAGGCCACATATTTAATTTATTTGTTTAAAACAATCACATGAACTGACCATGTGCATATTACAATTTTAATGGACCATCATATCCAATAAACATCACTGACAACTTCGAATGCTTATACCTTGTTGTTAATATGTTTGTCAGCATACATTCACATTCTTGGGACAACTTGGTCCATTGTATCTGATAATTATGTAGATCATATTAAATATATGTAACCATTTTACATTAATAATAATCATATATATTGTACATCACAATGAATATACATGTTGACTTCACATTCATCTGCAGATCAGGGGAATTCATATATAACTGTACAAATCCCCATTTTAGTGTAATAGAGTATTGTTAGCTCCTTGCTTTTCTTTGCTAAAGTAGCCGAGTCAGAGATTAAAATACACAATAATTAAAAATTCAGCCTATTACATAATTTAATTAAATTAAATGGATAATTTTATGTAATGGATATTTTTACAGATGACCCTGTAATACAAAAAAAACTGTTAATAAAAAACAGCTATTAGCTTTAGAAAAAGTATCTTTTTATAATGAGACATGTTGGTGTCAAGTCATTTCACAATAGAAAAAAGAAATAATCCATGCCTTACTTTACCCTTGGTTATTTATAGGTGTTGAAATTGTGGATACTGTAAGTTCATTAATGCATAACATAACATCATTTTGCCCAAAGAGGAAAGTTCAAGCCAATACATTTAGCTAACTGCCAAACACAAGGGGTTTTCTATTTACAGAGTTGTACATGAAAAATGTTTTATGCTAGAAAGACTTCAAGAAAATCATGAAATATAATTTATGGCCACATCTATGTTATCTCAAATGGTGACTAATGGAGTTTGGTAGTCAAACAGTTAGCTTAGGTTTGTAATTACCAAATAAAGGTATTGTCATTTTTGGCAGGGGATAGAAATCACTCAAGGTGATTTTGATAAGAAAATTTTACAGGTAGAGGCAAAGTGGACATCATATCTGAATGCCACCAAAAAAAACTGGTCTCAATGCCCATTTAAATTTTGCACCCTTTTTATCACCTTGTATTAACCTTCCTAGCGGTCTGATTATGTCCATATTTCTGTGCTCAAAGCGGTACATTTTTTTGCATGGAAATATGTATTTTTTTTATTGTAGGCCTGTAATTTTTAGGAATAACTCACTGAAATCTGTCCGAACAAGAGTCTAGTAAACATCCCGGGTATGTTACAATTTGAAATATGAAATCATAAATTATAATTTAATAAATAATCATAAAAAATGATAATATAATAATAATAAATGTAATTCAATAATATAATCAAACCAAAAACACTGAAATTTGAAATAGAGTGCCAAGTTCTCACATCACTGAGCAAGTCGCAAAATCGTTTTCAGTGTCTGATGACGAATTTCCCCACGAATCATTATCACTCAATTCTGCAAGTGGTTCTGATTTACTATCGCTGTTCTCTAGCTGGTCTAAAACCGCTTTTGACCTAAAGGGACGCTTTTTGGACGCCATGGACGTTTCTCAGTTTCTCAGGCAGAAAGAACAGTAAAAATGCAGGCAGGGCACCGGACAAAGCACTCGGGACAAAATGTATGTGAAATGGTTTGATACAGTAATGTTTTACTATGTGATTTTAGTGTGTTTAGTGAATGTCACTTTTTGTCATTTTCAAATTTCCCGCCATTCCATCCCCAGTACATCCCGACACTCGCAGGGGACGGAACCCAGATGACAGATGCCGGCATCTGCTGGAGGAGATTACAGGGGACACTGCAGGAGGGACATCGCGGGAGCGCAGGACAAGGTAAGTGAAGAACAGATCCCGGAGCAGCGCCGTATGGTAAGCCCGAGTGTAGCTCAGGGTTACCGCTTGTGGTACTGAAACTTTACCCCGAGCTACACTCGGGAATACAGCCAGGGAAGCTACTATGAATTGACCTGGATTAGGAAATTAACCAGTAATTGAGGTATAATGTATTTATAGAGTACATTTATTCAGCTTCATAGAAAGTAAACCCCCATATCTGAGCAGAGTTGAGGTGCATTGGTACATTTCATATGTAAATGGTGGAGAAAAAAAATCTTTGCATAAATCACTATTCAATTTAATACAGGCACTCAAGTATAGATGTAACATAACTAAGATTAAAGTGTTTCTTAAAATGCCCTGAGTGACTTGCCCATGGTCCTCTATACCCAGGTGTGCAGTATGTCCACTTTGTTCCACCTCTGGGATCCTCCTGGGTAGAGGGAGGATGAAGGCTTTGCTAGTAGCCAAAATGGTGTCCCACTGTCTAGACATACAGCAGTACCTAGGAGCAGATCAAAGTGACTCTGCTAGCTACCAACATGATGCCCAATTTGTGGGCTGCTTTTGGCACAGGCACCAGTATGTGTTGGGGATGGCATTGATCATTTTTACATAATAGGCTGTGAAATCTCTTCCTCTGCACCACAAGCCTGGCTGATAGGGAGGGGAGCAAGTTTACACCACCAAATAGCATTAGTGGGAGGGGTTGAGCTTTTCAATGAGTATTAAAATGGAGAGGGAGCCTGAACAGTTGCATAATTGTGTCAGGGGGGGTAGTACTGTGGAAATGAGATCTGTGTAAAGAGAGTGTCCTTCCACTCAGTGCTAAGAATTTACTACTAGCTATAATCATAGGAGTTGATTTATTAAAGGCAAATAGACTATTCACTTTGCAAGGAAGTTGCACTTTGCAAAGAAAGTTTCCTCAGAGCTTAGTGAATGAGGTGAAGTTATGCTGACATCCATCATCCAATCTTGTGCAAAATGCATTTTTTTTTTACTTTCCTTGAACGTGATTGGGTATTCTGTGCAAAGTGAAATTTCACTGCATTCACTAAGCTCTTGGGGAAATTCCCTTGCAAACTGAGCAGCCTGTTTGTCTTTTGTATATCAACCCCATATTGTTTCTTTATCAAAATTGATAGATTAATTTCGACAGTGAGTTACATGTCGATGAGGAGGATATGTTTGATGGAAGCACCGTCACCCAAGGGATTAAATATGGATACTGGTAAAATGGTTTATTAACAATAAACAAATTGTCTTGTGTATAAGTATTTGACTTTACTAAGTAATATTGCTTGTTTTATCATTAGGGAAAATGAAATACTATATTATACACAACACTATGGTGTCCTTTTATGAAATTGAGATCAGTGGTGATCCTAAGGATCGTTGCTGATCTCAGATCATTAGTGGTTTAGGAAACAGAGATGACCAGCGGAGAACATGTTCTCCACTGATCATCTCAGCACACAGAGAATCTATCAGAAACGGCCAGTGTATGAAGTAGCGATGTCAGCACTTCACTGGCGATCTGTGTGACAATTCTCCCTCCAGATTATCCAGCCCAGAGGTGGAGAGTCGGGGGAGCAGCAAACGTAATTTACCGCTGCTTAGTAAACTGTGTGCTTGACTGATCTCTTACTGTAATCTCATGAGATTACAGTAACAGCAGTTGTTTTCTAGAGCTCAAAGCATTTGTAGATCGTTTCTCTCTTCATTAGGAGAAGCGTTCTACACTGCTTCATGAACATGCATTCAGAGAAGAACTGTCTCCTCTGAGAATGCCAGAGAACTGAGCAGCGATCATTTACCACTGCATGATAAAAGGACACCTATATCATTAGATCAGTAGTTTATTTGCAATATGTGTAGCAGTTTGTATTTTTTATCAGGTATTGTCAGCATTACATGGAAACACAGTTTTTAAATATAACTAGTTAGCTAGTTCAGCCCTTTGACAAATCTAAAGGTCAAACTAAACAAAAAAATCTCACTGCTGTTTGTTTAAGGTTTGGTCAGCTGACTCTGGGCTTTACTGTAAAAGTGATCTGTATGGCTGTAGAACCACCCAATCATTTTTACAGAAATCGCAGATGCCACCCCTCCCCATATGTATGCCCACTCTATGGTTTATGGAATCTCCTTCTCCTTTCAGGATCACAAGAAGTGACATCAGGATGGTGAGCAAGAGGAACCTTAGGCACATCCATTCACCAATCTCCTTTGTGCAGTGGGAACCCCAAAATGCTTAGCTCTAAGTGTTTGTTTTCCCCACTCTCAGACTCCCAGCTAGAATGCCAGCTGTCTCCATAAATAGAATCTGTCACCTTCCCAAATCATATAGGGGCTTGTTAAAAATTAAAGTATATTAATATAAATAAAATAAAAAATAAATAAAGACACTCTTGTTATTTAAATCAAACTGATGAGCTGTAAAGGCATTAAAAGGATCGCCTATTGATAATTTTGAGCACTATAATTTTTGCCATTTCACAGGCCCACACAGTTTTGAGGTGTCACATATCTGGTATATATTTCTAGACAATGCTCCATTTTTAAAAATTGGTTATTAAATTGTGTTTTACTGTATTTTTTCCTGATAATATAGATTTGATAAACTTGTATTCTACAGGGCTTCTAGAGTCACAAAATACTGTATATATTTTTCTGGGGTTTTTAGGACACCCCAGATGCTGATTATTCCACAGGTGTGAAAAATTATGAAATTACTCCAGAGGGGAAGTAGTTAAATAACATCTATTTGATGCATCAGAAAATGTTTCAGCAGAAAATTCTTTGGAGGGTCAAAAGGGTAAACTGATGTTGCAGGAGGGACCTTAAGCCAAAAAAGAGAATGCACATTGTTACTGCCAAGTCCTGAATTCAATGATATGTAATAAAGAACACTGGGGTGAACTACAAAGTAACACTGATAATACTGCACTGATGAGACAATTGGATTACATGTCAAAATGTATTACTTGAATATATGGCAACAGTTCTGCACAAATGTGAGTTTTTTCCTTAAAAGAAGCAGCATGAGACAAATATGAAGGCTGCCATTGCTGAGGTTTCTTTCTGCAAATGCTAATTGCCCAACTGTCATATTGATGATTTGGGATCCATACTTTGTGAGCCACAAGCATGGTACAAGAATAAGGATAAGGAATTCTAATTCTTTCTAATAGTTATTTACAATTGCTTATTCAGGTTTGTGACTAAGAACAGGCATAGCCTAACAACCAACATTATTAGAATGAAGACCACATTGGCAGCCCTCATGTTCCTCTGACAGGTGCATTTAAATCTAGCACCAGCCACAGGTAATTTTTGACTGCTGATACCATGAAAAGGAAGGCATCATTATTAGATCTCCCAACTCTTGGAGTGAGATGATCCCAATGCCCTAGTTTATATACAGTACATTTAAATGTTATGATTAAAAAGGTCTGTGGAGTCCACTGAGGGATATTTCTTTTCTAGTGGTGGTGGAACTGCACATTATTTGACATTTATCCTCACATCTTTGAGCACTGAGCATTGAAGAACTTTGTCTGATTTTATGGAAATTAATACAATGAGAATCTGAGAACCAGTGCAAATGACCTTTTAGAGGGCTTTGGTTAACTTCATTTATTCATTTATAACTGTCATATGCACATATTTAATATATATTTCTGACTATCAGCAAAAAAAATCTTTTTTTGTGTGGAATTTGGATACACTGGGGCTAATTTAATAGGAATCGTTCATTTTAAAGTGACTGCAAAAACTGCAAAGATGTCCAATAACTAGTGGTAAACTAGGACGTTTAACAGTGTTGAAGGGTATGCCATCAAGATTGGTCAAGTTTGTCAGAAGGTAGAGAGTAGTTAACATTGAGGTCTAATGTTTTATTGCTTCTTGATGATCACTGCCATATGAGATCTATCTCCTCTAATAGTAGCTTAACATATCTAAAGCCATTTGCACCCAGAAATCTTTTCTGTCTCTTTCACAAGGAGGAGATTTACCCTAACTTTCTATACTATAGACAAAACAGCAAGTACATTTTTCAAAAAGTAAGGGAGATCTCCTCTTAAATAGTTGTCACAGGAACAAGCTTCTCCCACAGAAGTTTTCTCCTCTATTGTGGTTTTGATGACTATTAAATTTATTGGATATACTGTAAGCTAACCCCCTATGATTACGTGCCCTCGCACGAAACGCGTCAGGGGGCGGCTACAGAGGTGTGACGTCACGCCGACCGGCGCCACGAGGGCCCCGGCGGCCATTTTCAATTTATTTGGAGGGTCAGTATTTTTCTTGCTCTTGCCTGTATTGTCTTTGGGGAATAAACATTCCTTACCATAAGGATATCACACTATTTGGCCTCCTCTGTTTTTTGAGCTCCGATGGGAGCCATTCATATCTGCAGAGTGGCCATCCCCACACGTGGCGACATTACCATACGGCGAGGGGCACTTGACCAGATCTGACCAGACCCATCGTAGGATCTTTGATGTCCTGAAAACAATTGCTGATTAATGCGCACTGGGATTGCGTATCTGGTGAGTGCGCAATCCTTATATATATTTATCACCTCATCTACGGATCCAGATTGTGGATTTCTTGAAGATCATTTGGGATCTTTCCAGATCACACCATAGACTGCAATTTTGTTTAGTGTCCAATCACCTATAGTCACCAATAGGTGACATTTTTATTTTTGCACTAACTTATTGTTTTATGCAACTCTATGGGTTTCTGTATTAAGATGTTTATATGTTTTACACACTTTTAGCGCTGCACCTTGTCTATTTATTTTGATTATTTTGGAAGTTTTATGGTACTTTTTTGGTGTCCAGCTGCTACTTCTGAGTTCGAATTCTATTTAGCATTTTATCTGAAGCGCTCGCTTGCCCTGTGAAATATTGCTTTTTGTATATAATGATAGGGGCTGTAGCACTTACCCCTGAATGAGGGGTTCTCTGTTCTGCAGCAACTCTATGAACTGTTTTGCCCCCTATGGCATCCCCAGCTAAATAGGGAGATGCTGAAAACACCTGTATGATCTTAAGTAATTAGTACACTACCATGACTATATTAGCATGTAGGAAATAACACCAAGCTAGTAGATTGCAAAAAAGTAAGTATGTTGTCAAAATGGTAAAGAAAATGGCAATACACCCACATAAATTAACAGGTAAAAATCCATTAAATTGAATTACAACACACATGAATACTAAGCTATAATATGGCAGTTACCTAGACTACAATATAATGAAACCAAATTACCTGGTATACACAGCAATGATAAAGAACAGCATAAAGAGTAAAAATTATAAATAGTTATATAAGATGTCACAGCAACTCTCTGCAACAACTGATCATAGGTATATGTGTATTTTTCTGAGCGAGGTAGTCCTGGGAGGTGGTTGTATAGCACCTGGTGCCTAACTGGCAAATGTAAGCCAGCTAACACTGGGGCCTGGTCTGCATAGTGGTGCACTTAATTACCATCCCTTCATTCAGTAGTTGAGGTGCCTAGTAGAGACTGGTCCCCTTCCTGATTGGCTATTAGTGGTAAAGATCACACATAGCAGTGGCTCACCAGTCTCTGCAATGCAGTGGATCTTACTCTGGATACTTGTCTGTTTGGCAGTCCCTCTGGCTCAGTGCTCTGGAATCCAGTCCCCACAGGCTCAGTCCCAGCACTGTTGTACTCACAGGCTCTGTAGGCACGGACACACACACACAGGCAACAGGCATGTACCACTCTGATCACCAGCAGAGTTTAATTTCAGTGGCTTAGTCCTCAGTCTCTGAAAACACAGCATACAGGTCTCAGCCCCAGCACTCTGGTCCTTACAAGGCTCAGTCCCTGCTCTCACATGTTCTTTCTCTTGGTGTAGGCACACACAGCAACAAGTGTATACTTTCTGGCTCCTTGTATTGCCAATCCAAAACTTAATTTCTCTCTCCTCCTCCTTTGTAGAGTTGATAGGTGTTGTAGTTTACAATCCCATTCACCTCCATGGCACAGCATTCCTTTTATGTCCCAGAGTCCCCTGTGGCTGTTTTGTCAACAGTCTTCTCACTGTTCACAGGCTGCTGCCACTGATGCCAGGAGGAAGGAGGAGGAGAAGGAGGTGGCAGAATATCACACACAGCCCACTCTGTACAGCAGCCTAGTAGCAGGGGGGAGAAAGCAGGCAAGAGTGTGCACAGCCACACAGATCACAGAGGGGTCCCAGTCCACCTCTTAGCTTCCAGCTATAGAGCTCTAACTCTTCCACTATCAAAAAACAAGTTGTAGCTTTACGTACCCTTTAACCTCTCCAGATCTAGTTTTAAAGCACATTTAACACTTACAATGTTTAGGCTTGCAATGACTGTGCCTTGAGTTGTAATGGGCCATTTTTAAATATTTTTGGAAAAAATTTTACAGACCTGAGGAACAATGTGAAAATGTGTAATAATGTCAATTTAAAATTATGCTTAGCTACTTCTACAAAACATAATCTCCTAGAGTACTAGAGTACTATTTGTTCAAATTAGACAATCAGATTAAGTCAAGGTTCACTTTTGTGCAACCCACATTCTGCATGTAGGGCACTCATTCATTTCAATTGGCTGTCCTACCTGCAGAAATGCTGGTAAAGAAGTCTTGGACCCTTTCTTTAAAATTGCAATGCACAGAATTGGGTGGTACATGTAGTTTTGCCTGAGCAAAAACACAGGGATTTTGCAAATGTGTGGGGTTGTCATGAAAAATTGATGGCACCCTACGCATCTGCTAAAGATCAGTGAGTTTTGTCTGCAGGTCAGGAACACACTCAGTTTTAAGAGCCATCCCAACCTGCACAAGTGTGAACCTAGCATAGGTAAATATATATTTGAATTTTCTTCTCAAAGAAAACCTTTACTGAAAGAAATAGGGAGGCTGCCATTATAAATATTTCCAAAGATGCCTAATGTTTATCTGTCATTTATCAGAAGGGTAAAATTAACCCCTTTCCACCCACCCTGATGTTCCTTTCAACAGTTATGACTGCCTGGGGGTTAGGAAGGATCAGTGATCACATGACCATTGTCACACTGGTCACATTATCAGAACCTGGTCCTGCTGACTACTGATTTTCAGTCCAGATGGTGAGTTGTCTTTCACAGCTGTCTTCTTTGTACTGGGAGCATGCAGTGAGCATGCTCTCAGCACATAATCATTGGCTGCCCTGTGATGCATATGTGTGGCATGGATAGGGCATCCATTATAAATCACGGGACCCCATACAGACAACCTGACAGGGCTATTCCCAAAAGAAATACAGTTTACTAGGCTACAGTTTATGAATGAACACAGTGAGCGATCGTTACCGACCACTCATTGTGTCCATTCAGGAAATGCAACATATTTAGAGGGCCCTTCACCCACTCTCCATCCTGAAGGATCCTATTGTGTGCTTGCAGCTGCTGGTGGGAAGGAGAGGAGGGAATATGGCAACACTGCAGGGGTGGGAGCACACAGAGGGGTTCAGGGCAGTAGGGGGAAACATACACACTGGGAGGTGCACAGGGAGGGTGAAGAGTGCAGCCGGGGGGGGGGGCAATTACTGGAACCAATTCCCCTGTAAGTCTCTCTCTGCAACTAAAAGCTAGTGGGAGGGAGAGGAGAATCTTTCAGCTGCTGCAGAGATAGTCATTCATCGATTCCAGTAATTGCTTCCCCCCCACCATGCCGATCACTCTCTTTGCCAACATCTGATTCACCCAGCTGCCTGGCCCCCCTTGCTGGCCTGGGCCCCGTACAGGAGGACTGGTGGTACCTCCTTATCCACAGCCCTGGGCATGGAGCATTTTACCACCGCACATGTTTTGAGTGGCAATAAATGGGTTATAGGGCTTCATTTGTATTTAACTTTATTGACAGCAAGTCTGTTCCACATCAGTGAAATGTACTGAAGCAGAGACAACCAGCTGGCTAGCATTTTCAGAAGGAGTCTTTATATGGTAGCCAATGCATTTGTTTCAATGAAGGTTTCTTTAACCCAACTGGTTATATGAAGAGAAAAAGGTTTGCCTCTATTGCATACAATAAGTAAATCTTCCCAAAGTCATAAAATATTAATAGAAGCATGAGCATTTTTACTGTGTAATAGGGACAATCATGAAATAACACAATGTGAGTGATGTAGTGTACATACTCATCAGACTGGCAAACTTTCAAAACCTAAATACCTCATTGTCAACCACTACATTTATATGTGCACTGATAATTAGGAGTTTATCCCAGTCCCAAGAGATTAACTTTATATAATCCTCCTTTACTGCCTTCTGATATAACAGATCATATCTGTGATGTATCATAAGCAAAAATCCCAAATACATTGAAATTCAGCAAAGGTTTAAATCTCTCCCTGTCTATGACAGGGATGCACTTGTCTGTCATTGTTGTACATATCCTTAACATATGATCTGTAACTAAATAAAAAAGGGCTTCTTGATGTTTCCATAAGTGATTACCGTAAACTAAGATTAACTTCTTTATCTTGAACAAGTACAATTAATTTTTTTGTAATCATATTCTGCATAGACTGGAAAATGAAATGCATATTGTTTGAAGCATGATGTCACAAGGAAGTCTTGACTTTGCACGCCTATTTCCAACAGTATTGTTAATTACATATGTATTAAAGGGGCACATTTATGACAATATGTTACCACATTGCTTGAACACTGATTAAATAGAAAGATCTGTGAAAATATGTATTTGAAGCTATTGAATCATTGTCACAAGTACTGCATTATAGTTTTTGTGGAAAGGTCTGCTTGTAAATCTCATGCTTAGGGAAGCTTAATAACATGTATCTAAATTTCCAATCAGCTTTTAAAACTTTTGCATTTAACAAATAGACACAAAGTAAGTGCAAGAGGTTGTCAAAATAATGCATTGAAAAAATAGCAAAATGACTTCATAAATGTGAATAGAAAAATAAATGTTCAGCTAATAAATAACTACCTGGTTAGTTATGCACTGATGATTATGTTAATACCTAGTGTTGAAGAAAAGTGAATTTTATCAACCCAGAGCCAAAACAGCTTGCCGATTAACAATGAAGGAATAAGAATTGTGTAAAATTTCTCACAAGCAAACAAAGCCTCTCAGACAAGACATCATTTCTTTTAATAGCATGTAATGAGAATTAATTGCCATGCTGCAGTAGACTGAATTGCTCAGTATGCCGGAGCAGACTATTTTTAATTAAACCATTCCAACATTAGTACCAAAGAGAATTATAATAAATTCAAAGTATTCATATTTATTGACTGAATTGTGTATATGCTATAATAATATAGTACTTGTCTGAAGTTACAATAATCTTGACCTTAGTAACAGAGCTGGTGTAATTAGGTGGTTTTCTTAATGCAGAGAACTACCATATTAAGATAATGATATTATTATTATTATTATTATTATTATTATTATCATCATCATTATTATTATCACTACAATAAGATATAATCATTTCATACACCCAGATTTTTATTTTCTACAAAACTCAGATATTTATTTTTCTGCAAGTTGCCCAGCCAAATACAAAGTAATCTCTATCTGGTCAGTCCCAATACTTGCAAAATGCCAAATACATATTTGTAAATATAGTTCTGCACCTTGGATGTGTAATGCTTATAAGAAAATGTGTACAAACCCATATAAAGAACCTGTGACTATAACAATCACTGCCACAGTTAAAAATACATGTTATGGAGAGTGCGCATGCGCAGGCAGCCGGCGTACATGCTCCAGCCGTAGCTCCGCACACCCCCGGCATCATACTTGCCCATATAAGGGCACCGAGCCCCCTCTTAACCCAGGACCTGCTCCGGGTCTTGACTGGACCCCGGGGGAACTTCAATCATGCCAGGACGGATGGCAGAAAGGAGCCACGGCGGCTCCCAACACTCTATCCCTGCAGTGAGCAGGGGATCCAAGATAGCGCCCGGCTCGGCACCCGCGGCCCCTGCTGCCTCCTCTGTCTCCACACGGCCTGCGCCTCTCCCTCAGAGGGCAAAAATGGGCTCTGTCTCCTCCATGGAGACCTTGTCCACTGGGGTAAGTGAACCTCCACAGCCCCCCCAATCACCTTCCAGCCCTGCGCTACCTGAGTCCCAGGCTTTGGGCTATTCACTAGGCCACGATTCCCCTGCCTCCTCCCCATTGGATAACGAGATGGCAGCCATTTCCTTCAGTCAGAGCAACGGCCTGGGACCGGACTCTGATAGCCCTAATCATTCGTCAGCTCTTCCCCCGGATCCTCCACAATATTCAGGAGATGCGACTTTGATCACTCATTTTGCTGCTTTACTGCAACGCGAATTAGACAGAGCTACTACTAAATAGGTGGCTGATCTTAAGCAAGACTTTCAGGATTTAGGCCAACACCTGGACAGTATCAAAAGTTGATGCGACAGTCCACAGTGTATCCCAAAATTCAAATATGATTACCGACCTACAAGACCGCCTTGAGGAAACTTATTCTAAAATTGATGATCTGGAAAACTGGGCTAGGCGCTACAATTTCAGTATTCGAGGGCTCCCTGAGTCAGTTAAAGAGCTCACTAGCTGCGCCCCATCCCTTATACCATCTGCAATGCCTGATATTGATGATCTCCACACGGAAATTGATCGTATACATAGAGCGTTGATCCCCCCAGATAGGGAGGACCACCCAGGAATATCATTGTTAAGCCACATTTTTTCCAGGTCAAGGAAGCGGTCATGAAGTATAGCAGGGAGAACCCGGAGCTGGAACTTGCGGGACAAAAAATACAAATATTTGCAGATGTCTCTCTGACCACTATCCAGAAGCGGCGGTCTCTAAAACCACTACTTTCCCATCTAGTGCAGTGGGATATCCGTTATCGATGGACCTACCGCTTTCGCTTACAGTTCAACTTTAACGGCAAGCCTTACGGTTTCCCTACTTTTCAGGAAGGTGAAGCACTCTTGCTTCAACTGGGCATTATTTCCCATAGTCCCTCATCTCATCCCCCAGCGGGATCTGCTTCCAGGCCCTTGTCGCTTTCTCCATTGTGGACTGCTCCGAATTCCAGGAAGATGAAATCTCTGAAAAAGACAACTTGAGGCTCATATCTTAATTGATGGTCTTGTAAGGGTTTTTTTTATATGAGGTGGCTTCTCAGTGGTTCCTTGGGATTATTTGGGATTATTAGTCACCACTGTTCAGTTTTTTGAGGGGGGGGCAGGGGGGTGCTACACCTTAGTGGGGGGGGTTGGTATTTTGTTTTGTTTGGGGTGGGGTTTTTCCTTTTTTTTTAATCTTTTTTTCCCCCTCATACTATTCTGGAGGTTGTAATAAGTCCATCTGCTGATTAGTAATATTATGGGGCTCGGTTATTTCTATATTGCACTATATTTATAATGGGTAACTGTTTTTGATGGTGTCGGGGAGTGTCTATGAGCCCTCCCTGATTTGGAAGACTCTTCCCTGAGATGTCTCTCTGGGTAGATCCATTCCTCAACAGGGCTTTAGTCTTGATATTGTTGGTATATTGTTTGATTGGAATTTATTATTATGTACCTTTAATTACCGGACACGAGGACGTTTATGTTCCGAGTGTCCCCCTTTACTTCTTTTTTCCTTTTGGTCTTTTTTGTTTTTTTCTTCTCCTTCTCCTTTTTTGAGGGTCAGCCATCCACATTCCTGGTTTCTCTGGACCATTCCTGTGCTCCGAGAGTGAATGGTTCCCATTGTACATAGAACATTGATTGTCCACCATGTCACCTCAATGGTCTAACAGCGGGGTCCTCCACAATGTTCAGGGGTTTAACTCTCCCACTAAATGTATTAAGTCCTTTAATTCGTACCGCTCTTTTGGGGTTGATATTGTAGCCCTACAGGAGACACATTTCCCCCCTTCTTTTACACCACGATGTGTTCATAAAGACTATCCCCTTTGTTATTTTGCTAATGCTACGGAAAAGAAGCGAGGGGTTGCCCTTGTCCCGCCATTTGTCGTTCACTGAATCTAAAATTATCTGGGATTGGGAAGGGCGCCACCTACTGGTGAAGGGCCACTTGGGCGGACATTTACTTACTTTTTTGATTTATTATGCTCCAAATACCAATCAAGTGGAATTTGTTCACTCTTTGAGTTCCTTGGCCTCTGAATTTGAGGGTGATGTTATCTTGGCTGGTGATTCTAACCTAACATTGGATCAGATTTTGGATCATTCCCGAACCCCCATGCTTCAGTCCTCTTCTAGACAGAGTCGTAAGTTTGCTCAGCTACTATACCGTTATGACTTTATTGATGCCTGGAGAGAAGCTAACCCAACTTCTTGAGATTACTCCCATTACCCTAGGGCCCATAATTGTTACTCGCGTATCGATCATGTATTTCTTCGTACACACTCACTTCCCATACTTCTTGCAGCTAAAATCCTCTCCACACCTTGGTCCAATCACGATCCGATCTTTCTGACATTTCTCTCCGAGACCTACGGTAGGACTTCTCCTCATTGGCGCCTAAATGAGGCCATTTTGGGCAATGCTTCATACTGTCAGGATATATCGTCACATCTACAAATGTACTTTGAAATCAACAAATCAGATGATACAAATCCAGCTATTAATTGGGCAGCCCATACGGCTTCTGTTAGGGGGTTGCTTATTCAACTTTCCTCAAGGCTTAAAAAAGCTCATAACGATTTAATCCTCACTAAAACTCAAATATATACTGACCTGGTAATTCATCACAAACAGAACCCCGATCCGGACCTTTTGGTTAAACTTGACCAAGCCCATTTGGAACTTAACCTATGCCTCACTACCACCGCTGACAAGCAGTTGCGATGGGCTAACCATACATTTTTCACTTGGATAGATAGGCCAGGTACTTTATTAGCATGTACATTGTCTCCTAAATACCCCTAAAAGGCTCTCCATAAACTCAGATTAAATAACGGTACTTTGTCTCAAGACCCCAGTAAGATCCTCCAAAAATGTCATTCCTTTTACCTTTATCTATACCAATCGCCTCAAGGAGACGTTTCCTTATCCCCGACAACTTTCTGACCTCTGTTGCTCTTCCTTCTCTTCAGGAGGCCCACAGGGAGTCAATAGAGCAGCCATTCTCTTGTGAGGATATTCAGAATGTCTTGAAAACTCTTGCCTCTCATAAATCCCCAGAATCAGATGGCCTTCCTCATAGTTATTATAAGACCTTCTCTGATCTTCTGATTCCTCACATGGCCCACTATTTCAATTATTTATGGGATGGAGGTCTTGTACCTCCCGACGAAAATAAAGCATTTATTAGTGTAATCCCTAAACCCCACAAAGACACTACCTTGGTTTCTAATTATCGCCCTATCTTGTTAATTAATTGTGACCTCAAGATTGTTACTAAAATCCTGGCTTTACGCCTCCATAAACTTTGGACCAAATTCAACGAACTTTGACGTTGTTATCAGCTGTCCAATCCAACTGGGATAAATCCTCACCAAGGGAAATTCTACTATTATAACCAGATATCCATAAAGCATTTGACAGTTTATCTTAGGACTATTTATTCCAGATCCTGGGAAGGTTGGGTTTTGACCCCTCCTTTCTGACCCTAATATGACCTATTTATTCTAATCCTTCAGCTAAGATTTCCATCCGTGGATACAAACCAGTTTCTCTACCTATTGAGCGAGGTACCAGACAGGGCTGCCCCCTTCCCCCCTTACTTTTTGCTTTGGCAATGGAACCACTTGCTATAGCTATCCGTTCTGACCCCACTATTTCTGGTATCCACTGTGGCCAACAAGACCATAAATGTGCCTTATTTGCTGACAATGTTCTCATGTCTGTACCTAGTCTCCTCTACCTGTTCCATCATTTTTCTACGGTCTCTGGTCTCACTCCTAATCCCTCCAAAACAACTGCTTTAAACAATTCAACCTGATTCAGGGGTTCAACATTTGCAGGATAACTTTGATTTTCAGTGGGCTTCCCGCTCTCTCCCTTATTTGGGAATTCACCTCATGAGCTCTATCGCATCACTTTATAAGACTAATTATCCCCCGCTCTTCAAACGACTTAAAGCTGACTTACATGACTGTGAGGACCTTCCTCTATCCTGGTTTGGTAGAATTCATTCTATCAAGATGACCTTTTTACCGAGACTCTTATACTACTTTATGACTTTACTGATCATGGTACCCAAACGGGAACTTCTGCTTTTACAAACAGCAGTCTCTAGATTTATATGGAAAGGAAAACGCCCTTGGGTTAAAAAGTCAACTTTATTCTCCCTAAAAAAGCATGGTGGTCTGGGACTTCCTAATCTCCAGATTTACTTTTAGGTGGCTCAGATGGCACAGTTCTCTTGTACTACTACTAGGGGCTATGTTCCCCAATGGGTTCGCATTGAGGCCTTATCTTGTCATCCTCATGCTATTGGTGCTCTCATGTGGTTTCCTAATTGGTTGCGTCCTCCTATCCTTTGTCCTACATTGTCCTATTCCTTAATGGTCTGGGACAGATGGCGGGCACGTAAACCTCTCTGCTCTCCACATACCCCATTAGCTCCTGTCTTTTGCAACCCCAAATTAATTCCTGGCCTGTCGCCCTCTATATTCCAATGGTGGATAAATAAGGGTCTTTTGCGTATTGGGGATTACCTGGAAGGTCTTCTTCCTCGTTCTCTCCAATACTTTTTGACAACTTTTCAGATGCCCTCCTGTGAATGGTTCCATTATCATCAGCTTATGTCCTTTATTACCAGTAAACTCAAGCTACTCACAGAGCCTTGCACACTTACCCCTCTAGAGATCTCCTGTGGGGCTACTGGGGGGATGAGGGGTTGATTATCCGCTATCTATGCCTCCCTTGTGGATCCACTCACCAAGCTATCTTACATGATTCAATGGGAAAGGGATTTGAACAGCTCTTTTGATTTAGACACTTGGAGGACTACGGCTAATACCCTATCTAAAATTTCGATCAATACTACCCTTATCGAATCCAATTATAAAACATTTCTCCGTTGGTATCTAGTTCCAACACGCCTTGTCAAAATCTACCCATCTGTGTCACCCAATTGCTTTAGACGCTGTGGACAGGAGGGCACTATGCTCCATGTATGGTGGAAATGTCCGGTGGTCCATAGATTTTGGATCCAAATATTTAATTTTCTTTATTCAGTAACTGGAATTAATATTCGCAGAACTCCGGAGGTAGCTCTATTTCAGCTGTTACCTACTGATATTCCCAAGAAAGCAGTTAAATTAATTCTTTATATATTGTTAGCAGCACAAATTACATTAGCTAGACGTCGGAAACAGACATGCTGTGCAGAGCCATACAAAGCAGCCTGTTCGTGCTGACAGGTGAGATATCTGTATTTTTTACATACAGACTTCTCCCGTCAGCTCAGCCGACAATCACCCAGTCCCAGCTGAGAATCATCAGCTGATACCTGGTGATTGACATGCTGAGGAGCCAATAGTGCTGCGGGTAAGGAGTGCATGCGCACGCCTCCTACCCGGAAATACAAAATCACATATATACATGATTTTGCACATCTCTGTCTCCCTGTAGCAGTACTTCTGCTATAGGGCAGTTGGGAAGTGGTTAAGATAAAAAAAACCTTCTGCAAGGCCCCCAGCCCCCCTGATACTTATCTGAGCTCAATCTCAATCCAGTGATGTGCTCAAAAGGAGAGGCTGTCTTGGCCTTCCCTTTCCTCATTGGCTCCTGCTGTTCTCAATCACAGCCAGTGATTGAGCAGGGGTAGGGTTAAAGCTGAGCTCTGTGTGTTTTATGGACACACAGAGACAGTTTGGAAGTGAGTACACACAAGTGCCCCCACAGCAAGTGGCTTGCTATGGGGGCACTCAGTGAGGGGGAGAGGCCAGGAGTGCCTGCAGGGCACCTGGGAAAAGGGGGATCAGGGCTCTTCAGTGCAAAACTAATGTACAGAGCAGGTAACTACGACATGTTTGTTATTTTTAAAAACTAAAATGTTACCCACCCAGCCTATAATCAAATGACGGGACCATTGTAGTTTTGGGTGGATGTCATATGACATCCTCCCAGAATCCGCCTCTTGTGTGCCCTACAGACCACCCTGAAGTTTGATCTGTCACCTGCTGTGTCCATTGGACACAGCTGATGACAGATCAGTGTACTGGCCTGTTGCCATTACCATGTAATCGCTGTAACCAATCACAGCAGTTCACATGACAGATGTACATAATGGATGGCATCCATTCATGCCATTTATTGTGTACTATATTGCTGATCTCTGTGAATTCAGAAAAAATGATTTTTTTTTAAGAGGGAGTATTACTGTTATAAATGATCATCGTGTGTAAATAAAAATCCTGATCCCCTCCCCTATACTATGGTAACACTGTATTGCTCTGGTCACAAAATATTTTTTAAAAATCGTAAAAAAAAGAAAAAAGTAATAAAAAAGAAAAAAAATACCCAGATAAAATTATTTTTTTTTGTTTGTTTTTTACATACTGTCACCAGTTAGTGTCCCTGATCACCACTGTACTGTGCTGATGACAGTATGTTAATAAAATAATTCTGAAAATAAATGACAACTTGCCATGCCTCTTATTAAATACTTCAGACTGTCTACTTTCCAAATATTTGAACTGTCTTGGCATTATTGGACCTCAAGAAATGAGATAGGTCATCAGTGTAACAGCATATACCCAGAGATGGACGCGGTTCAACCATTTTGGCTTCAACCTCCATGTTGGCAAAGGGGTTAACCATCCTGACAAACATATTTCCCCCTCATTCTCCCCCTCCCTCTCTGTTCAACCACAGTGACATCTGGTTGTGGGTCACTGGCAGGCTAGAGCCAGCAGAGAGCCCAGAGCTATAAAACACCTCTCTGAGCTGGGGCCTAGCTGTCCAAAGAACCTGTGCAATTTAACACCTCGTATAAGATAAGGCAAGCTTTCCCTGGAGTTCAAAGAACCTTCCCAGGAAACATGACCAGATAACCTTTGTTAAAATCCATATTTTCCCTATGTCTCATATCTTGGAATATGAGAGACTTACATAAAAACCAGACATATTGTCAGATTGGCCACAAGAAGGCGAACAGTTTGGTAGGTCACTCGCATTGGCTCGAATACATAGGAAAGCCGAAAACTAGATCTCGTGAACTGTTCCATGTTGTCAGGGAGCGAGGAGCCAGACACACAAGGAGGTGCAATTAAAGGTAGGTTTATTTGCACAGAAACAAGGCAAGAGTCTATGCAAGTCCGACAGCAAAAGCGGATGACTTGGTAGGACAGAAGTTCTACTGCCGAGGTCGTCTTCCAAGATAATCAAGTCGAGAACCAGCGGGACTCGTAGCCAAAGCCGGGGTCAGAAGCCAGGAAGAATGGTCGCCAGAGCCGGGGTCAGAAGCCAGGAAGAATGTTCGCCAGAGCCGGGGTCAGAAGCCAGGAGGAGTCTTAGCCAAAAGCCGAGTCGGTATCCAGGAGAGCAAAGAGTTAAGTGAACAGGAGCTTGCTGCTGTGAAACAGACAGGACACAAATGCAATGGACAGCTGCAAACAGCAGACTTAAATGTGATAAGCCGCCACCTCCTGGGAGGAGCCGTAGAGGGCTGAAAGCATAAAGGATCCCCCAATGCTTTGCAGACCTAAGATGGATGCCAGCACATGGAGCAGAACAAGCCCTGAGGAAAGGTAGGACCTTGATATGTGTATAATTTCATAATTCATATCTATTAATCCTCAGACGTGTCTACATAATAATCTACCCGCGGGTGGAATGTCACTTGTGCAGATGGAAAGTTGTGGGCCAAAATATGAATTATTGGAGATTTTGGCTGTAGTTGAGGTATCCACCCATACCTCCACGCCCTAAGCGGGGTATTGGTCCTTGACTTCAGAGACATCCCCTGCTGGGGACTACAAAATAGGTTGAAGACGTCTCCCATTTTAACATCAGTACCACCTTGGGAGACCTATGCCCTTTCGCTCTGAAACTTGGATCTGCTAACCGAGGACTTTGGCAAGTACCTTAACCCTTTCACCTCTCTCTGATATCTCTTTTCTGTGTTGTTGGTCTCTGTATATTTATATATATATCTTAGTTACATCTTTTCTGTAAATATTTTTATTGCACCCGTTTGACCTTTTAGTAATAAATCTTTCCTTCTGAAAGTGTTGAACTGTTTCTATAGCGCTTTATTGCAATTTACGAATTCCTGCCTCTAAAGAGAATGCTACTGTGTTTGTTTAACTCTCTGCATAATCGGCCTGCGGTGACCTTATTATGCAGATGATTATCTCAACCATTATAGTGTTTTAGCTGATATTGCCGAGTTTCCTCTTTCTCTGTACAAAAAGGAGCTGATGGCAGTGTGAAAGGTTAATTGCGTAATTAACCTGACCTAGTAATCGCTCAGGCTGCCAGTACATCGTTTTTGGTCCAATTAGCTAGAAAATCGTTGTGCAGGGTGCAGAGTGTGTCATTGTTACGCACGTGACATCGTGGTTTTAGACCGGCTAGTCCTTCGGTCATGAGTTTGGTGAGAAGGTATGGGGTCTGATGCCGCGATCGTGACAATCAGTACATCAGAAATGAATTATTTTCAGATATATATATCATAGTTTGTGGACGCTATAACTTTCTTACAGACTAAATAATATAAACTGATTTTGATCTAAATTTATGAAGAAATATTATTTATTTGCTAAATTGTATAACAGAAACCTGTTTTTTTCTAACATTTTTGTTTTTTTCTCATTTATTTAGCAAATATAAAAAAACAGCAGTGATTAAATGCCACCACAAAAAGTTCTATTTGTGTGAAAAAAATATTAAAAATTAAATTTTGGTGCAGTGCTTTATGACTGTGCAATTGTCATTCAAAGTGCGACAGCATTGAAAGCTAAAAATTAGCCTGGGCAGGAAGGGGATAAAAGTACTAGGTATTGAAGTGGTTAAACAATAAGAAGATATTTGTGATAAAAATGTAAAAATGAAGTGTTATGTTGCTCATACCTGGTTGATCCATACAGAAAAGCTTGGAAGATCACTTAATCTATTGTTAATCACTTAATCTATTGTTCTATTTTTTTTTTCAGTTTAGTATTCATGTTTGCTTATATAGTGGTGCAATGTAAATGTGTCTCTCGTGCTTGACGCTTTACAATTTTACTGCTTGCCTCCTTTAAAAATACAAGTTGCCTAGCTGTCTGTGGCTTCAGCACTTTCTGAGTCACTGACCTGAAACAAGAATCTAGCAAGCAAAGTCACAATAAAGTCAAAACTCTTGAACTCCATACTTGTTTTGAATCAAAGTCTCAAAAAGTATTAGGACCTTTGGATTTTCATGATAGTCAAGCAATTATATTTTTAAAAGAAAAGGTCAGCAATCGCAACCTACATGCTTTCCAGGTACAGGTTTATTTCAGCTCCCACAAACTGAATTTCTATGCACATACCTGGCTCACTAAAAGAGTAAAAAAAAAATCACTTAGCTAAGATAGCCTTTGTTCACCTGTGTTCTTTAAATAAAAACATAGCTCACTACATCAGAATGCATCAGTTAACCATAACTGTATGTATATTTATCCTTTATGCTTATCTATTCTGACCTACATATCGTTACCATTGGAAAACAGGGAATACTGTTGGTCGGGAAGAGCTGTTTCTACCCTATGCCATTTGGCTGACTTAGTCCGGTAAGGTGCATGGTCTGTGAGGTGGTACAGTGATTATATTACTTTTCACTGGTGGTCACTATTGCAAAAGAGTGGAGCACGGGAGGACACTTTATTGAGATATTGATGGTATTACACTATGTTATATAACATTCTCTAGAGGGTATATCTACTGTGAAGGGGAGGACGGAAAGAGGAAGTTGTGAATTGAAGATAATTGTCTGTGGAACTTTTTATAAGGCGTATTAAAATAGACAGAGGGTAAGAGTAAGAATTGCAGATGAATAGAAGTGAACACGTGGTGGAGTGGATATGCACAGGTTTTGACACAGTTTTGTGAGTGTGATTCTTTTAAGATAGCTGTGAGTGTATTGAGGATAATGCACTATGTGTGCCTATATGTATTTCTTTGAGGGTATCAAGTTGAAGATGAAAATTTTGATGTAAGAATTACACATGAAAGATACTTAAAAACTAAGAAGAAGAGTTTACATATGATTGTAGGGGACATTCACTTTGTGGACGCTAAAAAAGACTTTCAATTATTATATTATTGAAGCGATTCCATTTGGACCTATTGGACACAATTGTAAAAATGTACATTTATAAATGGTATATTGTCTTTTATAGATCATGTATTTCTATATATAGTGTACTGTAGATAGTCATTTGCTCAGAAGTCAGGAAATAGCAATCAATGTTAAAAATATGCGAGATATAGCAATGCTAATGGCATATATATGAGGTTAACAGCACATTTTGGGTGAGACATAGTCAATTGTTTGAATCAATAAACAATGTTTTAATATTATGTAATAGCTATCATGCACAATATGTACAATGTTCCAATCTATATGAGCATTCAGATATATGAATAGTTGCAAATGAGGAATGATGGTGGGAACCCCAAGACTAACACCACTAGTGAAAAACATACCATCAAAAACAGAAGGAGCAAGTATGGAAACCAAGTGAGGTTTCTATTAAAGAAAAAGAGTTTGGACACCCTGAACACCAGAGGAATCAGTCTAATATAGCACCAAAAAAGCAAAAAATGGTGTAACATAGCAATTAGCACTAGAGATGAGCGAAGAAATGAAAAATTCGATTCGACTGATTCGGCGAATTCGTGGACAATATTCGATTCGAGTCGAATAAATTCGCTGTGAATTTAACTTAAAAAAGGGTGTTTCTAGGCTTCAGAGAGACTTAATATTAGTGCAGAACACTGTACCTTTAATTTAAATGCCCTTGGAGTCTGCTGGGGAAGAGAAATAATACTGTCACTCAGTATGACATGCAGATGAGTGCCGTCGATCTTAGAATCACCGCACACTTCACTCATTTGGCCAGTCACGGGGCCAAAACCAGTGTTTGGAGCCACAGTGTGGCGGTGGAGGCAGCAGCAATGGGAGGCCATACAGCAACCTATGACAAAATGGAAACCAGCAGGAGTGTGAGGAGACCTGAAAGTGGCACATGGCAGAGTGGGAGCAATGGGAGGCGGTACAGGGACCCAGGTCACACTGTGGGCCCAGCAGCAGCGTGACCAGGCGGTACGGGGGTCCATGGCAGATTTGGGGCCTGGCAGCACCTATGGGAGGCCTGTAATCTGCCAGCACCCTATGACAAAATGGAACCCTGGGCTGGGGCAGGCAGAACCGCCGTATCTTTATCACGGTTTTCCCAGGCCACCGAATGGCGACGCTGCATATGCTGACGCAACGCTGTAGTCCCAACATGGGCCCCCTGGCCACGCTTGACTTTCTGGCCACATAGTCGACATACGGCTACGTTTACTTCCTCGGGCGGCTTGACGAAAAATTGCCACACCGCAGAGTAGGAAACTTTGCCTCCTCTACTCCTCACTGGCTGACTGCTACTTCCTCCGTGCACACCGGCACCACTACTGGCCGTGGTGGTAGGCTGCAGTGGAGCTGGTGCTCTACTCCGTGGCCGTTTGCCTCCACTGACACTGCTGCGACCCTGCTGCCTCCTGGCAGCAGCAATGGGGGGCCGTACAGGGACCCATGAGAGACTCTGGACTTGGCAGCAGCATGAGGAGGCGGTATATAGGGGCCCATGGCAGATTAGGGGCCTGGCAGCAGCTATGGGAGGCCCGTAATCTGCCAGCACCCTATGTCAAAAAATTCAACACAACAGCAGTGTGAAGAGACCTGAATGTGGCACATGGCAGAGTGTGGCGATGGAAACAGCAGCAATGGGAGGCCGTACAGGGACCCATGAGAGACTCTGGACTTGGCAGCAGCATGAGGAGGCGGTATATAGGGGCCTATGGCAGATTAGGGGCCTGGCAGCAGCTATAGGAGGCCCGTAATCTGCCAGCACCCTATGTCAAAAAATTCTACACACCAGCAGTGTGAAGAGACCTGAATGTGGCACATGGCAGAGTGTGGCGATGGAAACAGCAGCAATGGGAGGCCGTACAGGGACCCATGAGAGACTCTGGACCTAGCAGCAGCATGAGGAGGCGGTATATAGGGGCCTATGGCAGATTAGGGGCCTGGCAGCAGCTATAGGAGGCCCGTAATCTGCCAGCACCCTATGTCAAAAAATTCTACACACCAGCAGTGTGAAGAGACCTGAATGTGGCACATGGCAGAGTGTGGCGATGGAGACAGCAGCAATGGGAGGCCGTACAGGGACCCATGAGAGACTCTGGACTTGGCAGCAGCATGAGGAGGCGGTATATAGGGGCCCATGGCAGATTAGGGGCCTGGCAGCAGCTATGGGAGGCCCGTAATCTGCCAGCACCCTATGTCAAAAAATTCAACACAACAGCAGTGTGTGAGGAGACCTGAAAGTGGCACATGGCAGAGTGTGGCGATGGAGACAGCAGCAATGGGAGGCCGTACAGGGACCCATGAGAGACTCTGGACTTGGCAGCAGCATGAGGAGGCGGTATATAGGGGCCCATGGCAGATTAGGGGCCTGGCAGCAGCTATGGGAGGCCCGTAATCTGCCAGCACCCTATGTCAAAAAATTGAAAACACAAGCAGTGTGAAGAGACCTGAATGTGGCACATGGCAGAGTGTGGCGATGGAGACAGCAGCAATGGGAGGCCGTACAGGGACCCATGAGAGACTCTGGACTTGGCAGCAGCATGAGGAGGCGGTATATAGGGGCCCATGGCAGATTAGGGGCCTGGCAGCAGCTATGGGAGGCCCGTAATCTGCCAGCACCCTATGTCAAAAAATTCAACACAACAGCAGTGTGTGAGGAGACCTGAAAGTGGCACATGGCAGAGTGTGGCGATGGAGACAGCAGCAATGGGAGGCCGTACAGGGACCCATGAGAGACTCTGGACCTAGCAGCAGCATGAGGAGGCGGTATATAGGGGCCTATGGCAGATTAGGGGCCTGGCAGCAGCTATAGGAGGCCCGTAATCTGCCAGCACCCTATGTCAAAAAATTCTACACACCAGCAGTGTGAAGAGACCTGAATGTGGCACATGGCAGAGTGTGGCGATGGAGACAGCAGCAATGGGAGGCCGTACAGGGACCCATGAGAGACTCTGGACTTGGCAGCAGCATGAGGAGGCGGTATATAGGGGCCCATGGCAGATTAGGGGCCTGGCAGCAGCTATGGGAGGCCCGTAATCTGCCAGCACCCTATGTCAAAAAATTCAACACAACAGCAGTGTGTGAGGAGACCTGAAAGTGGCACATGGCAGAGTGTGGCGATGGAGACAGCAGCAATGGGAGGCCGTACAGGGACCCATGAGAGACTCTGGACTTGGCAGCAGCATGAGGAGGTGGTATATAGGGGCCCATGGCAGATTAGGGGCCTGGCAGCAGCTATGGGAGGCCCGTAATCTGCCAGCACCCTATGTCAAAAAATTGAAAACACAAGCAGTGTGAAGAGACCTGAATGTGGCACATGGCAGAGTGTGGCGATGGAGACAGCAGCAATGGGAGGCCGTACAGGGACCCATGAGAGACTCTGGACTTGGCAGCAGCATGAGGAGGCGGTATATAGGGGCCCATGGCAGATTAGGGGCCTGGCAGCAGCTATGGGAGGCCCGTAATCTGCCAGCACCCTATGTCAAAAAATTCAACACAACAGCAGTGTGTGAGGAGACCTGAAAGTGGCACATGGCAGAGTGTGGCGATGGAGACAGCAGCAATGGGAGGCCGTACAGGGACCCATGAGAGACTCTGGACCTAGCAGCAGCATGAGGAGGCGGTATATAGGGGCCTATGGCAGATTAGGGGCCTGGCAGCAGCTATAGGAGGCCCGTAATCTGCCAGCACCCTATGTCAAAAAATTCTACACACCAGCAGTGTGAAGAGACCTGAATGTGGCACATGGCAGAGTGTGGCGATGGAGACAGCAGCAATGGGAGGCCGTACAGGGACCCATGAGAGACTCTGGACTTGGCAGCAGCATGAGGAGGCGGTATATAGGGGCCCATGGCAGATTAGGGGCCTGGCAGCAGCTATGGGAGGCCCGTAATCTGCCAGCACCCTATGTCAAAAAATTCAACACAACAGCAGTGTGTGAGGAGACCTGAAAGTGGCACATGGCAGAGTGTGGCGATGGAGACAGCAGCAATGGGAGGCCGTACAGGGACCCATGAGAGACTCTGGACTTGGCAGCAGCATGAGGAGGTGGTATATAGGGGCCCATGGCAGATTAGGGGCATGGCAGCAGCTATGGGAGGCCCGTAATCTGCCAGCACCCTATGTCAAAAAATTGAAAACACAAGCAGTGTGAAGAGACCTGAATGTGGCACATGGCAGAGTGTGGCGATGGAGACAGCAGCAATGGGAGGCCGTACAGGGACCCATGAGAGACTCTGGACTTGGCAGCAGCATGAGGAGGCGGTATATAGGGGCCCATGGCAGATTAGGGGCCTGGCAGCAGCTATGGGAGGCCCGTAATCTGCCAGCACCCTATGTCAAAAAATTCAACACAACAGCAGTGTGTGAGGAGACCTGAAAGTGGCACATGGCAGAGTGTGGCGATGGAGACAGCAGCAATGGGAGGCCGTACAGGGACCCATGAGAGACTCTGGACTTGGCAGCAGCATGAGGAGGCGGTATATAGGGGCCCATGGCAGATTAGGGGCCTGGCAGCAGCTATGGGAGGCCCGTAATCTGCCAGCACCCTATGTCAAAAAATTGAAAACACAAGCAGTGTGAAGAGACCTGAATGTGGCACATGGCAGAGTGTGGCGATGGAGACAGCAGCAATGGGAGGCCGTACAGGGACCCATGAGAGACTCTGGACTTGGCAGCAGCATGAGGAGGTGGTATATAGGGGCCCATGGCAGATTAGGGGCCTGGCAGCAGCTATGGGAGGCCCGTAATCTGCCAGCACCCTATGTCAAAAAATTGAAAACACAAGCAGTGTGAAGAGACCTGAATGTGGCACATGGCAGAGTGTGGCGATGGAGACAGCAGCAATGGGAGGCCGTACAGGGACCCATGAGAGACTCTGGACTTGGCAGCAGCATGAGGAGGCGGTATATAGGGGCCCATGGCAGATTAGGGGCCTGGCAACAGCTATGGGAGGCCCGTAATCTGCCAGCACCCTATGTCAAAAAATTCAACACAACAGCAGTGTGTGAGGAGACCTGAAAGTGGCACATGGCAGAGTGTGGCGATGGAGACAGCAGCAATGGGAGGCCGTACAGGGACCCATGAGAGACTCTGGACTTGGCAGCAGCATGAGGAGGTGGTATATAGGGGCCCATGGCAGATTAGGGGCATGGCAGCAGCTATGGGAGGCCCGTAATCTGCCAGCACCCTATGTCAAAAAATTGAAAACACAAGCAGTGTGAAGAGACCTGAATGTGGCACATGGCAGAGTGTGGCGATGGAGACAGCAGCAATGGGAGGCCGTACAGGGACCCATGAGAGACTCTGGACTTGGCAGCAGCATGAGGAGGCGGTATATAGGGGCCCATGGCAGATTAGGGGCCTGGCAGCAGCTATGGGAGGCCCGTAATCTGCCAGCACCCTATGTCAAAAAATTCAACACAACAGCAGTGTGTGAGGAGACCTGAAAGTGGCACATGGCAGAGTGTGGCGATGGAGACAGCAGCAATGGGAGGCCGTACAGGGACCCATGAGAGACTCTGGACCTAGCAGCAGCATGAGGAGGCGGTATATAGGGGCCTATGGCAGATTAGGGGCCTGGCAGCAGCTATAGGAGGCCCGTAATCTGCCAGCACCCTATGTCAAAAAATTCTACACACCAGCAGTGTGAAGAGACCTGAATGTGGCACATGGCAGAGTGTGGCGATGGAGACAGCAGCAATGGGAGGCCGTACAGGGACCCATGAGAGACTCTGGACTTGGCAGCAGCATGAGGAGGCGGTATATAGGGGCCCATGGCAGATTAGGGGCCTGGCAGCAGCTATGGGAGGCCCGTAATCTGCCAGCACCCTATGTCAAAAAATTCAACACAACAGCAGTGTGTGAGGAGACCTGAAAGTGGCACATGGCAGAGTGTGGCGATGGAGACAGCAGCAATGGGAGGCCGTACAGGGACCCATGAGAGACTCTGGACTTGGCAGCAGCATGAGGAGGTGGTATATAGGGGCCCATGGCAGATTAGGGGCATGGCAGCAGCTATGGGAGGCCCGTAATCTGCCAGCACCCTATGTCAAAAAATTGAAAACACAAGCAGTGTGAAGAGACCTGAATGTGGCACATGGCAGAGTGTGGCGATGGAGACAGCAGCAATGGGAGGCCGTACAGGGACCCATGAGAGACTCTGGACTTGGCAGCAGCATGAGGAGGCGGTATATAGGGGCCCATGGCAGATTAGGGGCCTGGCAGCAGCTATGGGAGGCCCGTAATCTGCCAGCACCCTATGTCAAAAAATTCAACACAACAGCAGTGTGTGAGGAGACCTGAAAGTGGCACATGGCAGAGTGTGGCGATGGAGACAGCAGCAATGGGAGGCCGTACAGGGACCCATGAGAGACTCTGGACTTGGCAGCAGCATGAGGAGGCGGTATATAGGGGCCCATGGCAGATTAGGGGCCTGGCAGCAGCTATGGGAGGCCCGTAATCTGCCAGCACCCTATGTCAAAAAATTGAAAACACAAGCAGTGTGAAGAGACCTGAATGTGGCACATGGCAGAGTGTGGCGATGGAGACAGCAGCAATGGGAGGCCGTACAGGGACCCATGAGAGACTCTGGACTTGGCAGCAGCATGAGGAGGTGGTATATAGGGGCCCATGGCAGATTAGGGGCCTGGCAGCAGCTATGGGAGGCCCGTAATCTGCCAGCACCCTATGTCAAAAAATTGAAAACACAAGCAGTGTGAAGAGACCTGAATGTGGCACATGGCAGAGTGTGGCGATGGAGACAGCAGCAATGGGAGGCCGTACAGGGACCCATGAGAGACTCTGGACTTGGCAGCAGCATGAGGAGGCGGTATATAGGGGCCCATGGCAGATTAGGGGCCTGGCAACAGCTATGGGAGGCCCGTAATCTGCCAGCACCCTATGTCAAAAAATTCAACACAACAGCAGTGTGTGAGGAGACCTGAAAGTGGCACATGGCAGAGTGTGGCGATGGAGACAGCAGCAATGGGAGGCCGTACAGGGACCCATGAGAGACTCTGGACTTGGCAGCAGCATGAGGAGGTGGTATATAGGGGCCCATGGCAGATTAGGGGCCTGGCAGCAGCTATGGGAGGCCCGTAATCTGCCAGCACCCTATGTCAAAAAATTGAAAACACAAGCAGTGTGAAGAGACCTGAATGTGGCACATGGCAGAGTGTGGCGATGGAGACAGCAGCAATGGGAGGCCGTACAGGGACCCATGAGAGACTCTGGACTTGGCAGCAGCATGAGGAGGCAGTATATAGGGGCCCATGGCAGATTAGGGGCCTGGCAGCAGCTATGGGAGGACCGTAATCTGCCAGCACCCTATGTCAAAAAATTGAAAACACAAGCAGTGTGAAGAGACCTGAATGTGGCACATGGCAGAGTGTGGCGATGGAGACAGCAGCAATGGGAGGCCGTACAGGGACCCATGAGAGACTCTGGACTTGGCAGCAGCATGAGGAGGTGGTATATAGGGGCCCATGGCAGATTAGGGGCCTGGCAGCAGCTATGGGAGGCCCGTAATCTGCCAGCACCCTATGTCAAAAAATTGAAAACACAAGCAGTGTGAAGAGACCTGAATGTGGCACATGGCAGAGTGTGGCGATGGAGACAGCAGCAATGGGAGGCCGTACAGGGACCCATGAGAGACTCTGGACTTGGCAGCAGCATGAGGAGGCGGTATATAGGGGCCCATGGCAGATTAGGGGCCTGGCAGCAGCTATGGGAGGCCCGTAATCTGCCAGCACCCTATGTCAAAAAATTGAAAACACAAGCAGTGTGAAGAGACCTGAATGTGGCACATGGCAGAGTGTGGCGATGGAGACAGCAGCAATGGGAGGCCGTACAGGGACCCATGAGAGACTCTGGACTTGGCAGCAGCATGAGGAGGCGGTATATAGGGGCCCATGGCAGATTAGGGGCCTGGCAGCAGCTATGGGAGGCCCGTAATCTGCCAGCACCCTATGTCAAAAAATTCAACACAACAGCAGTGTGTGAGGAGACCTGAAAGTGGCACATGGCAGAGTGTGGCGATGGAGACAGCAGCAATGGGAGGCCGTACAGGGACCCATGAGAGACTCTGGACTTGGCAGCAGCATGAGGAGGCGGTATATAGGGGCCCATGGCAGATTAGGGGCCTGGCAGCAGCTATGGGAGGCCCGTAATCTGCCAGCACCCTATGTCAAAAAATTCAACACACCAGCAGTGTGAAGAGACCTGAATGTGGCACATGGCAGAGTGTGGCGATGGAAACAGCAGCAATGGGAGGCCGTACAGGGACCCATGAGAGACTCTGGACTTGGCAGCAGCATGAGGAGGCGGTATATAGGGGCCCATGGCAGATTAGGGGCCTGGCAGCAGCTATGGGAGGCCCGTAATCTGCCAGCACCCTATGTCAAAAAATTCAACACAACAGCAGTGTGTGAGGAGACCTGAAAGTGGCACATGGCAGAGTGTGGCGATGGAGACAGCAGCAATGGGAGGCCGTATAGGGACCCATGAGAGACTCTGGACTTGGCAGCAGCATGAGGAGGCGGTATATAGGGGCCCATGGCAGATTAGGGTCCTGGCAGCAGCTATAGGAGGCCCGTAATCTGCCAGCACCCTATGTCAAAAAATTCAACACACCAGCAGTGTGTGAGGAGACCTGAAAGTGGCACATGGCAGAGTGTGGCGATGGAGACAGCAGCAATGGGAGGCCGTACAGGGACCCATGAGAGACTCTGGAACTGGCAGCAGCATGAGGAGGCGGTATATAGGGGACCATGGCAGATTAGGGGCCTGGCAGCAGCTATAGGGGGCCCGTAATCTGCCAGCACCCTATGTCAAAAAATTCTACACACCAGCAGTGTGTGAGGAGACCTGAAAGTGGCACATGGCAGAGTGTGGCGATGGAGACAGCAGCAATGGGAGGCCGTACAGGGACCCATGAGAGACTCTGGACTTGGCAGCAGCATGAGGAGGCGGTATATAGGGGCCCATGGCAGATTAGGGGCCTGGCAGCAGCTATGGGAGGCCCGTAATCTGCCAGCACCCTATGTCAAAAAATTGAAAACACAAGCAGTGTGAAGAGACCTGAATGTGGCACATGGCAGAGTGTGGCGATGGAGACAGCAGCAATGGGAGGCCGTACAGGGACCCATGAGAGACTCTGGACTTGGCAGCAGCATGAGGAGGTGGTATATAGGGGCCCATGGCAGATTAGGGGCCTGGCAGCAGCTATGGGAGGCCCGTAATCTGCCAGCACCCTATGTCAAAAAATTGAAAACACAAGCAGTGTGAAGAGACCTGAATGTGGCACATGGCAGAGTGTGGCGATGGAGACAGCAGCAATGGGAGGCCGTACAGGGACCCATGAGAGACTCTGGACTTGGCAGCAGCATGAGGAGGCGGTATATAGGGGCCCATGGCAGATTAGGGGCCTGGCAGCAGCTATGGGAGGCCCGTAATCTGCCAGCACCCTATGTCAAAAAATTCAACACAACAGCAGTGTGTGAGGAGACCTGAAAGTGGCACATGGCAGAGTGTGGCGATGGAGACAGCAGCAATGGGAGGCCGTACAGGGACCCATGAGAGACTCTGGACTTGGCAGCAGCATGAGGAGGCGGTATATAGGGGCCCATGGCAGATTAGGGGCCTGGCAGCAGCTATGGGAGGCCCGTAATCTGCCAGCACCCTATGTCAAAAAATTCAACACAACAGCAGTGTGTGAGGAGACCTGAAAGTGGCACATGGCAGAGTGTGGCGATGGAGACAGCAGCAATGGGAGGCCGTACAGGGACCCATGAGAGACTCTGGACTTGGCAGCAGCATGAGGAGGCGGTATATAGGGGCCCATGGCAGATTAGGGGCCTGGCAGCAGCTATGGGAGGCCCGTAATCTGCCAGCACCCTATGTCAAAAAATTGAAAACACAAGCAGTGTGAAGAGACCTGAATGTGGCACATGGCAGAGTGTGGCGATGGAGACAGCAGCAATGGGAGGCTGTACAGGGACCCATGAGAGACTCTGGACTTGGCAGCAGCATGAGGAGGCGGTATATAGGGGCCCATGGCAGATTAAGGGCCTGGCAGCAGCTATGGGAGGCCCGTAATCTGCCAGCACCCTATGTCAAAAAATTCAACACAACAGCAGTGTGTGAGGAGACCTGAAAGTGGCACATGGCAGAGTGTGGCGATGGAGACAGCAGCAATGGGAGGCCGTACAGGGACCCATGAGAGACTCTGGACTTGGCAGCAGCATGAGGAGGCGGTATATAGGGGCCCATGGCAGATTAGGGGCCTGGCAGCAGCTA
This sequence comes from Staurois parvus, assembly GCF_062004578.1. Classification (NCBI taxonomy): domain Eukaryota; kingdom Metazoa; phylum Chordata; class Amphibia; order Anura; family Ranidae; genus Staurois; species Staurois parvus. The sequence continues at coordinate 5,112,833 of NW_028317808.1, forward strand.
TGGGAGGCCCGTAATCTGCCAGCACCCTATGTCAAAAAATTGAAAACACAAGCAGTGTGAAGAGACCTGAATGTGGCACATGGCAGAGTGTGGCGATGGAGACAGCAGCAATGGGAGGCTGTACAGGGACCCATGAGAGACTCTGGACTTGGCAGCAGCATGAGGAGGCGGTATATAGGGGCCCATGGCAGATTAGGGGCCTGGCAGCAGCTATGGGAGGCCCGTAATCTGCCAGCACCCTATGTCAAAAAATTCAACACAACAGCAGTGTGTGAGGAGACCTGAAAGTGGCACATGGCAGAGTGTGGCGATGGAGACAGCAGCAATGGGAGGCCGTACAGGGACCCATGAGAGACTCTGGACTTGGCAGCAGCATGAGGAGGCGGTATATAGGGGCCCATGGCAGATTAGGGGCCTGGCAGCAGCTATGGGAGGCCCGTAATCTGCCAGCACCCTATGTCAAAAAATTGAAAACACAAGCAGTGTGAAGAGACCTGAATGTGGCACATGGCAGAGTGTGGCGATGGAGACAGCAGCAATGGGAGGCTGTACAGGGACCCATGAGAGACTCTGGACTTGGCAGCAGCATGAGGAGGCGGTATATAGGGGCCTATGGCAGATTAGGGGCCTGGCAGCAGCTATAGGAGGCCCGTAATCTGCCAGCACCCTATGTCAAAAAATTCTACACACCAGCAGTGTGAAGAGACCTGAATGTGGCACATGGCAGAGTGTGGCGATGGAAACAGCAGCAATGGGAGGCCGTACAGGGACCCATGAGAGACTCTGGACCTAGCAGCAGCATGAGGAGGCGGTATATAGGGGCCTATGGCAGATTAGGGGCCTGGCAGCAGCTATAGGAGGCCCGTAATCTGCCAGCACCCTATGTCAAAAAATTCAACACACCAGCAGTGTGTGAGGAGACCTGAAAGTGGCACATGTTTGAGGCATGATTCATGGCGGATTTAGTCAGTTGTGTCAGGAACTGGTGGTTTGAAATCCAGACTAATCCACGCCTGATTCATTTTCACAAACGTGAGTCTCTCCACACTTTGGGTGGACAGTCGTGTCCTCCGCGGAGTTGCAATACCTCCTGCCGCACTAAACACGCGCTCCGATGCCACGCTACTGGCCGGGCATGACAGCCTTTCAAGGGCAAATTCAGCTAGTTGGGGCCAAAGGTCAAGTTTCGTTGCCCAGTAGTCAAGGGGATTGTCTACCTCGGTTGGCAGGGTGCTGTCCAAGTAGGCCCAAGCCTGTTGTTTGAGCTCCTGCTCCAGGTCCACCTGATGCTGCTGCTGCTGCTGCGGCTGGTTAGTAGTTTCCTCACTGCGCTGGTGAAGAAAGCTACTCATCATCGACTGCAGACTGAGGCAGCCGCTGCTGGTGGAGCTGCCACTGCTCCTACCACCCCACCCCTCCCCTGCTGCCATGCCAGCGGAACGCGAGCGCACAGGGCCCACAGTGTCTGAGGATGGACGTTGGCGCACAAAGGCAGAGACCAACTGACCACATAGGTGGTTTTTATAGTACGTAATTTTGGCCTCCCTCTCAGCAGGTGTGAAAAAGGCCACCATTTTGGACCGGTAGCGAGGGTCCAACAAGGTGGACAGCCAAAAGTCATCCCTCTGTCTGATGGTTATTATTCGGCTGTCGCTACGCAAGCAAGCGAGCATGCTATGGGCCATTTGTGCCAAGGAATGCGAGGGACTCCCTGCCTATATCTCCACAGCATACTGCCACGGTGCGTCTGGGTCCTCTGTCTCCTCCTCCTCCTCCTCTACCAGATGCTCCTGCTCCTCCACTCCTGTCCGCTGAGTGGAAAAACCACCCATTTCACTCAATAATTCCTGAGCACCAATGTCCTCCTCTACCTCCTCCTCTTCTTCCTGTCCTGCCCCCACAGGGGTCATGTGGCGTTGAGATCTGTGCGCCACGTCTACCGCACCCTGACCAGCCATTGTTAACAGCATTTGTTCCAGGACGTGCAACAGAGGAATGACGTCGTTCATCCCATAGTCCTGCCGACTCACGAATAGCGTGGCCTCCTCAAAGGGCCTGAGCAAGCGGCAGGTGTCACGCATGAGCTGCCAATGGCTGACATCTAAGTTACACAGGGAGTACCTTTATCCGCTTTTAACATCAGGAAATCTGTGATGGCCTTTCGCTGTTCGTAAAGGCGGTCTAACATATGTAGGGTTGAATTCCACCTTGTTGCAACGTCACAGCATGAGGAGTCGGTACGGGGGCCCATGGCAGATTACGTGCCTGGCAGCAGCAATGGGAGGCCCATAATCTGGCAGCACCCTATGTCAAAAAATTGAACACACCAGCAGTGTGAGGAGACCTGAAAGTGGCACATGGCAGAGTGTGGCGATGGAGACAGCAGCAATGGGAGGCCGTACAGGGACCCATGAGAGACTCTGGAACTGGCAGCAGCATGAGGAGGCGGTATATAGGGGCCCATGGCAGATTAGGGGCCTGGCAGCAGCTATGGGAGGCCCGTAATCTGCCAGCACCCTATGTCAAAAAATTCAACACAACAGCAGTGTGTGAGGAGACCTGAAAGTGGCACATGGCAGAGTGTGGCGATGGAGACAGCAGCAATGGGAGGCCGTACAGGGACCCATGAGAGACTCTGGACTTGGCAGCAGCATGAGGAGGCGGTATATAGGGGCCCATGGCAGATTAGGGGCCTGGCAGCAGCTATAGGAGGCCCGTAATCTGCCAGCACCCTATGTCAAAAAATTCAACACACCAGCAGTGTGTGAGGAGACCTGAAAGTGGCACATGGCAGAGTGTGGCGATGGAGACAGCAGCAATGGGAGGCCGTACAGGGACCTATGAGAGACTCTGGACTTGGCAGCAGCATGAGGAGGCGGTATATAGGGGCCCATGGCAGATTAAGGGCCTGGCAGCAGCTATGGGAGGCCCGTAATCTGCCAGCACCCTATGTCAAAAAATTCAACACACCAGCAGTGTGAAGAGACCTGAATGTGGCACATGGCAGAGTGTGGCGATGGAAACAGCAGCAATGGGAGGCCGTACAGGGACCCGTGAGAGACTCTGGACTTGGCAGCAGCATGAGGAGGCGGTATATAGGGGCCCATGGCAGATTAGGGGCCTGGCAGCAGCTATGGGAGGCCCGTAATCTGCCAGCACCCTATGTCAAAAAATTCAACACAACAGCAGTGTGTGAGGAGACCTGAAAGTGGCACATGGCAGAGTGTGGCGATGGAGACAGCAGCAATGGGAGGCCGTATAGGGACCCATGAGAGACTCTGGACTTGGCAGCAGCATGAGGAGGTGGTATATAGGGGCCCATGGCAGATTAGGGGCCTGGCAGCAGCTATAGGAGGCCCGTAATCTGCCAGCACCCTATGTCAAAAAATTCAACACACCAGCAGTGTGTGAGGAGACCTGAAAGTGGCACATGGCAGAGTGTGGCGATGGAGACAGCAGCAATGGGAGGCCGTACAGGGACCCATGAGAGACTCTGGAACTGGCAGCAGCATGAGGAGGCGGTATATAGGGGCCCATGGCAGATTAGGGGCCTGGCAGCAGCTATAGGGGGCCCATAATCTGCCAGCACCCTATGTCAAAAAATTCTACACACCAGCAGTGTGTGAGGAGACCTGAAAGTGGCACATGGCAGAGTGTGGCGATGGAGACAGCAGCAATGGGAGGCTGTACAGGGACCCATGAGAGACTCTGGACTTGGCAGCAGCATGAGGAGGCGGTATATAGGGGCCCATGGCAGATTAGGGGCCTGGCAGCAGCTATAGGAGGCCCGTAATCTGCCAGCACCCTATGTCAAAAAATTCAACACACCAGCATTGTGTGAGGAGACCTGAAAGTGGCACATGGCAGAGTGTGGCGATGGAGACAGCAGCAATGGGAGGCCGTACAGGGACCCATGAGAGACTCTGGACTTGGCAGCAGCATGAGGAGGCGGTATATAGGGGCCCATGGCAGATTAGGGGCCTGGCAGCAGCTATGGGAGGTCCGTAATCTGCCAGCACCCTATGTCAAAAAATTCAACACACCAGCAGTGTGAAGAGACCTGAATGTGGCACATGGCAGAGTGTGGCGATGGAAACAGCAGCAATGGGAGGCCGTACAGGGACCCATGAGAGACTCTGGACTTGGCAGCAGCATGAGGAGGCGGTATATAGGGGCCCATGGCAGATTAGGGGCCTGGCAGCAGCTATGGGAGGCCCGTAATCTGCCAGCACCCTATGTCAAAAAATTCAACACAACAGCAGTGTGTGAGGAGACCTGAAAGTGGCACATGGCAGAGTGTGGCGATGGAGACAGCAGCAATGGGAGGCCGTATAGGGACCCATGAGAGACTCTGGACTTGGCAGCAGCATGAGGAGGCGGTATATAGGGGCCCATGGCAGATTAGGGGCCTGGCAGCAGCTATAGGAGGCCCGTAATCTGCCAGCACCCTATGTCAAAAAATTCAACACACCAGCAGTGTGTGAGGAGACCTGAAAGTGGCACATGGCAGAGTGTGGCGATGGAGACAGCAGCAATGGGAGGCCGTACAGGGACCCATGAGAGACTCTGGAACTGGCAGCAGCATGAGGAGGCGGTATATAGGGGCCCATGGCAGATTAGGGGCCTGGCAGCAGCTATAGGGGGCCCGTAATCTGCCAGCACCCTATGTCAAAAAATTCTACACACCAGCAGTGTGTGAGGAGACCTGAAGTGGCACATGGCAGAGTGTGGCGATGGAGACAGCAGCAATGGGAGGCCGTACAGGGACCCATGAGAGACTCTGGACTTGGCAGCAGCATGAGGAGGCGGTATATAGGGGCCCATGGCAGATTAGGGGCCTGGCAGCAGCTATGGGAGGTCCGTAATCTGCCAGCACCCTATGTCACTCTCCTCGCCAGTACTTCTTCGCCTGGCTGCTGAAAAGGCCGATGTCTCCCCCCGTTCCTGACCGCCCTCTGTTAGCTCTTCCTCACTGTACAGTGGGGCTGAGCCCACAGCATGCGATACTTCGCTTGGTGAGGGAGCAGCAAAGGACAGGGACAGGTAGAGGACATGTGATTTCAGTGGGCTTGCTCCCGGGCCATGCCAACTAACGGTTGTGTCTGACGTACCCACCGACCGTTGGCTGTAGGTGTCAGAGGTGACCTGGGAAGAGGAAGACGACCGAGCCAACCAATCAATGACGGCAGGGTTGTCGGTGGAGACACGACCGCTGGATGACACCAGGAGCACTGGCCTCTGGCTGCGAATAGTGCTGCCTCGACCCCTTCCTCTGCTGCCACGTCTGCTCGCTCCTAAAAAATTGCCTCCTCTGCCACTCCTCTGCATGTTGTCTGACATACTCTTTAATTCAACGATTATGTGTCCCTGAGTAACAATTCTCTGGCACTCAGTAACAATTCTGTCTGTCCCTGAGTAAAAATTCTGTGGCCCTAAGTAAAGTTTCTGTGGCCGTGAGTAGCAATTCTCTGGCACTCCGTAACAATTCTGTCTGTCCCTGAGTAACAATTCTCTGGCACTCAGTAACAATTCTGTCTGTCCCTGAGTAAAAATTCTGTGGCCCTAAGTAAAGTTTCTGTGGCCCTGAGTAACAATTCTCTGGCACTCCGTAACAATTCTGTCTGTCCCTGAGTAACAATTCTCTGGCACTCAGTAACAATTCTGTCTGTCCCTGAGTAAAAATTCTGTGGCCCTAATTAAAGTTTCTGTGGCCCTGAGTAACAATTCTCTGGCACTCCGTAACAATTCTGTCTGTCCCTGAGTATGAATTCTGTGGCCCTAACTAGCGTTTCTTTGTCCCTAAGTAACAGTTCTGTGGCCCTGAGTAACAATTCTGTGTCTGTGCGAGTAACAATTCTGTGGCCCTAAGTAACAGTTCTGTGGCCCTCAGTAACAGTTCTGTGTCTGTGCGAGTAACAATTCTGTGTCTGTGCGAGTAACAATTCTGTGGCCCTAAGTAAAAGTTCTGTGGCCTTCAGTAACAATTCTGTGTCTGTGCGAGTAACAATTCTGTGTCTGTGCGAGTAACAATTCTGTGGCCCTAAGTAAAGTTTCTGTGGCCCTAAGTAACAATTCTCTGGCACTCAGTAACAATTCTGTCTGTCCCTGAGTAACAATTCTCTGGCACTCAGTAACAATTCTGTCTGTCCCTGAGTAAAAATTCTGTGGCCCTAAGTAAAGTTTCTGGGGCCCTGAGTAACAATTCTCTGGCACTCAGTAACAATTCTGTCTGTCCCTGAGTAAAAATTCTGTGGCCCTAAGTAAAGTTTCTGTGGCCCTGAGTAACAATTCTCTGGCACTCCGTAACAATTCTGTCTGTCCCTGAGTAACAATTCTCTTGCACTCAGTAACAATTCTGTCTGTCCCTGAGTAAAAATTCTGTGGCCCTAAGTAAAGTTTCTGTGGCCCTGAGTAACAATTCTCTGGCACTCCGTAACAATTCTATCTGTCCCTGAGTATGAATTCTGTGGCCCTAACTAGCGTTTCTTTGTCCCTAAGTAACAGTTCTGTGGCCCTGAGTAACAATTCTGTGTCTGTGCGAGTAACAATTCTGTGGCCCTAAGTAACAGTTCTGTGGCCCTCAGTAACAGTTCTGTGTCTGTGCGAGTAACAATTCTGTGTCTGTGCGAGTAACAATTCTGTGGCCCTAAGTAACAGTTCTGTGGCCTTCAGTAACAATTCTGTGTCTGTGCGAGTAACAATTCTGTGTCTGTGCGAGTAACAATTCTGTGGCCCTAAGTAAAGTTTCTGTGGCCCTAAGTAACAATTCTCTGGCACTCAGTAACAATTCTGTCTGTCCCTGAGTAACAATTCTCTGGCACTCAGTAACAATTCTGTCTGTCCCTGAGTAAAAATTCTGTGGCCCTAAGTAAAGTTTCTGTGGCCCTGAGTAACAATTCTCTGGCACTCCGTAACAATTCTGTCTGTCCCTGAGTAACAATTCTCTGGCACTCAGTAACAATTCTGTCTGTCCCTGAGTAAAAATTCTGTGGCCCTAATTAAAGTTTCTGTGGCCCTAAGTAACAATTCTCTGGCACTCAGTAACAATTCTGTCTGTCCCTGAGTAACAATTCTCTGGCACTCCGTAACAATTCTGTCTGTCCCTGAGTAACAATTCTCTGGCACTCAGTAACAATTCTGTCTGTCCCTGAGTAACAATTCTCTGGCACTCAGTAACAATTCTGTCTGTCCCTGAGTAAAAATTCTGTGGCCCTAAGTAAAGTTTCTGTGGCCCTGAGTAACAATTCTCTGGCACTCCGTAACAATTCTGTCTGTCCCTGAGTAACAATTCTCTGGCACTCAGTAACAATTCTGTCTGTCCCTGAGTAAAAATTCTGTGGCCCTAAGTAAAGTTTCTGTGGCCCTGAGTAACAATTCTCTGGCACTCCGTAACAATTCTGTCTGTCCCTGAGTATGAATTCTGTGGCCCTAACTAGCGTTTCTTTGTCCCTAAGTAACAGTTCTGTGGCCCTGAGTAACAATTCTGTGTCTGTGCGAGTAACAATTCTGTGGCCCTAAGTAACAGTTCTGTGGCCCTCAGTAACAGTTCTGTGTCTGTGCGAGTAACAATTCTGTGTCTGTGCGAGTAACAATTCTGTGGCCCTAAGTAACAGTTCTGTGGCCTTCAGTAACAATTCTGTGTCTGTGCGAGTAACAATTCTGTGTCTGTGCGAGTAACAATTCTGTGGCCCTAAGTAAAGTTTCTGTGGCCCTAAGTAACAATTCTCTGGCACTCAGTAACAATTCTGTCTGTCCCTGAGTAACAATTCTCTGGCACTCAGTAACAATTCTGTCTGTCCCTGAGTAAAAATTCTGTGGCCCTAAGTAAAATTTCTGGGGCCCTGAGTAACAATTCTCTGGCACTCAGTAACAATTCTGTCTGTCCCTGAGTAACAATTCTCTGGCACTCAGTAACAATTCTGTCTGTCCCTGAGTAAAAATTCTGTGGCCCTAAGTAAAGTTTCTGTGGCCCTAAGTAACAATTCTCTGGCACTCAGTAACAATTCTGTCTGTCCCTGAGTAACAATTCTCTGGCACTCAGTAACAATTCTGTCTGTCCCTGAGTAAAAATTCTGTGGCCCTAATTAAAGTTTCTGTGGCCCTAAGTAACAATTCTCTGGCACTCAGTAACAATTCTGTCTGTCCCTGAGTAACAATTCTCTGGCACTCAGTAACAATTCTGTCTGTCCCTGAGAAAAAATTCTGTGGCCCTAATAACGTTTCTGTGGCCCCAAGTAACAATTCTCTGGCACTGAGTAACAATTCTGTCTGTCCCTGAGTATGAATTCTGTGGCCCTAACTAGCGTTTCTTTGTCCCTAAATAACGATTCTGTGGCCCTCATTAACAAGTCTGTGTCCCTGAGTAATGGTTCTCTGTCCCTAAGTAACTTTTCTCTGTCCCCAATTATCGTTTCTGTGGCCCTAACTCTGTCCCTGTCCCTAGTACAGAGCGGCCTGCCTCTGTTCAATAACTGCAGGCAAATGAAGAATTCCAAAATGGCCGCTATTTATAGCTCGACCATTACACAGTGCTGGCTGGCTGGCTGCTGATTGGCTGATGCGATCACATGTAGTTGAGGAATGCATTATGGGTCAGCGCGCCTTGTCTGCGTGCCTTCCCAGACATCCCCGCTCCGTCGCCGCACATGTCAGCCGCCATTTTCTGAAAAATTTCGATTCGCGCGTCCGAATTAGGCTATTTTTCGGATTCGGCACGAATCGAAATTTTTCCGATATTCGACTCGAATTCCACTTCGGATACTTCGATTCGCTCATCTCTAATTAGCACACATGTGTCAAAACGTTTGTAAAAGAAATCAGGGTCAGAACTCCTAAGTATGGAGAAGGCCATCAGCTGGATACCCATCCAGTGAGGGAATATATATACCATTAACTGTTCTGCCCATCATTTCTCTATCAATCAGGTTGTCTAAAGCGCCAACATGTCATCCAGAAGCTCCAGGGGATCATGAAAAGTAATTGAGGCTTAGCTGTATATTAAGCCCCTTAGGGGCCAAAGTTTGTAATTCCTGGATGCATTGGCTTTCCTTTTGTACAAGATAGATAGATAGATAGATAGATAGATAGATAGATAGATAGATCTTTATTGAATTTACAGCTCATTTTTTTTTGGGGGGGGGGGGGATGCATATCAGTTAGTAGTAAGGGCACAGAATCTGGAAAATTAGCTAATTTGCCATTGTTTCTATGAGCAATTTTCCAAAGTTTTACCAGTTTTTCAGGCAAGATTTTTCACATTCACTCTGTTTATGACAATGTATTTCACCCACTTACCAAGAAAAGTCACCCAATATCCCACTGAGTGTTAAAATAACTGAACCATGAGGGTGGCTGTAAATGCTCCATTTGCAATGGCTAGGGATGAGCTGAACATGCCTGGGCTCGGTTTCAGAAAGGTTTAGCTAATATTAACAACATTTGGGTGATGAATCTAAACCCCACTGAAGTCTAGAGAGCCAAACGTTAAAATACAATAATGGCCATTTTCTAGACTAATAGGCAACCTAGCAACCAGCCTGAGTGGTATCTATTATATTTAGCAACAGTATTAATACCCCTGTATACAGTATTCTATTTTTTGTTTAATATTTATTATCTCAGAGATTATTTACTAAAGGAGTAGATAATGTTCACTTTTTAAAAGGTAAATTTTCCATTTGCCAGGGAATTTTCATGCAGCTTAGTGGATACAGTGAAAATTCACTTTTGCAAAAAATACTCAATCACTTAAAAAGAACACTTTAAAAAATAGGATTTTTTATTTAGGGGGAGTGTAGCCACACTGGGCATGTGAGCAGATGTTCACCAATCCTCTCCCCATCTGCTGATCAGCTCCATTCTACCTAATCCTGCTCAGCAACACCCTTGCTCTCTGTTGATAGCTGTGTCACCTGCCTACTCAGCATGATAAAATCATAATAAGAAGTGGCAGCCCAGGAAATCCAACATGATGTTGCTGCAGCGCTGCCTCAGTGTACACCAAGGGGCCCTGACAATCCCAAAGGAACACAGGAGAAGCAAGGGAATGCTCCTCGCCAGCCTGGTAAGGACAGAGACATTCTATACTATGCGCAGAAGATATTTGGGACACATTAGCAGGGGCTGGATGTCCCAGAACCCGTGGAGCCAGCCGTGGGGCCTCCCATAGTCTCTATCATACTGAACCCTGATTTGTAGGCTCTGCTGAGGATTGTGTGGATACCCCAGTTGAGCCTACCAATGGGGAAGATCAGCCAACTTTGAGTCCTATCCTAAAGGCTGTTAATACCTGTACTACTGCTGTTAAATCTGTCTGTATACAACTAGGGGGCTGCCAGAGGAAGTAGCCCTAATTAGACAGGACTTTAAAAAATTTTGGGTACGCACTACAGCAGCAGAAGGCTGCTTTACTGAGCTGGAAGACAGATCGACCCCTCTCATTGCAGAACCTCACACTACGGCCAGACTGGTGCATGATGTTAATGACCGGGCAGATGACATCCAGAACTGGCTGAGGCGAAATAATGTCCAGATTGTTGGTCTCTTGGAAAAATCTGAAGGACTCGACCCCATGGACTTTTTGTAAAATTGGCTGCTGGAAGTTTTTTGGCCGTGAAGCATTTAGACCGCTATTTGCTGTATAGAGAGCCCACAGTACACCAAATGCACCTAGGCCTATACTGGCTCATCTTCTTAATCACAAGGGTCGAGAAATAATGCTTCACTTAGCGAGAAAGAATGCAATTTTAAATATAAGGGGGTCCCTGCCTCTTTCTACCCTGACTTCTCCGTTGAAGTGCAGAAGAGGAGGTCTAAATTCTTAGAAGTTAAAAAATGATTACAATGTCTGTCTTTACCATATGATATGTTCTATCCAGCTCGCCTGCGGGTGACTGCTCGAGGTAGAGCACACTTTTCTAACACCCCTGCTGAGGCTATGGAATGACTGAATGTCAATGAAGCCAACATAAAGGATAGGAGGCAGGAGGAAGATTCTAGATAGTTTGAGAGTACTCAATCACTGCTAGCTCTATGTCAGAGCTTTCACATTTTCATGTTTGGGGGGGATCATTACTTGTTTGTGAATATGATTCAGTTCCTGTGTGTTAATGGGACTACTCTGTCTATTGTTGCGCACGAAGGATGCACTTCTATTACCTGATTTGCTTTGTTGTTCTTTTTTTGGACATCGGGACTGGGTGCTTATTTTACTTCACCAACTGAACGTTGATTTCTTATGACTTTTTTCCCTTTTCTTTTTCGGAACACTGGCCACCCAGTTGGTGGCACTTTTTCTTTTGTGGCACCGTTGTGCCTTATTTGTGGCTGCTTACAGTTGATGAGATTGTGGTTCCAGGATACGATGTACAAGTTAAGCATAAAAGTGTCTGATGACTACAGTGACTATATGGTCCTCCTACCTACATTAGCTACTGGAGTGGGGCCTGCCTTGCGGGGTCAAGGTGGCGCCCTATGCTTGGGTGTTCTTCTCTGACTGCCTTTTTGTTTGATACCTCTCTGCAATGTCTATGCAAGATGTCCCGATAGTGTCCTGGAATGTCCGTGGCTTGCATAGCTCTTTGAAAAGGTCTATGGTAAATACCAGCCAGCTATCTGTGGAATGCAAGAGACTCATCTCACTAAAGACTCCTTGCAATGTATAGGCTATGCTTGGACTGGGTGGGTGTATCACTCGATCCATACTTCCTATTTAAGGGGTTTCAGTGTGCTTATCCATAAGAATTTGGCCATTCAGGAGTATTTGGTTAAAATTGATGATGAGGGCAGATATGTGTTTCTTCATTGTAGCTTGTATACTGTAAAATGTATTATTACATTGGTGTATATTGCTCCTCCTTTTTCCACAGTTATGCTGAGACACTTGGTGACCTTCCTGTCTAATAAGCCAGATATTCCTCTTTTACTTTTAGGCAACTTTAATGGTTGTCTGAACCCTCAGCTGGATAGGCATCCTTCTCCTCCAGGGATACCATCTGGCAGACGTTCTTTGTTAGCATGATTTACAGAGGAGCTGGGCTGGCTGGAGCTTTGGAGAGCTAGGAACCCTTCTGCCTTATTATACTGCTGTTTTTCCAAACACATTCTACCCGATATAAGATTGACCTATGTTTTTGTAATGCGACATCTAACATGCTGGATACAGATATTAGGTATGCCCCTCAAAGTATATCCGATCATTCTCCTTTGGCACTTAGTGTTCAAGCCAGATACCCTACCACTCTTCCTTGTGCTTCTTGGAAGCTGAATGCTTTCTGGCTGAATTTGATTACCTCACATAAGCAAACAGAGGCCACTTTTGCTCAGTTTTTTAGGGCTAATTGGCCTGTGAGGGATGCTCTTCTTACCTGTGATCCCTTTAAATCCTTTTTATGTGCAATCTTTATCTCTGAGTTCACAGCTGTTAAAAATGCTACTCGTCGACAGGAGGCCCATTTGTCTCAGCACGTGAGGGAACTGGAGCAGAAGTACTTCTCCAATCCATCTGATTCCGTCAAGGTGGCTTGGCTATCGGTGCAGGATGTGCTGATGTGCTTGGCCTTGTCAGCAGCGAAATGGAAAAGGTTATTTTTTAAGCAGGTCTTTTATGAAGAAGGGGAACAAACTAGAAGCATGTTGGTGAGGATGGTGTCTAATCTCACAGCGGCCCCACCCCCTGCAGTCTTGGTGGACCCATCAGGAAGAGTGTTTAATACTACTGATCTTGTAATGACTGAACTGCACAAATGTTATGCTCCTGTCTATTCATCTAAGGTCTGCTTCTCTGACAATGACCTATCCAAATACTTACAGACTTTAGATTTACCTCAATTGTCTGCCTCACATCTTAAGAGCTTAGGCTCCCCCATCACTATTGCGACTTTACAGGAGGGGATCAGTGCATTCCCTGCAAATAAGGCACCTGGGGAGGATGGCATTCCGCTGGAGGTTTGCACATTGTATGTGGAATCTATTCTGCCTCATATGTTGACAACGTTCAACACTGCTCTGCGTTGTCAGAGACGTTCAGCCTCTATGACCAGGGCTATCATAGTGCTCCTTCTGAAACCTGGAAAATCCCCCACTGACCCAAACTCCTACCGTCCTATTTCCCTGCTTTCCTCTGATATAAAGATTCTGGCAAAAGTTCTGGCCAAGCGATTGAATAAGGTTGTAGCTAGTACTGTACATCTCAACATATAGACGCCTTTGGATAATATAGGATTGAGAGCGTTGTTGTCCCTTGATGCCAACAAGGTTTTCGACAGTGTGGAGTGAAGGTATCTGTGGGCTGTGCTAAAACGCTTTGGATTTGAGGAGGTATTTGTGTCTTGGGTGCGATTGCTATACTCGAAGCCTCAGACCGCTATTAGACTGGATGGTAGGGTGTCTCTTTTTTTTCCCTTTTGGTAGGGGTACACAGCAGGGGTGTCCTCTATCACCTTGGCTATTGAGCCATTAGCTGCCCACATTTGGGCTTCTACGGAGATCACGGGCTTCTGATACAACACTCTGCATGAGAAGCTTTGATGTATGCAGACAATATGTTGCTACTTTTGGGAGACACTGATGCTTCTTTGAAAGCTATTATGGCTATTATATGAGAGTTTGGTACATACTCTGGGTTGACTATTAACTGGTCCAAATCAGCATTGCTTCCTCTGGAGGGGAAACCCAAATCTCAATTACATCTGTTTTGCCCTGTTTCCTGTGTAGCCTTCTTTAATTATCTAGGCATTGTCGTCTCCTCTGAGTTGACAGCTTACTCATAGCTGAACATCCCTCCACTGCTCACTAGGTTCCAGGACAAACTTAAAATTGGCATAAACTTAAGCTTTCTGTGGTGGGATGGGCTAATTTGGCCAAAATAATTATGATGCCTCAATTGCTATATTTCCTTCATAACTCCCCTGTTGTACTGCCATTTAAGTTGTTCCATACATTTAATGCTATTTTCCGCTCTTCTTTGGAAACATGGCTCTTCTAGGATACGTTTGGAACAACTTCAGAAACCTAAGTGCACTGGAGGAATTACATTTCACAATCCCTGGCTTTACTATTTAGTGGTTCAACTGCAGCGTATTTAGCCGGGTATGTCCCGGGCTGATGATGGTACCAGGGTCATTGTAGACTCTTATAAAGAGAGGGGGGTTGTGAAAAGAGATTCACAAAAAAGTGGTTACATCATGGACAGAATGCGATACTCAGAGTAGTTCCCAAAAATTATGCTTTATTACACAATAACTTTAGATATTAGGGTAAATACCCTGGTTCACCATCACCTCAATATCAGATAATACAAAAAGACCTAAAATCACATAAAAGCAACATCAAGACCGGTCTTTATATTAATGTGCTGTATATGTAATGACTGAAACCTGTCTAGTCCATTTGCAGCACCAACACATTGGTTATACCACCAGTAGGGGGTGTGTCAAAAAATTGTACCATCAGGTATAATATACTATACAATGCTATGCAATAATGGCTGATAACAGGCACCACATAATATGACAAGATTACCCATAACCCAATCAAGGCAATATGGGTGAAAAATTGAAAATGTATGTGGGGATATGGATGCCCCTATAATGACAGAATGATTGCAATACAGCCCCTATTCAGGGCATGAGTGAGTGGTGAACATATACAAATTCACAGTGGACATGCCCATATGTATAGATGCAGAGTCAGCCATGAAAGAATCACTGTTGGTATCCTTAATATAATAAAGATGATAAAGATGGCAGGGCCCTGCTTCAAGGGGTTTCTTCACCGCAACGTGCGGGCTATAGACCACCTTAATATAGATGACAGTGTGAAACCTGCTGGGTCCTCTTGTAATGTATAAATGGTGCCTTGCACCTGGATAGTGAATCATATTGTCCCCATCCTGCAATAAATTGATGACAAATGGACAGTCAATCAATATATATTCTTGCTGATATATGTATAAAGTGGCAAGTAAATGCCTTTTTCCATCTAGCTGTGTGACAGTTCACTCACCACCATAGGTGATGCTTTCTGGAAGTTTCCTCTGTCTGGGTTACCAGACATAGTCCCAGGGACAACCGCCACCATCGGGACTGTAACTGGCATGCTCCGTTCTCCCCTTGGTGCCTGTGCAGCCTTGCACAACTCGTGGCCCACAAATATGGCCGTTTCCCTGCTGGTCAGCGTGTATGGCGCCAATGCGTGTGACCGGAAGTGACGTATCTGACGTATGACGTCATTGTAGACTCTTCTCTGGTCCTACATTGCACCCAGTCAACTTCTCTCCCTGAAGGTTTTGAATCCCTGAGGTTTGCTAAGCCCAACTGATCCTTCTCCACTGAAAAAAAAGTGTGGTGTAAGGCCAAACAGTTACGGGCAGTAGAGGGTTTTACGAACTACAGCCCTACTTGGGATAACCCTCTATACTCTGAGCTGGCTAGTTTGCCATATGCAAGGAAATGGAGTGTCACATCTGAAACATATTTTGAGAGGGAGTATTTTGCTACCATTCTCTACTCTACAATCACAATATGGGTTACCACAATCCATGCTCTTTTATTATATGCAGCTGCAGCATACAGTCCAGGTGCAGCATTTCCCTCCAGGAGTCTCTCTCTCCCCTACCCCTATATTTAATGAGATGCAACAGGGACCCAGTCAGAAAGGCTTTATTTTTCACTGTTATGCAATGCTGCTGAAAATCCATGCAGCAGCTTTTCCTTGTAAAGTAGCGGAGAAGTGGAAAATGGATATAGGGGAACTACTTGGTGAGCAGTGGGAGATGACGTTGGAGGCGGTCCATTCTAGCTCCTTGAACATATCCCAGCAAGTATCTCAGTTGTATACCCTACTGAGGGTGCTCTACATTGGCTTTCTTGCCAATCCAATTTTTCCTAAATGTAGCAGGGATCATGGTACCATGATCCATATGCTGTGGCATTGCCCCAAACTGCATAGGTATTGGGAGGCAGTACTTAATACCATTAACCAAGTTTTTCTTACTACTCTTCCTCTGGACCCTAAACACTAGATCTTAGGTATTATTGATGATGGGGTAACGGATCAGTTTAGGGAGCAGGCTGTTGATAGAGCCTTGTTTCAGGCCCGTAAAGTGATATTGTTACATTGGAAGAGTACTTCCCCTCCCTCTCTTAAAGAGTGGGTGGAGCATATGGGCATTACTCTCAGGTATGAGCAAGTTAATTTTAAACATTGGGGATGCTTCACTAAGTTTAATAAAGTATGGGGAAGCTGGTTGGAAGCTCCAGGCCTTGCGCCGGTGGATCTGATTATGGATAGGTTGTTTGTTTAATATTCTGTATAACTTGTTTTCAGTCAGAACTGCAGGACTGCTCTCTTATACTTTTTTATAGGTAGCTGGATGGACAATCGCTGGATGGTCTTAGTGTAATTTGTATTTGTCCTGAGTGGTATATAGACACTGTTCTGTGGAACCTGACATGTTTGGTCCTTTTTTTTTTGTATGTTCAACTTTTGTTTCAATTACATTTTTTCATGACAAAAAAAAGGATTTTTGCTTGCACATGATTGGATGATTGAAGTCATCACAGATTCACTGAATTCATAAAAGCTAATTGAAACTGGTCTTGTGAAAAGAAAATTCACTTTGCAAAATAATATGTTCTACTCCTTTAGTAAAGGAGTCAAGGTATAGTAAAGTCACTGTATAGTAAAGACTACCTGATGTGGGCACACAGTACACAATTCAAAGAGCTTATTATAGAGTTCAGTTCCACATTAAATGTTTAGGCTTGGAGCTAATTTCTATTCACAACAGTTGTTGTACAGGGATTTAATTGTTAAAATATGGAGCAATACAGATATTACGTATATATGCTTTAAAACTTATGAAAATTAATGACTATAATAAAATGCAGCTTGTACTGCAATTATATCATATGTATGTATCATCCCTATATCTGTATATGTATTTAATGTAAAACTAAATACAAAGTGCTGACAGACAAGCACTTTGTATGACAACACAGTCTGAATACATATCTGTCAAAAATGCTTATTTCTGTCTGCAGCTTTTTCCTTTGTGAGTGTATAATGAGCCCAAACAGAGCAGTTCAGTGTACAGCCATGGCACAATTCTGTGTTGGGACAAAGTAACTCTTGTATGCACATGCAGGAGTTACATTATCTGTGCCCAGCCAATCAAGAGGTTGAAGACCACAAAACCTGAGGAAGATGAAGGAAAGATGGAAACATTGGCTTTCGAAGGGTGTACAGGCATTGCAAAGCTGGAGGGGACCACTTTGAAATAATATGCTAATATGGTGTGGAAAATGTTCCTGGGGACAAATTTTTTTTCATTTGCTCTGGCAGTTTAGTTCTACTTTAAGTTGTGATAGTGATATTTGGACAAATATTTTATAGGTTATATCTCAAAAGAATTTTAATTTTCAGGAATGACATATGGGTTCACTGTTACCATATAGTTGAAGCAAATTCCCAGGATTCATAAAGGTTGCACATTGCAAACTGTTGACTGAAAACTTCACATGTTCATTAGTAGAAATAGGGAAAACCTATATATCAGTGCAAAGCCTTTGCTCCTAGTCCGATGAGTCTCAAAATACAATAAGTTGAAGACATTTATAACCAAACCTCTTTGTGAGCTCAAAGCGGTCATATTGTCCAGGTGCGTTGAGGCTGTTAGGAAGATCTAACAGTTCTGTGTAGGCATAGATACTGATTTCTATTTTTTACTTTATTCATTTTGACATTAGTGCAGGTGACAAGCTTCTCATACTCTATTTCACAATAGCTTGATTATTAGCCCTATAAATAGCCAGAATTGAATAACAAAGTTGCCCCCATTCTCACAAAAAAGTCCTTGGATTCACAGTAAGTTTGCAAACTTTGCTCATCCCTAATATTCATACTGAAATTTTACCCACTACATAAAGTATACCTGCCAGGAATATAAACAGTTTACATTGGTTGCATAGCAGGACAATAAGTGAGAAGACATTTTTCAAATGGGGCAAATATATAAATCAAAGACTGGCAGAAGTGCTAGTCCTTCCCCCTTACACTGGAATCTGGGATGGGCCAGCAGGATATTACAAAGGCATAATATACCCAAATGTAAAATGGTTAAAAAACATTTGCAAAGATTTAAGGAGAAGTATTGCCAAAGTTATTTTGGCTATGCATCTCCTATGGATCACAGGAGTACAGTTCATTTTGCACTCCTGTGACCCAATTTCAGCCGACAGTGGCTGTCAGCTGATGTCACATCATGTCAACTTTGCAGTTGGGATCCATCCATATGCCTGGACTGGCAGCTGGCTTAGCCTCTCAGCATGCCACTAAGAGCCTGTGCCAGCTGCCCCAGCATCTCCAGTGAGAATTGGAGAGGCAGAGCAGAAAACTGGAGAATGACAGCCACTATACATCATGCTCAGTGAAGAATGACAAATGAGCACTCAGTGGTCTCTGATCACCCAGCTCTTGGGGTAGAGCTGGCAAGAAACAGCTGAAGTTGGGATTGGTGCTTCAGTCATCTATGTGAGTATGATTTTTTTTGTTTACTATTCCCAAACTCTCTTTTAACAAACAATCATCAGAGCAAACACTAATAATTGCTGTAGGGATTTATTAGCTGGACTCAATCCATGCAAATGGAGCAAAAATGGCCACCAGTAAGCTTCCCCCAATGGCTTCATAGGTAGCAACTAGCAGGCCAAAAGAACCAAGGTGTAATGTAAGGTTGGATAATATCCAAGGTAAGACCAAAGGTTAGTTAACAGACATAAAGTGCACTATCAGCACTAACATATTTCATAGTAGGTGAGGCTTTTATAGAAAGAAGTTAAAGTTCTTTTTTTAAAAGACACAAAGTCAAAAGTGAGCTATATTCCTTTCTTAACACATACTCAGCTTCATCAAAAGACACACTCTATACATAATTTTGCATTTCCTAGGAATGCTATTTTAAGGCTACAATTAGCCATATCAAAGCTAAGTGATTATGTTGTCCATACATGGGGAGCTCTGATTGTTCATAAAATGAATGATCAGAATCAATTGTTATTCTGCCTAGAGCTGACAAGAATTTGTACTATTTGTGAAAGAGGCAGATTTGATACAAAATAAGCAAAATAATCTTTTCAAATGAGCATTAAAATCCACACCAGTCCTTATAGCTGCCAGCGACCAAGTACCAATCAGTGCAATAGTATGCATTCCATACCTTGAGAGGTTTTAGCACAGTTGAACAAAAACATTTGTATCATAGCAAAATCTAATTCTGTTTTTAGCTACCTCGGGTGACTGAAGTTTCAAACGTTTTTATATCCTCATTGTGAATGGAAAGTGTTTACCTATATCTTTAGAGCTATTTATACTAGCATGCTTTTCCCAGTGGCATACTAAGATGTCCAACTGATGTAAAAGTTTATCACCATACATAAGCATAAAGGCAACAAACACTTCTGCTGTAAACAGCAAGCTTCATGTCTGGCCTGAATAAGTAGCGTGCTGACATATGTTGTGTTCTTGTTCCAAAATTATTTTACGTTGTAAGTCTGGAACAAAGACCTCGATATTGCAAGAAGAGACATCCAAACAGATTTGATACCAAATAGCCTAAGTACTCTTTACAAAATGAGCATTGGATTCCACACCAGTTATTTAGTAAAGAAATAAATATATATTTGTCTTACTGAAATTATGAAAATTTAATTTTATTAGATACTGTATAACAGTATTGAATAAAAAGCATGCCAATCATTTCTTCTTAAAGTATAGCCAAAGCTTGTTTAGGAAAGGGCTACAACATTTGCTGGGTGCTTCTTTTTTGGCTGTCTGAGTCCATTGGGAAGATTTACCTTCAAGTCTTGCCTCACACAGTTGTTGACTTTGCTATCACTTTCGTCCCTAGTGGCAATGGTTACCAGGACAAACATACAATAGAGGGTAAATGTTCTCAGAAGAGTCACAGACAGCAAAAACCTGAGAGAGATGTTTTGTAAAGAGTACTTAGGCTATTTCCACTTGCTATCCAAAGATGGCTTTAGATAAGTATTATCAAACAGCAGAGCCTCTTTAAAACAATGTTCACCACCACTTTCATCGCTAATTCAACAAACAATGGAAGCTTATGCACTTTAATGATAGTGATGAAATCATGCATTTAAGCTCATGTGAAATCAGTGAAATCAAAACTGCTGTTTGAGAACACATATAGAGACTAATATTATAGATCATGGTATTGCATACTTCAGTGCAATGAATAGCACAGCATATTGAAACCATAACTGGTGTATAGAGTAGATTTTGGGAACAATGAGACCGTAAGGGTAGATAGGTTATGGTGAGATGGGTCTAAAGGAACCAAAAAGCTCTACACTAAACCAGTGAAAGACACGACAGAGCCTTCTACAAATAGAAGATATTTACATGTCGTCATTTTCAAGAAAAGCACTTCTGTCATATGAAGGCGATGCTGTGTTTTACACTGTTTTAGTAAAGGGTTTTTGTACTCTTTAAAGCCCACCTTACCATCATTAGTCAAGATAATATGAATGCTACTTTCCAGTCCCTTTCCTACACACACACATACCTCTACTCCATTTTAACCTCTTGGTGCTGGTCGTACAAATATATGCAGCGGGTGGACTTTAAATCCTAGCTTTAACTTACTGTGCTGAGACCACACTCCCTGCATGCTCCCAGCATGGTAGCTCCTGATGCATACATGCGATAGGGAGCTTTCTGACCATGTGACTGCTGTGACAGCCAATTACAGCAATCACACGACCCAAATGCCCGCCTCTGCCTCCCAGCTTTTAGAACCCTTAAAGGGCTGGGAAGCGGTCGTTGCCAAGGGGTTACTGATCGCTGGCATTGCAAAAAAATAAAAATCTTACGTACCTCCTTTACTATAATTTTTTGGTCACTTCATGCTCTGGTCCTGAATCTTCTCTCTTCTTTATGCACAGGAGCAGTGTCTTTCTTGGGGTGTCTATATCAGTGCCTTTCTGATGTGGACACTTCCTATTGATTAAGGGGATGTCATGATCCAGAAAACAAACCAGAGTGATGACATCAACGCAGGGAATTAGCCCTCTTGGGCACATCTGTAGTACTGGATTACCAGTCACCAGCAACTGGAAACAGTGCCATATGAACACTATTTTAGGTTATACATTTTTCTATGGGTGACAAGTATAATCTTGTAATAGGTGTTATTTACTGAAAAGCCTTATAAGTAAGTGTGTGATTTATAAAAAAAAATCTTACAAGACAATAGAGATGAGTTATGGAAACTGAATAAAAAATAGGCTAATGTGCATAACAATTAGATTGCTTCATTATTTTACAAAGGTAATCTGATTGGCAACTATTGGTATATTCCCCATTTTTGTCCTTGCTTTTATGAATCATCCTAATATTTACTCTTTTACTATTGTCTACTCGTTGTTTCTATTGTATGCCTGTTTACTGACTTGAATGCATTGTGTCATGCTATGACACCTTTGAATATTCATATCTTGAATTAGTTCTGTGCTCTCTGTATATTGATAATCACACAGAGATAATAAAACATGAAAATAAATTAAACAGAAACTCATGCAAAATTCATTCCTGTAAATCTGTACAATGCAGTATGCCAGATGTGAGATTTTTGATGCACTGAATTAAATTGCAGGACAGCTCCCAAAGGCTCTGAGACACTCAAATAAAGCAGCCTGCACTTTCATATTTATTATAAGGACAACATAGACATGCCTTGTTTCCTAGACTGTAGGTATACTCTGATGAATTAAATATGAAGAATAAAGGAGATTCTGAAAAAGTAAACAATAAGAACATTACTATAAATAGACATCTGAGACCTGACAACCATTTTTCCCATAACAACTATTCAAATGCATACTGAGCCTAAATCTGTCATACTAATTTAATTATAATTCACTAAAGGAATAAAAAAAAATAAATAATTGAAATCTATTTACTGAAGGATTAGAGACTGTTAAAACAGTAAAGTGAACTTTCACTTAGCTTAGTGAAGAAAGTAAAATGTAACTCACACCGCTGGAAGGCAGGTTCTTGTTTTAAGGCAAACAGTTGAGAATGTTCACATGGATGGTCACGAGTTTTGGAAGACATCTTTTCATAGAGGGCACATGTTGATAAACTGGTTGTTGCTGCATGAGATGATGATGATGATTAAAATGGTGGCCTACCCTTAACCACTTGCCCTCCAGAGGTTTTACCTCCCTTCCTGACCAGGCCGTTTTTTGCGATACGGCGCTGCATTACTTTAACTGACAATTGCGTGGTCGTGCAATTCTGTACCCAAATTAAATGTATGTCCTTTTTTTCACAAAAATGGAGCTTTCTTTTGGTGGTATTTGATCACTTGTACGTTTTTTGTTTTCTGCGCTATAAAAAAAGATCGAAATTTTGAAAAAAACACAACAACATTTTTGGCAATAAAACATGTCCAGTAAAAAAATTTAAAAGGTCAAATTTTGACATAAATTTAGGCCAAATGTATTCTACTACATGTCTTTCCTAAAAAAAAAATCCCAATATACAGTCAGGTCCATAAATATTGGGACATCGACACAATTCTAACATTTTTGGCTCTATACACCACCACAATGGATTTGAAATGAAACAAACAAGATGTGCTATAACTGCAGACTGTCAGCTTTAATTTGAGGGTATTTACATCCAAATCAGGTGAACGGTGTAGGAATTACAACAGTTTGCATATGTGCCTCCCACTTGTTAAGGGACCAAAAGTAATGGGACAATTGGCTTCTCAGCTGTTCCATGGCCAGGTGTGTGTTATTCCCTCATTATCCCAATTACAATGAGCAGATAAAAGGTCCAGAGTTAATTCCAAGTGTGCTATTTGCATTTGGAATCTGTTGCTGTCAACTCTCAAGATGAGATCCAAAGAGCTGCCACTATCAGTGAAGCAAGCCATCATTAGGCTGAAAAAACAAAACAAACCCATCAGAGAGATAGCAAAAACATTAGGCGTGGCCAAAACAACTGTTTGGAACATTCTTAAAAAGAAGGAATGCACCGGTGAGCTCAGCAACACCAAAAGACCCGGAAGACCACGGAAAACAACTGTGGTGGATGACTGAAGAATTCTTTCCCTGGTGAAGAAAACACCCTTCACAACAGTTGGCCAGATCAAGAACACTCTCCAGGAGGTAGGTGTATGTGTGTCAAAGTCAACAATCAAGAGAAGACTTCATCAGAGTGAATACAGAGGGTTCACCACAAGATGGAAACCATTGGTGAGCCTCAAAAAAAGGAAGGCCAGATTAGAGTTTGCCAAACGACATCTAAAAAAGCCTTCACAGTTCTGGAACAATATCCTATGGACAGATGAGACCAAGATCAACTCGTACCAGAGTGATGGGAAGAGAAGAGTAAGGAGAAGGAAAGGAACTGCTCATGATCCTAAGCATACCACCTCATCAGTGAAGCATGGTGGTGGTAGTGTCATGGCGTGGGCATGTATGGCTGCCAATGGAACTGGTTCTCTTGTATTTATTGATGATGTGACTGCTGACAAAAGCAGCAGGATGAATTCTGAAGTGTTTCGAGCAATATTATCTGCTCATATTCAGCCAAATGCTTCAGAACTCATTGGATGCCGCTTCACAGTGCAGATGGACAATGACCCAAAGCAGACTGCAAAAGCAACCAAAGAGTTTTTTAAGGGAAAGAAGTAGAATGTTATGCAATGGCCAAGTCAATTACCTGACCTGAATCCGATTGAGCATGCATTTCACTTGCTGAAGACAAAACTGAAGGGAAAATGCCCCAAGAACATGCAGGAACTGAAGACAATTGCAGTAGAGGCCTGGCAGAGCATCACCAGGGATGAAACCCAGCGTCTGGTGATGTCTATGCGTTCCAGACTTTAGGCTGTAATTGACTGCAAAGGATTTGCAACCAAGAATTAAAAAGTGAAAGTTTGATTTATGATTATTATTCTGTCCCATTACTTTTGGTCCCTTAACAAGTGGGGGGCACATATGCAAACTGTTGTAATTCCTACACCGGTCACCTGATTTGGATGTAAATACCCTCAAAATAAAGCTGACAGTCTGCAGTTAACCCACATCTTGTTTGTTTTATTTCAAATCCATTGTGGTGGTGTATAGAGCCAAAAATGTTAGAATTGTGTCGATGTCCCAATATTTATGGACCTGACTGTATGTTAATTAATTGGTTTACGTGAAAGTTATAGCGTCTACAAATAGCAGTATATACAGTCAATTGGAATTTTTTTTCACTAGTAATGGTGGCAATCAGCGACCTATAGTGGGACTGTGGGTGTGCAGCAGGCATTCTGACACTGGGTGGGAACTGACTTGGTGTCACTGACATTACCAGTGACACCAATACAGTGATCAGTGCTAATAAAAAGCACTGACAGTGTACTGATGGCACTGGACAGGAAGGAGTTAACATATGGGGCAAACCAAGGGTTAACTGTGTGCTGTATGTGTTTTACAGTATGCTGTGTGCTGTTCTTTACTGTGTAAGCATGCTGCTTTGTTTTGCTCTGCTACGCAGAGCAATACAAAGCAGCATGCTGGAGCTGACAGGGGAGAGATCTGTATTGTTTACATACAGACCTCTCCCCCATCAGTGATACTTGGCGATTGCCGGGTGGCGGCAGGGAATCACCTGCCAGGACCCGGTGACACTGAAGCCGCCAATGGCCCTGCCACCCTGTAGTAG
This sequence comes from Staurois parvus, assembly GCF_062004578.1. Taxonomy (NCBI): domain Eukaryota; kingdom Metazoa; phylum Chordata; class Amphibia; order Anura; family Ranidae; genus Staurois; species Staurois parvus. The sequence continues at coordinate 5,137,580 of NW_028317808.1, forward strand.
TAGTTCTGCTATAGGGTGATCGGGAAGCGGTTAATAACCAACACCTTTCTTTAGGCATAGTCTGCTTTATGACAAAGCAAACTCAAATTTTTAATCTAACAGTGGTGTTTTTTTTCTTTTTTTCATAAATAAATATGTTTCTATAATATATTATAATGTGATGATAACAAAAGACCTTTCCTTGGAGTTAGTAAACATGAGAACTCTAAGAGCTTATTTACTAAAACTGTAGAGTGCAAAACCTAGTGCAGGTGTGCATGGTAGCCAATCAACTTCCAAAGTCAGCTTGTTCAATTAGGCTATGTCAAAAAGATGTGAAGCTGATTGGTTTCTAGGCAGAGCTTTACCCAATTCTGCACTCTCAAATTTAGCAAATCAACCCTTAGATGTTCAGGCAAGGGATTGAGCGGACAGAACAATGGCCAGTAATTAATAGAAGTAACTAAAAAAACAAATTGCAAAAATGTGGGCAGAAAAAATGTTATCTGTAGGTTCTAGTGTGGTTTTAGAGGGCATAGTTAAAGCCCCCTCACATCCCTCCATCCCATAATTTTTTACCCTTTCATCAGTTATTAAAAATAAATACCTTCCTATATTTTTTTTGCTCACCTGAATCCACCATTTTGGGCATTGGTGTTCAGCATGTTGAGACCAACTTGAAAGTATCCTCTCTCTTTTTAGCTGAATGGGTTTTTGCTCATTCTATTCCAAATTACTGTTGTTTAAGAGGGCCTCTCTCTCGGCCGGTCTGCTTATATTTTTATATTTTGGAGTTTGCTGGCTCTCTTATGAGGGTTATCCTAATTGGTCTATGTTTTTGTAGAACATCTAGGAATAGCCCTACCTAACATCACTCTACTAATTATGACACCTATGTCATTACTGTTGGGTTTAATCTCCAATTGTTGGTTGGCTGGATATCTATGCTACTTTCTATATCTTTTCACTTTGGCTACAATATTGCAAAGTTTTCAAAAGAAAGTATATCCTGAGAATGGTCTCTCTGGGTGAAACGCGTTGATCCATTTACTCTTTGTTTTATGAGTTAAAGCATATATACCTTTTGATTGTACTAAAGCTGGTAATGAATGCCTTTATATGGTGATATTAAAATTTTTAATCTGTAAAATAAAAATATATTTTTTTTCACTTTTGTCTTTGTGTATGAGGACACCTTAACAGCTTCCCGAGTGCCCAATAGCAGAACCACTGCTACAGGGCGCAGGCTGCACAAAATCACGTATGTATATGTGCTTTTGTATTTTGGGTAGGGGGGCACATGCACCAACATTGGAGGCTACAGCTGTCGATCAACTAAAAATTCCTCCTGCACTTAATTGAAGTGATCAATGTGTATTAAAGCGGCCAACGCTCTTAACTAATACCTTTCAAGATTATGTAATGTGATAATAAAAATAGTGCAGCCTAAACACTAACCCCTAAACACCCCTACATAAGTAGGATAATTGTGAATCCCCTATAATGGGGGAAAATACCACACAAAATGACCCGTATAAAAATAATAATATCAATTCAAATACAGTGACAAATTGCAATAAAATAAAAATAAAAAATAATAAAATCTCTAATTGTCCAAAAATCTTCCAATAAATCGTGCTTCAAAAAATTTCCATGCAGAGTGAAAACATGTGAAAATTGTGATCGTGTGTTCACACAAATCCACAGTGGCTAAATTGCCCCCTCATCTCCTTTTAGCGGCCCACTGGGCCACCTTACTTGCAGGATCACTCCAGGATCCTTCACAGGCAATAGCTGGTACTTGATGTTATCCAACCGTGATCCCCCTCTCTGGTGGCACTTACGGTTCTCCAGTCCTCTCCTGATATATATGTTTCTGCTATATAATAAACTCTCTCATGCAGGCTGTATAGATTCAGAAATTCTCGGCTCTGTCTGACACCTCCGTCCCACTCTCTGCTGGCAATGGACACACCGACACCATCTCCTGTCCCTGGACCAGAGATTTAGATTTTTTATAATTTTATATTATTTGTTTGCAATTTGTATTTGAATTTATGTTATTATTTTTATACGGGTCACTTTGTGTGATATTTTCCCCCATTACAGGGGATTCACAATTATCCTACTTATGTAGGGGTGTTTAGGGGTTATTTATTATACAAATATTATTTGTGTATTATTTGATTGCACTTTAAGGAGGCCTTGGAGAGGACCTCAGTAAGCACTTTTGAGCACTTTAGAGTGTTTGGACACCAAATAGATCTACATTGTACTTATCACTATTTACTGTTTTTTGTGTGTTTTTTGCTTTTTGCATGTTTCATATATTTATGAATTTATTCATTTGATATTTGCTAGGTATATTGTTTCTATAGCGCTGCACTATTTTTATTATATTTTTATATTTCACTATGACCAAAGTAGTATAGTGTTACCATAGTAACATTGTACTACTTTGGGGAAGTGATCAGTATTTTTTTTTTCTACCCAATTTGCTTATAGCAAAGAATTATTTTGCTATAAGCAAGCATATACATGAATAGAATAGATTCATTCAGGGTTTATTTTGTGCTTAGCTGTGATTTGGCCACGGCTAATCATATGACACAGCTGGGCTGTAATTGGCCCAGCTTGTGCATGTGATCGCTGTGACCATTCATGCTAGACACACTTGTATACAATGGATGGCATGAAAGGAAGCCATCCATTGTATACAACTGTCATGTGGCCTGCTGTGTTTGGTCACAGCAGGTCACATGGTACTGGCAATGGGGCTGGTACACAGATCTGTCATCGGCCGTGTCCAAGGTACACAGCCGGTGACAGATCGCGCTGCAGCGCAGCCCTGCCGGCATTCGCAATGCGTGTTCCTGAAAGGAAGCCATATGGCGCCCACCCAGAAGGGATGAGCAGTTCGTCTGGCTGCCATCTGGCTATAGGCCGGGCGGCAACTGGTTAAAGGACATTTCATTTGGGTGCAGAGTTGCATTACTGCGCAATTGTCAGTTAAAGTAACACAGTGCCATACTGCAAAAAATGGCTTGGTCAGGAAGGGGGCTAAATCCTCTGGAGAGCAAGTGGTTAAAATCCCCATTTCCCATAGTCTCCTCTTTTTGGGGGGAGATTGTGGAACTAAATAGAAATATCTCTGTGTGTTTATGCTTTACACGCATAACAATGATTATGGCACTGATGTTTGGACCCCAGATGTCGCTCTTCAACAGTAGAGTGGTGTGCTTGCTATCTTTCAACAATTACTTGCACAAATGCACAAAAACCACACTCTCTTTCTTCAAAAATATTAAAAAAAAATAGAAATGTAGAACACTGACAGCAGAAAAAAGACTAAGTTTGAGGTCATGTCCCTATGTTCTTGATTTTAACTACAAATTGAAAAGACTGCTCTACCAAACCTCAATCTTTCATTTATTATATTTAAAGGTTTCAGTCAAGTCTTCCCATTCCGATGCTACAGTATGTGTATGCAAAAACTGTTTCAGGTCTTCAAACACTCTAATGTTGATTATTATACCTACTGTGCAGTCTTACTATTTTGTCACAAAATAGGAGGGATTTATACAGTATTATTTTACACACGTAAAAAAATATGCCCATTGTTGAATGATCGTTGATATATTTATGTACAATAGACATATTTAAAATAGTTTCTATGTAATGCATCGAGAAGATTTTTTTTTCTGCTCCCAGTTCAGCTGCAATTATGTTTTACTTGCAGAGCTCAACAAGCAGTCAACATACAGCATACAGTTACAGCAGCTAGGCATAAGCAAAATGTGTCTGATCCTGCTTTTCTGAAGTTTATAATGGTGTACAATGGATTTTAGGCTTTTTTCAAAGATTTTAAGGGCTTTAAATGGCTTCTAACTGTTTTCTTTGAGTGTTTTTTCACTTTTTTCATTTTGACATTTTTAGACAATGGGACAATACTAATTGGTTGCAGGTAGTAAAATGAGGACATGATGCGGGAGTTTACAGTCTATTTACACTAAATGCAATGGTTGGTTTTGATGATAAACAGTAAAACATATGTATTGAACAGTAGGTCAAAGGCTTTTTGCAGTGACAGGTGGTGGTGGAGGTGTATAATGGCAATGTACTGTATAATGCCTGACTATAATCCTAAAGTGATGGAGAGTGCTCAAAGTGATCTAGTTTTTATTTAGGTTTTCTTTTTATTTTGACCAGCTCTAAATGAATCACTTTTTTTTAATTTTGCCTTGCAGGACTGCTATTGTAGCAGCTGTGGCAGCAGAAGTAAAAAGATTAAATCAGAACCTGTATCATTTTAAAACTCTATCTACAAACAGATAGAGTTATGAGTAAATGGCTGTAAACATATCACAAATAGAAACATTTAGCTAAATTCTAGCAGAATTTACCCCTGAAAATTGTATGGCAAAATGATCAGTAGATCAGAAATACAGGCAGCAAAAGTCAAATATGACTGTTCTTGTTAAAGAAGAATTTATTTTTACACATCCAACCTTTTGAGACTCAATAATCATCAGTCAGGAAAATATCATGATCAGTAGGATCAATAAGGAGATTTGGGTGATGAGAGTGGTTAGGGTTCAGCCAGACTTTTATGGGAAAATTCAAGATTTTCCTGCCTATATGTTTTGATATAAGGATTCAATTTAAGTGCTGTTTTCACTGATGGCAACCTATGTTTTTGCATTTTTTCATCATATGTTTGGTTATAATTGCTCAGGCTTATGGAATATTTACAGTAAAGTGGTTTTAAACTTTCTACGCATTCTAACAGACGCTCCATCCACCCGCTAGCTGTCAGCATGGCTCACGCCGACTCCAAGGCTCCTTACACACCCTGCCGGGTCACATCAGAGGGCAGAACCGACACACTGCCATGCCGTGCCGCAGAAAAGCTCCGGGACAGCCAGGGAAGCTTACTAGCTTCTTCCCTGCTGTCACATCACAGATCCAAGATGGCGCCGGCGGCTCTTCAAATGGCCACACCACCTGTCACAGCCTGCATGGAAGACCATATGAGGAGCACAACAAAGCCCAGCAGCTGGATCCCAGGCTCAGAACCTCTCTTTACCCAGGGGACCCTGGTGAGTCTTCTCCCCCTCTGTCACCCACCACCAGCAGTCCAGCCAAATCCAGGCCCAGACTGGACACAGACCCCCTGACTGATACTCAACTACAGTCTCAACCTCAGCCTCAACCTCAACCTGCAGTTATTACCTCACACTGCTACGCCATCTCTGAGAGATTCCTTCCCTGCCACCGACCAACCTATCACTGAAATAAGCATGAAGAATATGCTTCTATCTTTGCGTAAAACTATCCACAGCGACCTAACCACATCAATCTCCCAAATTTCAAATATGATACAACAAGACCACCGACTGCGTCATATTGAAAATAAAGTGGGAGAAATGGTCATAGCGCATAATGACCTGATAGACGCACACACAGACCACAACACAGAGATTGAAAAAATAAACCTCAAATTAGCGGATTTAGAAGACTGATCTAGACGCAACAATATTGAGTTCAGGGGTATACCTGAAAATATTACTAATGACGCATTGATCCCCTACATCCTTCAATACATGAAACTTCTCATGCCATCAATCTCAGATATAGAGATAGCCATCGATCGTGCTCACAGGATACCCAAACCTTCTTTCCTCCCAACGTCAATCCCCAGAGATGTTCTGACACACATACATTTTTATCACACAAAAGAAAAATTAATGGCGGCAGCAAGGAATCCACCCCCACTCCCGCCATCACACGCAAACATCAAGCTTTTCGCCGATCTGTCAAAAGCTACATTACTCAACTGCAAAAAGCTGATTACTATAACTAAAGTGCTTAGGAACCACGGAATAGGCTACCAATGGGGCTTCCCCACAAAATTGACCGTTAAACACCACGGTGCAATCTTTACAATCAAAACCCTAGAAGCGGGTATGGACCTCCTGAAGACCTGGAATATAATACCTACAGAACCACAGCAATCCACCTCAGCTAATACAAAACAAATGGACGGGGAATGGTCCTAAAACATAAAGCCCTCAATCTATCTACACCACTATGCCTTGATCATTATAATTTTACAGCCTCAAGCTAGCGAACGGCCCTTTACCAAGCATTTACATGTTACATGTTACAAAAGTTTTTTCGCTATGACCTAGTTTACGGTCGATACCTGTTCATACCCCCCAGTTTTTCAGTAGCAAGATTCGCTACTCTTATGACTTGCATTTCTAGCAAGTTTTTCTTACCCATCCTTGCCTCCCTCCTTTCCTGCACCACCAGTCGACTGATCAACTCCATTGTTCTGAAAATCTCACTCAACAAGGAAAACATTACCAAGTCCAACGACAGACCCAAAAACGCACCATCCAATCCCCAGAAAGATACCATCATCAACGACCATGACCTCTCCAACTCTCTCAACAACTATGAAAACAACCATCCTACTCAACCAGACCACGTACTAGCCAACAAAATGGTTAAGATATCCTCACTTAATGTACATGGACTCAACTCCCCCTTCAAAAGATCGCTGCTCTAAAAAGAATCACGCTCACTTCACGCTGATGTACTTCTCCTACAAGAAACCCATTTCGCAGCAACCAAGACCCCCAAGTTTCATATCCATGGACACTCCCATCTATACATGGCAACAACCCCCCCCCCCCAAAAAAAAAATGGAGTCATTACAGCCATAAAGGACTCTCTCCAATTCCTACACATTTCTGAAATAGCAGACCCTCAAGGTCGATATCACATCCTGATCTGCAAAATCAACAACATTCCCTATACACTGGTTAATGTATACGGTCCCAACAGCAATCAAATTCAATTTTATAACAAACTCCAATCAACTATCTCCTCTCAGAAGCAAGGTAGACTTATTATGGGCGGGGACTTCAACGTTATTGGAAATCCTCTTCTGGACTCCTCCACCATTAGACGCCCTTCTAAACATAACTTCAATCGTTTTTTGCATGACCATGATCTTTACGATATCTGGCGATGCCAACATGGCACAGAAAAGGACTACACATATTACTCCATTGCTCATCTTTCATACTCCAGAATTGACTTCTTTGTCACAGATAAATGGACTCTTCAACATGTGACGTCCTCCAACATCGGAATTATATCCTGGTCAGATCACGCTCCAATCAACATAACCTTAGACAGCAACCAACATTCTCCAATCCCTCATCTCTTGAGACTGAACAACCCTGATGATAAGAAACATTTGCTAGAAGCTCACAATTTATTTTTTGAATGCAACGATACTTCTGATATTTCTATAACCACATTATGGGCCGCTTACAAAGCATACATGAGAGGTATCCTCATACAATTAAACTCCCGCATCACTAAACAGCGAACACAACAAATTGACCAACTCCTGACTTCCAAAAGTCAAAAAGAAGACATTAACAAAAAAAATCCAAATCCCTCCACTGCCCTAGCCGCAGATAGAACTAAACTCCGTACTCTTCTACTTTATAAATACAATCTTAATCTATTAAAAACCAAATCCAAATTTTACTCCTTAGGCAATAAAGCTAACTCCTTTTTAACAAAATTAATCAAACAACGACGCCTTAAATCTAAAATCTCCTCAATCTAACACCCAACTACCCTTACATCTCTTACAAACCTGCAAGATATAGCTAATGCATTCGCAACGTACTATCAGAAACGTTATAATCTCAATTTGGACCTAAACACAACACAACCGTCAACTACTTCCATACAAAAATTTCTAAGCGCTGCAAATCTTCCCCAACTTACCCCTTCACAACTCGCATCTATATCTACACCTATTTCTCCTTCGGAGAAAAAATCATCAAAACTTTACCTCAAAATAAATCCCCAGGAAACAATGGTTTCACCAACGAATTCTACAAACCTTTTGCCCCTAACCTTTCACCATACTTGACCAAGTTATTTATTCACGCCTCCTCTATAGGAGAATTCCCCAAAGAAATACTACAATCTATAATCACCACTATCCCTAAACTGGGTAAAGACCCTAAAATGGTCCAAAACTATAGGCCTATCTCATTACTTAACACAGATATAAAACTCTATGCTAAAATAATAGCCCAAAGACTCCTTGAATACCTCCCCATCCTTATACATCCTGACCAAGTAGGATTTATCCCTGGACGTCAAGCCCCAGATGCAACTAAACGACTTATATCTCTTATCCACAATTTAGAAACCACCAAACAATCCTCCTTATTATTATCCCTAGATGCAGAAAAAGCATTTGACCGCATACATTGGCACTTTATGCAACAAACATTACAAAAATTTGGGATCACAGGATGGATGCTATCAGCTATTCTCTCACTATGCTCCAACCCATCAGCTAGAGTTCTAACAGATTGCACACTCTCAGACTCATTCGACATTTCAAACGGCACTAGACAGGGATGTCCTCTATCCCCATAATATTTACCCTACTCATTGAACCGTTAGCAGCAATACTTAGAGATGACCCCACATTTACAGGAATCACACATATGAAAACGGAACATAAAATCAGCCTATTCGCAGATGACATTATACTAATGATAATGATAACTAACACACACAAATCTCTACAGACAATCCGCTCACATCTTCAACACTATGCAGAAGTATCCTACTATAAACTTAATGAAACCAAATCCACCATCCTTAACCTCCATACACCGATCCAGGCCCAAACAATGCTTGCCAAACAATTCCCCTTCTCATGGGAACAACACAATATCCCTTATCTAGGAATCAAGCTCACTGCTACGACAGACCAATTATATTCTACAAACCATAAACCTCTACTTGATGACATACCAAAAGAACTCACTAACCTCCGCACAGAATCACTATCCAAATTGGGATGAGTAGCAACCTTAAAAATGTATATACTACCCAAAATCCTCTACATATTCTGTACACTCCCCATCCCCATTCCCAATACTTTCTTCATTAAATTACAAGCAACCTTTTCCAAATTTCTATGGAACTCTAAGAAACCTAGATGCACCACACATTTATTAATACGCCCTACATCCAGGGGAGGAGCAGGTCTACCACATCTAAAGTCGTATTATTTTGCCTCTCTTATCATCCAACTTTATTTCTGGTGGAATCCAACTAAAGAAAAATCGTGGTCCTTCATGGAAACACTTTTTCTCTTTCCTCTCACACCACGTAACCTACTCCTCCTCCCACAAATACCTCCACCCAAACCACTACTTAAACACCCATGTATCAAGGCCTCCCTTCAAACATGGTATGATATCCAATCATCTAACTCTTTAGAAACCATACTAGTACATTCCTCACTCAATACGCTACTCCTCACTACATCCTCTATAAACCTCCAACAATGGGACAATTGTGGCATAACTCGTATACAAGACCTATACACAGACCATACACTAAATACTATTTGGACTCTACAAAAGAAATTTAACCTTCCCAACACTGAATACTTCACCTACTTGAGAATAACCCATTCTCTACAAGCAGTAAAAATCCCGCTCCTTTCAAAAATTCCCTCTACCGCATACAATTTTTTCAAAATACCCAAAAAAAGGCATCTCAATTTTTTATGCACACACAACAAATATACAATTTACCCTATACACTACATCCCTAACCAATTGGGAAAAAATTTTATCGCACCCAATAACACCACAGAATTGTGAAAAAACCTTTAAAATTACATACAAAACGTCCAAATGTAGCTCACATTGGGAATCTTACATGAAAATCTTACACCAATGGTACTTAATACCCACCAAACTCTCACTATATTATCCACAGCATTCCCCCACTTGTTGGAGACTTTGTGGTTAACCAGGATCCACATTCCACATATTATGGATGTGTAAATCACTCAGATCCTATTGGAATAAGATCTTTCAATTGATCTCAATTATTACGGGAACTTCAATAAATACAAACCCTGCCTTAGCCCTTCTCCACATTGGAATAGCTGACTTTCCAAAAGACTCTCGTACCGTCATTATCCACATCTTAGCAGCTGCCAAAATTAATATTACCAAACTATGGAACACCACTAAAACTCCCTCTATCAATTCATTACTGACAGACCTCAATTTCCAATGTGACATGGAAAGAAGATCAGCCCTGAATAACTCCACATATCATTCATTCAACTTTCAATGGTCCCGTTGGCTACAAAATCCAAACTGCTCTGTAAACTCCTGATACATCATTTTTTTTTGTTTAACATTTAGACCCCTACCCCTACACTGGTGCACTTTCCTTTTTTTTTTTCTCTTCCCCTCCCCCTTCTTCCTCCCCATCACTACTTACTACTACTACTTACACTCCTTTCCCTCACCCCCCACATTGTAACCTACTCACCGTAACAGGGTTCAGATTTAGTATAACATACCTCTCATGACTATGCATCATAACTGTTTACAATCCCCAGCCAATTGGTGGGGATTCTTCAGCAAAATAATATGTATTGTTTAGCCTACTATGAACCGTATTGAATTACTCTGTTATGCCAAAACCCTTTAATAAAAAATATTGAACTATAAAGTGACAAGCCTCTGTGAGATTCAGAGTTAAAAAAAAAACCCTCTTTTCTCTACAGCCTTCGAAAACACATAGATTAAATACTATTTCTAAGCTCCATTAGGCAGGCTGTAGGAATCTGACTTCACACACTGCATAGCATTGAGCAGGGAGCTGATTGTAATCTATGACCTGAGTAAAGGGAATGAACACAGCACCATTTACACAGTCTCATAAGGAAACATGCAGAGCTGAGGCTGTCAATCAACTTCTGAGTGCTGGGCCGGGGCTGTCTCCCAAGATTCTGTGGTGCTGGGATAACCTTTGAGAAGTGACTAATGCAGATAGCAGATGGAAGAGAGAGGAAGAAATCACCATTAGTGCTTTGGATTGAAGCTGATACACACTATAAAATAATATGCTCTATATTTGTCTCATATTCATTTCAGAGGTTTACAAGCACATTAACTTTGTAAGTAAGTGATTTAACTGTTACAGTGTTTAGATGCAGAGACAGTTAAATTAGTGGAGTGTATTCCTCTCATGCTACAATGCAATTTAATGTGCTTTGTAGTACGGTACTACAGATAAAAGTAAATTATAACTGGAGTTAGCAAGTATATAAGTGTGATACAAAAGTTTCTATGAAAACAATTTCCCTTTTTTTTTGTCTGTAAGTGTCATACAGTCTAGGTCATTTTAACATAGGGGTGTTACAATGTGTATATGTAAGGAACACAGCAGGAAACCTTGGAAAATACTACTGTCAAAAGAAAATTACTTCATCCTGAGGTTGGAACTGTTCTTGTGGCACATTCAAGCAAACCCAAATATAACAGGGATACGGGGTGAGTAATCATTCAAAAAAAAAAATCAGCCTGGCTCACAACTTCTCAGATATTGCATGACCAAGATTTCACCTCATTAGGGCACTTACAAGCTCTCCATGTAACTCTCTATGGATTATCAGATTCCTATGCGCTGCATCCAGATTTCCCCATGTATTGACACACTTTTAATGTGAATATCAATCTACTTGACCCGTGAGACATGCTCTCTCCTTCACCTACAAGTTCTTACTTGGAGACTTCCCAAACCCTATTTCACTTCTTAGACAATAGGAAAGAGACTCCAAAGTTAACCTGTCATTAAAAGCTAAAATACTGACTCTATACTGCAGGTCTTCAATCTGCAGCAGATATCAGGAGTCTGGTTATTATTATTATTATTATTATTACAGGCACTTATAGAGCGCTATTAATTTACGCAGTGCTTTGCATATATATTGTACATTCACATCAATCCCTAACTCTCAAGGGGCGCACAATCTAAAGTCCCTAACTCACATTCATACTGTACATACACATAGTAGGACCAATTTAGACAAGATCCAATTAACCTACCAGCATATCTTTTGGAGTGTGGGAGAAAACTGAAGTACCCAGAGGAAACCCACACAGGCACAGGAAGAACATGCAAACTCCAGGCAGGTGGTGTCATGGTTGGGATTCAAACTAATGACCCTAGTACTGCCAGATGGAAGTGCTAACCATTTAGCCACTGTTATAAATTTGGTACATGCTGGTACCACATACCAACCACACTGCATGTCATTTACCCCTTGCTTCCAGGTACTTGTTAGAAATGAAGTTTATTACCTGGTGACATATTGCATTTCTTTTGGTCATGTCCTGCTTTCCAAACCTTCTGACACACAGATCTGTGCTATAGTCCAAACGTTTACTGATCATACAATGCTGAAGAAACCAGCATCCTACCTCATTCATCATGATAGAGTACCATAAAAGTATACAAGAACTCCACGGTGAGCCAACTAATCAACACAGCCTGCTCTTGTAATCCCAAAATGTGGATATCTCCTACCTCATACACAGTATAACAGAGGATTGAAGACAATAGACTAATGAAGAGTCTAACTAGATCCTTGTCAGGTACAACTTCTAAATTGCATACGACTTGGTTTTACTATTCAAAATACTCATTTACGGAAGAACGTTAACAACTACTTTCAGGTTGTATTTTGCATGCTCCTGTCACACCAGCTGTAGTAACCCAGGATAATGTTTACTGGTCATTGATTGTTTAAGTCAATCTGCTTCTCCAAATCCTTTACCCACTGCTCCTGACCTATCTTCTTACTCTATCAGCTCCTCTCCATCTAAGCCCTCTGGGGGTTAATGACACTTCCCACCCAGCATATCTTCCCCCACTCACCCTTTCCTTTTGTCTAGGCTTCACCCCTGCCCTTTTTTTATACATGCTTCTTCTACTCCCTGTCACTATTGCTTGCCCTTCTGAGACTTATTTAGTCTCCATACTACTGTTCTGATGATTCATGTTATCCACATTCATCAATCATCCACTAAACCCTAACTAGGGTCAGAGTTTTTACATACAGTGTTGGACCACATTTTACCTCAGTGGTTTTCATCTTACCTGATGAAACAGTCACTGTAGATGTAACAAAATGCACCATGTTGTATGATTTTTGTGCCAAATGAAACCTGTGAACCTTAAATAAAACAATTCATTAAAAAAGAAAATGTCTGCTTGTTCCCACACGTTTATCACTGATACTTCTCAGGTAGCTTGATGATACTTCTCTAACACTTTTACAATGTTCTGGTCATGATGATAGAGAAAAGAGGTGAAGCCCAAGGTAGAATACACTTGTTTCCTAGTGTATCAGCCTGGTCCTACCCATACATGGGAAGACATGTTTTGCTTTATTTGTTTTTACAGAAGAGTTAATATAGACCTATTCTCTACTGTATTATGGAAACAAGCATGAAAAACACAGATTGAATTTCTGTGTCTGATCACAAGGACTGTATATAGCAATCTGCCAAAGCAGTACCATCTGTATCCCTGTTGTTAATAAAAACAGCAAAATAGAGTTTCTATTAAAGGCAACTTTTTAATGTGTAAGCCCTGGTTATAAAATCAGATTACAAAAAAAAAAAAAAAACAGTGCTTGAACAACATGACTCTTAGCAATTCACTTGCCAAGATTTCAAAAAAGCATTGTTGCAGCAAGGTAATAATATACGTTTGTTATTTTCCATGCTGACATGTCAAAGAATCATGAAACCCTAAATGCTTTAAATGTAGAACAATATTGTTGTTAATAGAATGTTTCTTGAGTACAGTGGCGGCTTACAAACCTCAGTGCACAAATGGATTTCAAGGTTATAAAAATCCTCTTTTACCTTACCATATATATCTTTGAAATGATATATGTTAAAGGGAAAGGAAAATGGCTAAAATATTTTTTAAATACACAATACTAGAGATGAGGTAGTTTTTTTTGGTAACGATACATTATGTGTAGCATTTACATTGAATACGTAAACACCTGGTTGTGATTCAGCCACTTTGTGCAGTCAGTACTGTATAACAGTCATTTTCTTTTGGATATGCCTACTGTATGATTAAACTTAAGCAAGAGTACAAAGGTAGTGGCAGTTAGAAAAGAAGTAAACACATTTAATGGTCTCACCTGTAGCAATTTATGTTCATTTAACATTTTCTACATAATATTTTTCTTTGAATAGATTTTCAAGTAAATGATTTACTTTTTAATCTACAGCTCCTAGCTTTATCATGTATATTTTAATTATTGTATCACTTAGCGATAGGTGAAATATATTTATGAAAGCTGAAAGTGCAGATGTTCACAATTTGGAGAAGCATGTACATTGTTGGATGAAATAATCATCAGAGCTATTTTATTGTGAACTAACACAAGAATAGTAGTTTATTTTGGCACAAAATAGCTACTAGATTTTCCAGTTAAGAGGATATACTGTACAGTATGTTATGGGTTGTAACAAGATGATGACTTAGGCCCAGTCTTTTTTTGTGTGGAATAGGTTTGAACAGGGACATTATGGGACCACACACTAAAATAATTAGGGGGTCTGTTGAATCTGTACATGTTGCTTTAAAGTAATTTTTTTAAGAAACATAAAGGATTGCTGTTATTGACATCTGAAAAAGCTCATTACTTGGCTGCAATGGTGCCCTCTTGGCTTCAATAATTTCCTTTCAGAAAAGTCAGAGCTCCTAAGGGCTACAGCCCTGCTTAATAAGAAACCTTTGGAGATAGCCCAACAGCAGGTTACAACTGCAGCAAATCATTGCAAAGGCTTGGAAATTTCCCCAACTCAGTGTCCTCAAAGCTAAACACAGGGTTACCCAGGCAATGATACATGCCAAAGTCACGACAGTCCTCATGGATAGGGTAAGTAAGTATGAACATTTGTGGAAACCATGGGTGGACCACTATCTACCAGCTGACACTGATGATAAGCTATTATCCCCTTGACTTTACCATTGGGATGGTTTGTTTGCCCCTCCTCCAGGGGTTCCCCTCCCTTGTCTTCGCCTGATACTTTCTTGTCTTCCCCTCTGTTGCTATTCTCTTTCGTTCCTTTTTTTCTCCTACACATCCCTCAGGCATCCCCCTACACCAGATGCCCACCTCTCATGATATTGTTACTGAAAGACCCTCCTGATACACAAGACTAGGTTCCCATTACATTCCTGAGTTAGTGAAGGTACCCTGTCTCACTACCCCCAGAAGTCACTCAGCTTTAGGGACTTCTGCTTTAACCTTGTATCCTCTGGGTCATTTGACCCTCCAATTTTCAACATTATGATTTAACTGGGTGGACAGAACTGATCTTGTCTGCAATAACTTTATTATGCATCATGGTCATCTGGCACATGTGCATTCACTTTCTTATTGCATCTGGGAAGCATTATCGTTGTCTTACAGTAACATTGTGTGCTGTTTCCTATGATTTACTTGCACTATGTGCAGTTTTTGTTACATTCACTATTCTTCCCTCAATAAAATATTTGAACAAGAAAAGTCAGAGGTCCTTATTTGTATACTTGTTTTGGGTTAGTGACTCCTAGTATCAAAGACAGGGAGACAGGAAACTAGCATTTACAAGTGGAAATTTCAGCTGTATCAGCCTTCATGTTTCAATTTCACTACTCAGACCACATGCATTCTAAAGTAAATGGCTTTTATAGCAATATACTGTAACAGAGATCCCTGAACTCTGTAGACATTTGTCTTTTCATTACTTGTTTGTCAAATACTATTGTTCCTGGTAAAGAGCATATTATGCTCCATTGGACATAAACTGGAACTACAGTTTTCTCCAGATGTCTAGATAATATATTACATGAAGCATTTAAATGTAGCAATGCCTTCCAGCTGAACTCTACAGATGAAAACATTACCATAGTCTTTTTCATGGTCTTTCGCAAACTAACTGGTGGGATTTTGATATGCTTATGAAAGGGTTATTTTACATGCAAGCTTGCCATAGAGATTTTTGTGATAAAGTTCATGTGGCACACAATCCGGATGGGGAATCGAAATAAGGCTTTGAGAGGTAAAAGGATTTCCCTCAGGGTAAGTATATTTTCGGCTGTAAACCTAATGGTCAAATACTTAAAAGTGGAACTTTAGTCAGAAAATGAAATCCTGCTAGATCACATCATGCTGGCCCTTTAGCAGGTATAGCTATGGAAAAGATTAAAAATAAGTATCTATACTGTTTAAAATCCAGAAATACACTGTCTCGCCCAACTCTACACATGCTTAATTGCTCTCTATTTTTAGGCACTGTGCTGAAAATGTAGAGGCCGATTTGCTGACAGCCTAAACATTGAATTATTTTTCAGGAGTTCTGACCTTCAGCAAAATGGCAGCCTCCAGCAAGCAGAAACAGAAACAATGCTGAAGGCAATTAACAGCACACTCTTTTGGTAGCATAATTATCAATGTGGAATGTATTTCCTTGCTAAAGAACATCATTTTTTATTAAGTTGTTATAGATAATGTTCTACTTTTCCACTATTGATACTTTAAGTAAAACAACATATCAACAAATATTATATACCTGTACACAAATAACCAATACTGCAATCAATATGCAGCTCAATTAATCAGTGCATAAAAAACATTGGTGACCTTAATCAAAATAATATCATATGTATAAGTGTTTGTTGTCCCGCAAAACATCAAACCAATTAAAACTCCCCATTTACTCCATTAACACATCTTAGTGAACTTCTAAGTCCCTTGTAATAAACCAGTCCAATAAATCCACAATCTTGCGATTCTGTGATGCCACAGCAATTTCACCTCTTCCTTTTCACCACCACTCAAGTGCAGACAGACATGCACTCAACCTTGTTGATTGAACCTTCCAGCAGCATCCAGCATTTATGAGACACAGATCCCCAATGATTATCCTTTTGCTATCAGCTCACAGGGAACACTCTCTCGCGTTAAATTTTTATGTGTTTAATCCTCAATGAAAAAGACATTATCTGGTGGTCTCCAAATAACAGGTCTATTAAAACAAGTGTAAAAATCTACTTACGGTACATACAATATAAGTAAAAAGCGTGGTTTTGGCACGTTGACTTTAATGGGCTATCTGTTGTGTGACAAATTTTCCAAAGGAGCTCAAAAACTGAGCACTGATCCAAGCACGTTTTACAACTCGCATGTTTAAATGCCTTGTTCTGTGGCAAATGTATGCAAAAACACATGACTGCTACCTGCATCTTGGGGGCCATTAGGTTTTTGTGTTTCTTTTCATGTGTTCATGGAAATTCAAGTTTCTGCCAGAGTTTCCATGCGATTCAGGTTTGAATTCAGCCTGAAGCAAGATAGAAGTTGTCAGATTCTGGCTCCACCAGTCTTAACTGGTAACTGCGTATCTAATGTAAACAAAAGACATGCTGAGAGCGTGCACCCTGCACTGTCCTGGCACATTTACTGCTGCCTCACAGAATGGTCCCAATCGCTACTTGCACTTGGGAACTTTTCAATCATGTGATCACTGTGACAGCCAATCACAGCGGTCACATGAACCTAAACCCCACCACGATTCCCGGAATCACAAATCCCTTTGGGAGGCGCCGGCGCAAAGGGGTTAAACTGGGCATAGGCATTTCAAAATTTAACCAATACAGCAAGAAGCAACCAAATTTTGCTCTATGTGTTGCTCTTCCTATTCAACAGAGGTTGATTGATAGATCAGCTTCTGCTGAACAAACACACCGGAAAATGTTTGTCAATACAGCTGCAGCCAGTAGTTAGTGCATTCTGGCAGCAGGAGGAGCCACTGTCAAAATACAATGTCCCGGCAGCTAACCGGCTGGGGTACAGTCAACTTAAGACAAGATGTAGTGGACAACCTAATCTTTATGAAGAACTTACAGAGCATAACTGGTCCACCTATAACTCCATGGTTCAGGCATGATAATGGTGCACTCCATGCAGTCACACAGGACTCTCACATTCCAGGTAAAGAATGCCCTAACCACCAGTATAGATGTCAGGTGTTGCTTCCTTCTCGTCCTATGGCTCCTTTGTTAACTATGGCTTCACTCACACAAAGACTTCCAACAATGGTGACTGTAATGGTCAGGGGTCAGGCTCGGGAACCAGTAGATAAACCAGTAGAGAGGTTCCTACTGAGCAGCAGCTTAAGTAAACAAGCAGGTCACCCTGGCAGACGACGTGGGCTCCCCTAAGGTGTAGGATCTAAGCGCTGATTGGTATTCCCTAGAGCTCCTGATAGTGGAGATGGGTTTTTCTGCATGTTAGTTCTAGGTCGTGGTCCTCAGGATTGCTCCATCAGGAGGTGAGCAAGCCAGGGTCCAGTAGCAGATATAGCAGGTAGGGATCAAACAGAAGCATTATCAGTAAGCAAGCCAAATGTCAGTAATAAGCGTTTGGGGTCAAGCAGAAGCATAGTCAAGGAACAAGCTAAAGGTCAGTAACGAGTGGGAATGGATAAGGAAAGCTGCAGGTACACAAAGGAGGAATCTATCAGCTGGAGAGAGGCAAATAATCTGGGAAACAGGAACCGCAGAGACATTGCCTAAATCAGGAGGTTTGTGGGAGGAGCACAGAGTTCAAGGTTCACCTGAAACAATAGACAAGGCAAGAAAGGCCAAAGGATAAGCCAGGGAGCAACTCAGGTGGCTCAGCAAGAAGATATCCTGTTGAACGCAGCAGAGGCTATGGGTTCAGATCTTGCTCCTGACAGTAACTGCTCCCAGAAGCCTTCAATTGTCAGGCTACACTACATGAATGATTTTCCCATGTTTAAGACCTATAGAACAGCTGTTCCTACCGTATAGCCTAGAGCACTATTTGGGGTTTTTTTGCCTGTTGGTGGTGACTCTCTTGTGGTGAGCCTTTCTTCTGATAGACCAAACTCACTGCCATATAAAACTCCTGCAGTGTTCTTGGGCAGTCCTCTCGTGTAAGATGAGAAGACTCCATGTCATTTGCCCACATCAACATATCTCTGATGGCTTTACTTAGTCATGCATTTTGGGCAAACTTGTGCTTCCTGGTAAATTGCTGTACCATATTTCATCTCCACACTGGTCTATGGGCCAATATCACTTATACTTTTCTGAGGTTGAGGGCTACAGGAGCTCCTGCTTCCTCTTGTTTTGCCTCCTCCCCACTTAGATTTTCTGGCACACAATCTTACCTCATCCTGGGACTTAGGGTTTATCCCCCAAAATTTAGCCTACCTTCCCAGGTGTGTAGCCTAACCAGAGACAGCTCTATGGTAGCCTGCCAGGTCTTGAGAATGCCTGATGGGAGGGGCGAAACGCATTGATGCATTTCCGATCCATACGCCTGACGTCACTTCCGGTGAGTGGAACGCACGCCAAGCGGTGCGTTCCAGCGGCCATTTTGTGGGATTTATGCTGGTTCTCTGCTGTTCCTCTGTTCCATCTGGCTACAGTGGTGTGAGAATCCTGGAATATGTGGCTGTGAGCTGGTTCTTATCATCAGGCTGATATTGGCTTAATAAATGTGCCCTTTACAAGCTGATAAAATGTGAGTGGCCTGGATTTTGTCTTTTGTTTCAACATTGATCTGGCAATATTACACTATATAAGTTTTTTCTTTGGTGATACGGTGGAGCAAATTAGGAAGCTACGGTGAGGACCTGAAAGAAGATCTTAACCTGGTGGGGCAGGCTACCATAGAGCTGATGAAAAGAGGGTTTAGGATTCCCCAAAATCCTTAAAGGCTTTTCATTCACCAATATCTGGTGAGTGCATTTGATGTTGGTGTGCACGGGTGTTAGGTGGAAGTTTTCTTTGATCCTAAAAGTATTTGGAAACCTCAGTCTTCATCACAAGTGGTCCGGTGGTGTTTTTCTTGAAGATTTTTTGATTAAGATATACACTAATGAACATGGGACATTTATGTTTTGTGATTTACTAATATTTGTATGTAGGTCTATTTTGCGCTGTTTAATTTATAAATATCACTATTTGTGTTTTCACATTTTTGCACAGCAGCAATTTAGAAGATTGATTTACTTATTTTGCATTGGCGCAGGAATATTTTCTTTCTAACCAGAGACAGAGCTATTTAAACCCTCCACTTGTGTACCTCCATACTCTTGTACACCTACCATCTCCATGTTCAGCCCCCTCCTTCAAACCCTTTCCCCTTCTCTAACTCCTCCCCTGCCACCATCCTCAATCCCACATCTCCTTTTTCCCATCCCTCTTTGTTTCAGGACCTGTACACTAGACATAATGTTGTCTCCCCCCACTGCTAACACACTCTTCTGTGTCCTTCCTTTAGCCTCTCCTCCAGCCCCTCTTTTCCCCTCAATCTTTGCATCTCTATCCTTCCATACCCTCCCCACTTCTTTTATCTCCCACTTATCATCTAACACCCTTGACATATTTTAAAACCTAACTTTCTCTCTTTTAATATTTGAGCCATCTACATCTAACAGAAATGTAGAATGATCCTAACTGACCTTCATAAGTGCAAAAACCAAATTAATTTCCTCCAGGAAACACAATTTGCTAAAGGCAAAGCCCCCCCACACACGCACACACCTTATAAGACAAACATTACCCTACAGCATTCTATTCTTTCTCCGTAGACAAGAAGTCCAAACTGGTGAGCATTGTTCTCAAACAGTCCCATGGACCACCATAGCTGCACACAAGGGTGGTGAAGGTCAATGTATTTTTATAAAAGATATCATCCACACACAGCAAATGACTCTTGCTATAGTTTAAAACCTAATCACAACCAAATTCCATTTTTGAAATACATATTAGAAGCCCTGCTGGCTTTTTCTAAAAGAATTACAATCAAAGATGGGGACTTTAACTTGGTCATAGATCCCCATGCAGAAACCACCAGCTTTACATTCCACCTCTCCCTCAAAGTTAAAAAGCCCCCACACCTTCATCATGTCTGCTGAATCCACTACCCCGCCATCAAAGATTACTCTTATCATTCGCCAGTCCATAGCTAATACACCTGCATTGACATGATCCTAATTAAACAGTGCCATTTACTACTTAATCCAACTTGGTAATAAGTAGTGTAAGCCCTCTGATCACTTTAACTCTATTCCTCGCTCTCACACCAACCCCCTGGCACTAGCACCTCAACTATTCACTCTTACAGGACCTTACTGTCATGGCAGATCTTAAAAGGAGTTGGAATAATAATTTTACACTAATGTCACCACTGATGACACCCTCACACAATTTCAGAGGGCCCCAAATCCTACCTGAGTGTTATTCTATTCAAACATAGGTCTCATCTTAAAAAACTGTGGGGTCAATGTTTCACTGAATTACTAACTCAGATTAATGAACTGGAGACCCTCCACAAACAAAATCAAATTATGAATATATTCACAGAATTAACTAGCTGTGGACTCTCCAAGGCTACCCTACTAAATCTCGCCAAAGTTTCTATTATTATGGGAATCAGTGTAGTAGTTCACTGGCTATTGCCCTTCACCAAACTGATCCAAATCATCAATCCCCTGTGACATTGTGGCCTCATTTAGGGAATGTTATGCCAAACTCTGCAATCTCCACCCTAAACAACCTCATTCCTCATGTAAAGTCCACACTCCACGTGTAAATCTTCCTTTAAGTATCCCATTCGTGCACAAATATATGGATATAATGAACCTCTTCAGCATATAAACAAACACCACAAGTTTGTTCCTCCACCAAGTGCTACAGCAGGAGGCTTACTGGAAAAATGTGACCTCCTTATTTAGAGTAGTCACATCATGCTTGGTTTAATCAACTAAGGTGTATAACTTTAACTAGTTGCCGACCGCAGATAGCCGAATGACGGCTGCACTGCGGCCGGCCAGTTCTGAGTGGACGTCATATGACGGCCTCCCAGAACGCGCTCTCCTGCGCTCCCCAGGGGGCGCGCACCCGGCGATCTCCGTGATCGCTGTGTCCTACGGACACAGCTGATCACGTGATGTGGTAAAAGGCCAATCACAGCGGCCTTTTACCACATGATCAGCGGTGTCCAATGACACGCTGATCAGAGGGAAATGTAAGTGCCGGTTCTCGGCTGCACTTTCCTCACGCTGTCAGATCGTGAGGAAAGTACTGCCGAGAACCAGCAGTTGTCAGAGTGGGGATCGGCACCGATCATCAGGGCACTGATGATCAGTGCCCTGATGATCGGTGCCCAGCAGTACCACCCGCAAGTTACGCCCACCTGTGCCCAGCAGTGCACCCACTAGCTCCGCCCACCTGTGCCCAGCAGATCACCCACCTGTGCCCAGCAGATCACCCACCTGTGCTCAGCAGTGCACCCACCTGTGCCACTCTGCAGTGTCACACACCTGTGCCCAGAAGTGCCACCTACCTGTGCCCAGCAGTGCCACCCACCTGTGCCCACCCACCTGTGCCCACCAGTGACACCCACCTGTGCCCACCCACCAGTGCTGCCCACCAGTGCCACCCACCAGTGCCACCCACCAGTGCTGCCAGTCAGTGCCACCAGTCAGTGCCCAGGGGTTGTGCCAGTCAGTGCCTCTAGTCAGTGCCCAGCAGTGATGCCAGTCAGTGCCGTCTATCAGTACCCATCATCAGTGTCACCTATCAGTGCCACCTATCAGTGCTGCATATTAGTGCCGCCTATCCGTGACACCTCATTAGTGCTGTCTATCAGTGCCGCCTATCCGTGCCACCTCATTAGTACTGCCTATCAGTGCCCTTTAGTGCTGCCTATCAGTGCCCATCAGTGCCACCTATCAGTGCCCATCAGTGCTGCCTCATCAACGTACATCAGTGAAGGAGAAAAAATACCTGTTTGAAAAATTTTATAATAGAAACAAAGAAACTTTTTTTTTTTTTTCAAATTTTTTGCAGTTTTTTTATTTATAGCGCAAAAATTAAAGCGCCCAGCAGCGATTAAATACCACCAAAAGAAAGCTCTATTTGTGAGAAAAAAATGATCAAAATTTCATATGGGTACAATGTTGCATGACCGCGCAATTGTCAATCAAAGTGCGGCAGCGCTGAAAGCTGAAAATTGGCCTGGTAAATAAGGGGGTATAAGTGCCTGGTAGGCAAGTGGTTAAGGGATATTGCCACTTCACTTGATAAGTTCATAAGTTCGACTTGAACATCGGGTGTTAGTGTGTTCGGCAAACACACAAACAGTGAGCGTTCAGCGGGCTTTTCACCCTTCGCGTCCCACAATGCACTGCACTCTCACAGTGCATTGTGATTGGCCAAAACAGCACAATGCACTGTGAGAGCCATGGTTGGCCAAAGTCTCGGTGACTTTGACCAATCATGGCTCACTGGCTAAATCCATACTCTGAACTTTACAAAACTGCTTACACAGCAGCCTTGTGTAGTGTGTTTTGAAGTTTAGTGATGTTAGTTAGTGGTGTGTTAGGAGACAGTGTAGTGTAGTCAGTGTAGTGTACTGTTGTGAAGAGTAGTGTAGTGGTGTCAGTGAAGTGTCAGTGTTTATCACAACACTTCTGCATCACTGCTGTTCCCATTTCTTTGTTAATTTTTTTTTTACATTTTTGCAGCATCAGGTTCTGTTGCTAGATCATTAGTGATCACATTCTGCATCTGCAATGGTTTCCTTTTTTCTTTGCTTTTTAAAAAATTTAAAAAATTGTGTTTATTTATTTGTTTGCAGCAGCAGCACTAACAATACTTAGGGCATAATTGCTGGTCCTCCTTCTGTGCCGCAGGTGCTCCTCTTTCTGCGTCAGCAGTGGTTCCTTTTTTTTTGGATTTCTGAATTTTTTTTTTCATTTAATTTTTTTCTGCAACAAAAATATTTGGGGCATAATTGCTGTTCCCCATTCTGCATCACAGGTGTTCTTCCTTTTATGTCACCAGTGTTTTTTTGGCTTTCTTAATTTTTTTAAATTTGTTGTATTTTAATTTTGTTTACAGCAGCGGTGAAAATAACCCATAATTGCCATAATTGCTATGCCCCCTATTTTCTTTATTAAAAAAACACAATAATAAAATGGTTTATAGTGAACCAAGCACAATTGTATTGCACCCAAGCACCAAATTCCCTTTTCACACTCTAAAATAAAAAGTTATAAAAATTCTCCCAAAAATCCCCATCATGTCCAAAAAGCCAACAAGGAGAGGCAGATGCTCACAGGCAGGGCAAGTAGCCTCTGAGTCCACAGTGAAAAGTGGTGGTTATGGACATGATGTATCCTCTGCAGGCAGACACGCTTGTCCTTTTTTTCTGGTGCTGGCCCTGTTATTGAGCCACAACATGCAGAAGATGTTGTGGATAACTAAGCCATTCTCATCCTCCTCATCCTCTGTCACCAGGCTCATACTAGTTTGCCTTGCACCGCAGCTGCCAAAGCAGCCTACTCCACAGGCTGCTTGTCCACAGCTACTACTTCTGTAGCCCCACCATCATGCATGGAGCAGTCACCTGAATTATTTGATCATTGTGCCAGTTCCATGCTGCTGGAGGATGTGCAGTAATTTGAATGCTCCAATGTTGGTTCCCAGGTTGAGGAAGGGAGTGACGTAAGCCTAGAGATAGAGGGGTGCCAATGACAGACAAGAAATTGGCAGTCATGTTCTCCCAGCCGCAGCATACTGCCAAGTTGGCTCCAGTGACAAGGAGGGAGGGGATGATGAGGTTACTGACTGTACCTGGGTGCCTGAGAGAACAGAGGAGGAAAATGAGGAGGAAGCATAACTCCAGCAAGGCAGGATGTCCTCCAGGGGCAGGTGTAAGGGCAGCCACCCTATTGCATCACACTACAGAGCTCCACAGGTGCAGGACACTGCTGACTCTCTGCTAACTTCCAATATTCATTGGTGTGGGCTTTTTTCAACACATGTGCAGCAGACAGCAGCGTTGCTGTTTGCAGTCTCTGAAGCAGATCAAGCTTAGTCAAAACACCAGCCATTTGGGCACCACATGCTTGACAAGACATAAGATGACCTGCCATGAAGCCCATTGGCAACAGCACCTGAAAGACCCTCATCACAAAAAAGTGCAGACTTTTCCTTGCTCCTCATCTGGGATCTCTACCCCTACTATACCTCAAGTCTTTTCAACAACCACCACTGAGAGGGAAGATGGTATAGCAATGGGTCCTTGCACCCAATCTTCTAACAGTACACCACCTGTTGATTTCACCAGGCAAGTTTCGCTACCCCAGTTGCTGAACTGGAAAAAAATACTGTTCCACCCATCCACATACTCAGCATCTAAATGCTAGTTTGGCCAAATTGATAGCATTACAATTACTGCCTTTCCATCTGGTGGACTCTGCCCCCTTCTATGAATTTGTGGAATGGGCTCTACCACAGTAGCAGGTTCCAAAAAGAAATTTCTTTTCACGTAAGGCCATTTCAGCTCTGTACCATAATGTGGAAGGCAATGTTTTGGCTTTGTTGGACAGGGTGATCAACAGCAAGGTCCACATTACTGCCAACACTTGGTCCAGCAGGCATGGTCAAGGATGTTACATTTCCTTCACGGTGCACTGGGTAACTCTGCTGGCATCGGGGAAGAATGCAGGACAGGGTTCAGTGCTGGAGCTTGTTCCACCACCACGCCTCCAAAAAGCTGGTGGTAATTCTGCTACATCTGTCTGCTCCACCCCCTCCTCTTCCTTTATGGCTTCTTCTGCTGAATTGTCCTCTGAATCAGCAGTGCTCCGTAAGAGTTCAAGGGGCTAGGCAAGCAGCCAGGCTAAAAGATGCCATGCGGTGCTTCAGATAGTCTGTCTAGGGGACAGGAGCCACACTGGAGTAGAGATTCTGTCAGCTCTTCAGGGGCAGGCTCAGAGGTGGTTGATGCCATGGCATCTTGAGCCAGGAATGTTTGTATGCGACAATGGCTCCAACCTTCTCTCTGCCCTCCGACAGGGACACTTGACACATGTTCCATACTTGGCACAAGTCCTGAATTTGGTTGTGCAGCATTTCTTGAACAGGTATCTAGGCTTACAAGATCTTCTGAGGTAGGCCGGAAATGTCTGTAGCCATTTCCGGTTGTCATATACTGCCAGTGTTCAGCTGGCTGACTTTCAATGAGAATTCAACCTGCCTACTAACCGCTTCATTTGTGACATGTCCACCAAGTGGAACTCAACATTGGTGATGCTGCAGCGGCTGCACATGTAGCAGAGGGCCATCAATGAGTACCTGTGTGAGTATGGCACAAGGACTGCTCAGGGGAGCTTTACTTCTTTTGGCATGCCAGTGGATGCTGATGAAGGATGCATGCACTGTACTATTACCATTTGTGGAGGCCACAAGGATGGTGAGCCATAACAATGCATGCATCAGTGACACTATCCCTCTAGTCTTCCTGCAGGAGCACTTGCTGCAAGGAATTATGGATGGGGCACTTGAGGTAGAACACCAGGAGGAAGAGGAGGACTTCCTTTCCTCTCAAGGCCCCCTTTATGCAGATACCATTCCTGCAGAACTACAGAACAGACAGCAGGAAGAGGAGGAGAATTGTGGCAGCATGGAATTAGATGATAACATATGGCAGTCTTCAAAGGATGGTGTTCAGTCTCCAGAAACCCAGCCAGGAGTAGTATGTGGCTGGGAGGAGGTAGTTCCTGATAGTGTCATCCGCAGTGACCCAGAGGACTCAGAATCTCATGCCTCCTCAAACGTACGCTATATGGGCTCCCTGATTCTGCAAAGCCTGCAAAAGGACCTGAGGAATCGTGGTATCAAGGAGTGGGATCATTACTGGTTAGCAACCATTCTTGATCCACATTACAAGGGTAGAGTTGCAGAGCTCATTCTGAGGGAGTAGAAGATGAAATATCTTCAGGACATCTTGAAGAAAAATTTGTGTATCACCTTTACAGACACTGGGAGGTTACCATTTCCTGAACAAGGTGTTTCTGAGGCTTCATTCGGTCAAGGAGGAGTGGTGGAGAAGGTGGCTGGCTGGCTGATGCTTTTAAACAATTCTTTAATCCTCAGTGCCCAGGGCTGTTAGGTTTAAGCACCCATCGGCAGTGTCTGAATCATATGGTGCAGGGTTTTCTAGGGGTAAGAGCAGACTTGGAGACCTTTCCGGCTGAGGATCCACTGGGTTACTGGGTCTTGGGGATGGATCACTGGTCAGAACTTGCTCAATATGCAATCGAGCTACTGGCCTGTCCTGCATCCAGTGTGCTTTCCAAACAGACATTCGGTGCTGCTGGAGGTTTTGTGATAGATAAAAGAGTGCATCTATCCACAGACTCCACTGACCAGTTGACATCTATCAAAATGAATCAGTCCTGGATCAACAGCAGCTATCAAGCCCATGAGGCTGATGTAACTGATTACATTTGTTAGGGATCTAGGATCCCTTGAAAACTGCCTATGCTGCCTATACTATTCCTGAATCCTGATTATGCTAGCTTCCAGCAATGTTTTTGGTTTAGGGCACCACCAACACCCAGGGTCCAATTTTACTGCACCTGTTTGACAGGTGCATATCATTTCAATTTCTTATTTTTTTTTTCACATTTTTAACAATTTTTAACAGTGAGGCCAATTCCTGCATTCAGCAAGAGTAACTGTGAGGGGCTACAGTGTTTAGGTACTACCAACACCCAAGATCCAATTTTTCTGCACCTGTTTGATAGGTGCATGCATTTTCAACTTTTTTCTATTTTTTTTTTTCTAATTATTAACAGACGTAACCAATAGTAATTGTGAAGGGTTACAGTGTGCAAGCACCATCAACACTCATGGCCCAATTTTTCTGCACCTGTGTGACAGGTGCATATATTTTCAGTTTTTTAGAGCAGTGCCAATTTCTGTGCTCATAAAGAGTAGCTGTAAGGAGCTACAGTGCAGAGATGCCAACACCCAAGGTCCATTTTTTCAACACACTGTGTGACAGGTGCATATAATTTGCATTTTTAGAGCAGGGTCCAATCCTGCACTCATCAAGAATAACTCTGAAGGGTTATGGTGTGAAGGCACCACCATCTGTTCATCCACCAAACACCCCACAATGCACTGGTAAACACTTCTAGGCTTTATTCATTCAACCTAGCAGGCTGAACAAAAAAAAAAATGACAGCTCAGGAGGAGCCCCTGTATTAACTATCCGATGCTAGTACAGCGATCTCCCCTGCTGTGTTATTGTGTTCTGACGGGGGCCCCCCCCCCAACAGAACATTCCAGTCAGCGCTCACAGTCATTCAGGTTCTGAATTGATCTTAGTATATGGGAGGGTATCTTAATTGGGAGTACACAAAATAAACAGAGCAATTTAGGAAGGATAAAGTCCCAATCACGAGATCTGGTATCTTTTCCAGGTCTCGAGAATGGTGCGCAAATGTCTTAGGAAAAAAGGGTATTTGTAAGTTAGGAAAAGTAGTAAGAGGGTTCCTTATGACCATAAGACCATTGCATATTTGTTTTTTTATTACAAAGTAGATGTAATTTTTTTTCCATATATTTATATGGTTTTATGACATGCATACATAGTGAGATCTAGTCATTCTGTAACACATTTATCGGTAATGGTTTTGATACACATGAATGAATAATAATAGAGCGTAAGTGCAAGCGCTGCACTGTAATGGATTTAATTTGATTTAATGTGTAAATCACATACAGTAAGAGTACTGGCTTGCTATAGTTTTTGATTTTATATGTAACGGGGGGAAGCTCTAGCAGCACAAGAGGCTATTTTACTGATTCTTTTTGTGTTAGTGCCAAGATTTATTTGTCTAAATATTGCTTTTGAATCCTGGAAGATATAATTATTAGATACAATTTCTCTTGACCTTCTTGATATTAATATTGTAAGTTTGGTGTTATTAGATGTTACTGCTGCTTAATGACATGACAAATCACATGGTGTGAATCTTAGGTGACATAATTGATCAAATATGGTCATCACACAGGATCCATGCAAACTTATGTTTAGAGGGACACCACACCTTTTATATTCTTATTAATAAATTGTGTGGTGGTCCTTTACAAGAAAAAAAGTTGGGTTCTATTACAAAATTCATACAGTTCCCGTATTCAGACATGTAGCCACCCTGAATCATACCAGGCCACATGCTTTTAATACTGGGAGGTTACCTTGCCACATCCTGTCCCCCAAAAAGGAAGTGGGGGGTCTGCATGGAGAAGTCACTATGGATTTATGGGATATCTCCCCATAAATGAATACAGATTTTGTTAATCACATTGGCCAGTGATGTAGTTCCATGTTCATGATGATAATCTGCCACATGATGCTGTGTAGACCCACAAACACAATGACCTGTCATGCTTGATAATGTTAATTTTTTTTTTAATTACATGCTGGCCCTTTAAGAAAAAATAGCATTGGGTCCCTCTAAATAAAACCCTTGCCAAGGCATGCAGCTACTGTGGCCAGGAAAACAGGGCAGTGAGCTTGCAATTCTCTCACTCTCCTGAACCATACCATCCCACATCACATTCATTTAACAGAGAGAATGTACCTTGCTGAACTCCATAATTGTGAAATTAACAAGAAATATTTCAAGCGATAACTCTGTCTCTTATTTCCAGATTTGGTCCCAATAATGCCTGTTCATGCATAGTTTAGTCTGTTTTGCCTTCAAGAGGATTTACCCCCTTCCTGACCAGGCTATTTTTGCGATACGGCGCTGTGTTACTTTAACTGACAATTGTTTGGTCATGCAACGCTGTACATAAATGAAATTTATATGTTTTTTTCCCACAAATGGAGCTTTCTTTTGGTGGCATTTGATCACCTCTGCGGTTTTTTATTTTTTGCGCTACAAACAAAAAAAGATCAACAATTTTTAGAAAAAACAAAACAATATTTTTGACATTTTGCTATAATAAATACAAGGACGGACTGACAATGGGGCCCCCCGGCAATAGGGGATCATGGGGCCCCTGTGTCCTTGCCCACATTCAAACCACAGAAAGGTACCAGGGGCATCTCATGGGGGCCCCTACTGACCCCGGGCCCTAAGGCAGTGCCCGAGTTCTCGAATGGTCAGTCCGCCCCTGAAACATATCCAGTACAAAAATGTAAAAAATCTAATTTCGTCATAAATTTAGGCCAAAATGTATTGTGCTACATGTCTTTGCTAAAAAAAAATCCCAATACATGTAAATTATTGGTTTATGTAAAAGTGATAGTGTCTATAAATGGTAGTGTACATATACTGGATTTTTTTTTTTATACTAGTAATGGCGGCGATCAGCGGCTTATAGCGGGACTGCGGCCGGCTTTCTGACACTGGGTGGGAACTGACTAACTGCCACTGACATCCCAATAACACTAATACAGTGATCAGTGCTAATAAAAAGCACTAACACTGTACTAATGACACTGGGCAGGAAGGTTTTTACTAGGGAAACATACTGCTTTGTATTTCTCTGCTGTGCAGAGAAATACAAAGCAGCATGACCTTCTGGCAGTAGAGATAACTACTGTCAGCTTTCCTCAACGATCGACTGGTGTCGGAGCAGAATCTCCACCTGGGACCCAGTGACTGACATCCCTAGCTGCCAATGGTGGCACAGGTATGGTGGCATGCGCGCACCCTACCCAGAAATGCAAATCACACATATATACGTGATTTTGCGCAGCCCTGCTGCCCTGTAGTGGTAGTTCTACTATAGGGCGGCGGGAAAGTGTTTAAAAACACATGGATCTCCACTGGCTTGTACCAACTACATGTTTGAATCTCATATGCTGTTAAGCATTAATGTGTACAGTTATGTAGCACAGTCAAGATAATCCTTCCAGCTCAGTCTGTACCCGTACAGGAAAAAATGGATATATACTGTATAGTTCACCATGAACAGATGTTAAGGCCTAAAAAGATATCTTGGTTTAAAATGTTTGAGATAAAATGCAAAGTGACACACCTGCTGTTAGTCCGTCTGCTTAGTTTAACAATGCCAGTCAGAAATAAGCTAATTTATGTTAAGGTTAGTAAAATAAAATCTACGGACTTAGACAAAAGTTAAACAGAATACAATTGTTTCTGATACATTTACCAAAGTTCACATAAATTTGAAATTCAGAAAATAATATGGAACACTTTTGATTGTAAAGTGATATACATTATTATTTTGCATTGACTATTTTATATGTAAAATGTAATCTATTAATTAAATCTAGTGGTTATTTTAGCTAAAAATCTTGTTTTCATCTTATCTGTGCTTGGATATACACTGCCGTATTTGTATAAGGCAAGCACTGCTGTGTGTTTAGTCTAATATTTTTTCATTGTTATTAATAAATATCCATATAATGTGTTTATGGCTACGATTTTGTTTAGATCAATACATTTTTATTAATACTTGTCACGAAAAAAAATATATAAACATACACAAAAGTGTAGAGGCCAAGGCACTGCAACATAGTACAAGGAGAACAAGAAAAGAGAACAATAAACAATAACAATGTTATACAGCCAATGGAATACAGTAAAGAATACACTAGTGCAATGAGACACTTCAAGCAGTAAGCTAAAGCAACAGTAT
Source organism: Staurois parvus (assembly GCF_062004578.1). NCBI lineage: Eukaryota > Metazoa > Chordata > Amphibia > Anura > Ranidae > Staurois > Staurois parvus. The sequence goes on from NW_028317808.1 coordinate 5,169,005, forward strand.
CATCAGAATTCCAATCTACCCAGGGTTCCCATACCTTCAAAAAGGTAGGATATGAGTTAGATCTCAGGGCCAGAGCTTTATCATAAGCATAATTATCATAAGCATTGACGCCATCTAGGTTTTCCAGTGTCTAACTATTGTAAGTCTGGCTGCCAATAGGATATGGATAATAACGTTATGGTAGACAGCTGGATATTTCTCTATCCCTAGATTCACTTGTGCTAAAGCAGGATTAGTGGACATTAGAATACCTGTAATATCGGAAATGATATGGAAAATTTTATGCCAAAACCCATTTAGACATTTGCACGTCCATAGGGTATAAAATAAGGTTCCCCTATGAACCCCTAAAAAACAACCCCACACCATAATCCTCCCCCCCCACCACTAAACCTTACACTTGACACAATGCAGTCAGGGAAGTACTTTTCTCCTGGCAATCGCCAAACCCAGACACGTCCATAAGATTTCCAGAGAGAGAGGCAGGATTCGTCACCCCACAGAACACATCTCCACTGCTCTAGAGTGGTGGCATGCTTTACACCACTGCATCCGACGCTTTGCATTGCACTTGGTGATGTAAGGCTTGGATGCAGCTGCCCGGCCATGGAAACCCATTCCATGAAGCTCTCTATGCACTGTTGTTGTGCTAATCTGAAGACCACATGAAGTTTGGAGGTCTTTAGCTACTGACTCTGTGGACAGTTGATGACTTCTGTGCACTGTGCGCTTCAGCATGTGCTGACCCCGCTCTGTCATTTTGCGAGTTTCTGTTATTCCCAGTTTCTTCCACTTTGTTATAAATCCACTAACAGCTGACCTTGGACTATTTAGTAGCAAGGAAATTTCACACATGGACTTATTACACAAGTGGTAACCTATCACAGTAGCACGCTTGATGTCACTGAGCTCCTGAGAGCAACCCATTATTTCACAGATGTTTGTAGAAGCAGTCTGCATGCCTAGGTGCTTGATGTTATACACTTGTGGTCATGGAGGGGATTGGAACACCTGAATCCAATGATTTGGAGGGGTGTCCCAATACTTTTGGCAATACAGTGTGTGTATATGTATATATATATTTTTTATTATTATTATTATTTTTTTTAAAGAAAACTTGAGTAAGCAGGCAAAACACATTTCTTTTAATTTCTTATGGGATTCTTATTCAACTGTAGGTCATAACAGAATGGCACAATCATAAAGCAAAACATGGCGACAAGTAAACAAATTGAATGAAACCTGTTCAGAAGTCTGCAAACCCTTAGCTCTTAAAGTGTTACTAAACCCAGTACCTTGCATTCATTATATCTGGTCTCCCACAGTACACACAACATGAAAATGCAATTATTTTAGTAAATATAAACTGCTATGAACCTTTATTCATCAACAGTATATAGCAGTCTTGTGACTTCTATCAGTGTCCAGCTGAGCACTGGTTACAACTTGTAGGAGGAGTTTTTATTCTCTCCTGACTGTCCTATGAAGCTGCATAACCCCTTAGTTTCCAAAGTGAGTATAACAAGCATACTTTACTGCACATACACACTGATTTTGCTGTTGTGGGTTTAGTAATACTTTAATACTATGTATTGCCCTCTTTAGCATTAATTACAGTGTGAAGTATTTTGTAATAGTTGTCTTTGAGATCCCGAATTCTTGCAGGTGGTATAGCTGCCCATTAGTCTTGGCAAAATGTCTCCAGGTTTTGCAAAGTCTTTGGTCATCTTACATGAACTGCATATTTGAGATCTCTCCAGAGTGTTTCAATGATACTAAAGTCAGGAGACTATGATAGTCACTCAAGAACCTTCACCTTTTTCTGCTATAACCACTAGGAGGTCAACTTGGCCTTGTGCTTAGGAGCACTGGAAAGTCCAAGAGCGTCCAATCTGCAGCTTTCGTGAAGAAGAGCGCAAATTGTCTTCACACCCTTTCAGCCCGCTGTCAGCTAAAAACAGGTCACAGGACAGGAGTGCAGTCAAGGTGTTGTCGGGCTTTTTTGTGGCATTAGTGCAGCAAAGGCTTCTTTCTGGAAACTCAGCCATTTTGTTACTTTTGTTCAAGTGTAATCGTATTGGATGCCTTGAAACAACCAGACAATCTTTTTCCAGAGTAGCCTGTATTTCTCCTGAGGTTACATGTGGGTTTTTCTTTGTATATCAAACAATTATTTTGGCAATTGTGGCTGCAATGATTCTTGGTCTACCTGACCTTGGCTTAGTATCAAAAGATCTCTGAATTTTACACTTCTTAATAAGTGTTTGAACAGTACTGAGTGGCATATTCAAGGCTTTGGAGATCTTTCTTATACCCTTTCCCATTTTTCTAAAGTTCCATTACCTTGCTACACAGGTCTTTTGACAGTTCTTTTCTGCTCCCCATGGCTCAGTATCTAGCTTGCTTAGTGCATCAATGTGAGAGCTAACAAAATCATTGACTATTTATACACAGACACTAATTGCTATGTAAAAACACAAAGATGTGGGAAGTTAACCTTTAATTTGCATTTTAACCTTTGTGTGTGTCACCTTGTGTGTCTGTACCAAGGCCAAACATTTCAGGTTATGTAAACTTTTGATCAGGGCCATTTTTGATGATTTCTATTATTGCTATGATTTAAAAAGGAGCCAAATGGCTTCATATGATCACTATCCTTAAATAAAATTTTTTTGGCATGACCAGTCATATTTCCAATTTCAATGCCAAAATACAAAAATAAAAAAGAGGAGGGCGCAGACGTCTAGTACAATACCAACAATGTATTGTTCACAAAAAATAGATTCCAAATGCATCTTGCCAGTCCAGATGGGCTGTATGGACACACATGATTCCCTTTGTTGTGGCATCTTGTGGTTTTTATGCAAAGTTCATGATCCATTGTATATCATACATCATTTGTGGTCATCTTCCTCTTTGATAGACCTCTGAGCACTGAAATTCACAATGTTTATCAATGCCAAAATGTCACTTTTCGAATATGGTATTCAAACAACTGTAATTTTCTGCATTAATTCTTACTGGTTAGCACTGGGTGTTGCAGAATATGTAGAGGTAAAGGTTTTAAATCACTGTTCATCCGCAAACTGTTCATTCAAATCCAATTCCCATTTCACCATGAGCAAATGATTTGGTAAAGGATAATTTATCTTGAAATAGAGTATAGAAGAGTGAAAAACCCTTTACAGGTGGAGCAAATGCAATATAAAATGTCCATGTCTTGGGATTCATGGTCAGGGCGTGGGGGAGGGGGTAATGGGACATAAATTGTAAAATATGAAATAAAGTGAAAGACTTTGCTTTCAGTAAATGGAACTCCTCTGTAACGAACCACCTGGCAGAGCCTCTAGTGACCCACGGAATAGGATTCCCCAGAGCGTGGAGTCTAAGTCCCAGTCTGCTTGTTCACCAGGGCCCCTGATGGTGGGGATGGACTTGGAGCAGACAGAGACCAGGTCGCGGCCCCTGAGTACACCCACCCGTGGTAGAGGAATCCGCCAGGATGAGAGCCTGATATGAAGAGGCGGATGGATCCAAGCGGGATGGATGGCGGAGCAGAAGCGAGGTCAGACAGGCCGGGTCGGTAACCGCGGGGACAGCGTGGTACAAGGCGGCAGGCAGAGAATAGTCGGGTCACTCGCCGGGTCAGTAACAGAAGGTCAGATCCAATGAGGGGCATTCAGAAGAGAGGTCAGGCAAGCCAGGGGTCAGAGCAGGAGAACACAGCGAACTCAGGAACTATCTGGGTCGGCAACAATCAAAACAGCACGGATACAGGATCAGGGATAACAGAAGAGACCATACGGCAACCAGCGTCAGCACAGAGCGGATTTAAATACCGCGCTTTGCACTGTCATTGGTGCCAGGCGCGCACCCGTCCCGAGTGTGCATGCGCGAATCCCGTCGTTGCCGCGGCCGGCCAGGACCTAGTGCCCGCACACCAGTGCGAGTCGGCACACTGTGCCTGCGCCGAGCCACACGCCGCGGCGGCTCCTGACATCCTCCATCAATTAACCCATGTGTTTAGGACTGTGGTCACATAGTAAATCATCTACAGTAGTACTACTCTTTTGCATCAACTGGGTAACATCAAGGATAAGAGACTCCAAGATTGGAATAGGTAGGCTGGCTTCATGGCTTCATGGTCAGGTCTAATAAATAAAGACATCTCCATCTGTGAGAACTGTTGAGACTCTCTAGCCAATTTGTCAAGAAGGGGTTTGCAATTAGTGTGGGCCAAGGAGGATACTTTTGGGGTCAAAGTAATACCCAGCTAAGGTATGCCCTATCTGCCCAAGAGTACGGAAGAGTTTGTTGTAGGCTGTGTTTTGTAGCCTGAGGGATGCCCAGATCCAGGATCAGGGATTTGGAGAAGTTGACTATGTAATAGGATAGCCTACTGAATTGAGTGAAGACTTTATGAGCGCAGGGTAGGTATATTTAGGACGATACTATTTAGGGTCATGTCATTAATGAAAAAAGGTTAATCTTACGTGGTCTAGAATGGAACATAAAGCCAGATATAGATGGGTGGGGCAGATCATTTCAGTTAAGGTTTCAATCATGAGGAAACCAAATTTAAGGAGTACTTGGGACATATAGTGCCAGTGCATTCATTCTAACACCTTTTTTGTGGCTATAGAGAGATGGAGAGAAGGTGTGTGACCAGGCTCAGCATAATGGATTATATTAAAGAAGAAGTACAGCCAAAGCTCTTTAGTCTGTACTTCTGTGGATCACAAGAGTGCAATTCCTTCATCACGTAGCAGGTCCAGGCTGGGAAAAGATCCTGACTTCAAAGTCACCATCCACCCCAGAGTCTTAAGTGGCACCTGGTTCAGCCTCTCAAAGAGCCACTGAGAGCCTGAGCCGACTGATCCCTCCCCCTCCACAACCCAATGCTCCAGTGAGCGCTGGAGGGGGCAAAGCAGAGAGTGGTGACTGTCAGTCACCACTGTCTGCTCCACCCCCTCAGAGCAGCTGTGAGAACTCAGCTATCAGTCGTAATGTGATCACTGAGTTTTCACACTTAAAGTTGATGGGGGGACAGAAGCAGCATCTGACTGATGCTGCTTCCACGTAGGAAAGTATAACTGTGGGAAAAAAAATAAGTCCACACTTCTCTTTTAATGATCCTTGTGGTGGCATCCAATGCCTGTCTACTCAAAGTGAACCCTATTAGTTCTGGTTGAACCAACAGGGGCATTATATGAATGAGTCATCTGGCTAGGAGTTTGGTGTGCATTTTCACATCAGATTTTAACAGTTAAAGGACTGTGGGGCCTTTCCCCAGCTTAGGCAACATGACAATGTACACTCTCAGTATTTTAAGTAGGAAGGAGTCTGGCCACAGATATAAAGATACGCTAGGTGTGGTGAGATTAAGTCCCTGAACACCTTATAATGGGGGGAAGCAACCCTTTCAGAGGTTGACATTTACTTGGACAACAAGGAGAAAATCAAAGATCTCAGTGGGGAAGATGGGCAGTGTCCTTTAAAAAAAAACTTTGAAGCTCCCAATATTATGACGACATGGGAAAAAAACAATAGCCTAGCAATTTTAACTTTAAAGGTTAACTGAGGCAGCTCCCACCCCCGCCCTCCAGCCATCACTATGCTGGCTCCAGCTCTCCACTCTGTAGTGAACATGAGTGTGGCAGAGGCTGGGAGGAAGCAGAGCCTGAGTTCATGATCTTCCTGTCGACTGATCATAGTCGAACCGTAGATCATGATCGATGGCTTGCAGACCCCCACCTTATATTATTCATTTGAAAATCCATCTGGGCCATGTGATTTCTTCAAAGGGAGGGAAGCAATGACTTTGTGTATTTCCAGTTTCCTAAATGGAGCATTCAACTCCATTAATCTTGACAGAAAAGCTGTAATGTCTGATGCAGAATGTTAGGGTGTGGTTGGGTCATTCTTAAGGTTATAAAGACTACCATAGTACTCCTCAAACTTGATTTTCTGAGGGTTCACTATCTTGTACTGGCTAGTGGGGTGTATAAGGTGAAAAATTCTGGATTTGGTCACTTGAGTTTTCATTCTGTGGTCTAGGAATCTCCCAGATTTATTATCCAGAGCATTAAAATGAAGCTTAAGACACCTAAGGTATTTATCATGTTGTTCAGATAAATGGTCTCAAAGGTTTTTTCATAGCTTAGATAAGGCTAGTTGATTGGCTAAGGTAGGGGTGTGTTTATTTCTGGATTCAAGAGTATGGCTTTCCTTATTAAGATTGGAGTTTTAAGCCTTTTTGGCCATAGACCCCAATTGAATAAATATCCTCTGCATAAATGCTTTGTGAGCGTTCCAAAGAGAAAAGCTATCTGCAGCAGTAGGAGCATTAACTTGAAAAATTCCTGAAGGTGCTGAGAGAGTACACATCTGTTAGAAGGATCCTGTACAGGTTGACATCATCCAAAGCCCCGCCACGCCCTGACACGTTTCATCACTTGTCACTTGCCTTTCTCAAGGGGAACGTAATTTCAATGCACTACGGAGTCAATGATAGTAGCGGCATTAGAGGTGTTCACTGACTGATACACGGTAACTTTGGTTTATGAGCCCCATCATAGCTAACTCCCCATGGCACAGTTCCACAGACTGTGGAGTAATCTATATAATCAGAGGCTGATTGTACTTGGAGCGGTTGGGCACCCTTTACATGTGAGTGCACAATTCATTTATTTTTGAGATATAATCAAATGTTTTAAAGTTTACGCACTGTGGAGTCTTTTGTTTAAGAGGTGATGTGATGGTGGGGGTTATATTCAGGACAAGTTGTAAATCATAGCTGGAATCCATCAAGCTGATCTTCAGTGTCCATCTTTGGACCAAAAGCACAATTAGACCAAACATAGTACTATGCGAGGTCATATTGCTGGAGGTGAGCAGACATCTGGTGGTGGAGTAATTGCATTTATATACTTTGGAGAACTTGGTGGTTACAGAAGGATGGAAGCATTCTAATGAACGTGAATAGACTTATTTTATATATAATATGGTGATTTTACTATTTCACTATATATTGTAGTGCTGCACTGGTTACTGTGTTTAGTAGTATCAACACTAATATCTTCCTGTACAGCAGTGCTGTGGAGGGCAAATGAACAAACCATTTAGTTTGAACATTCACCAAAGTGTGAATAGCTAGAGTTGCAGTCGAATCCCACATTGACCTGAGTTCAAGCCTCAGCCCTACTCTGTGCTTGCTGTCAAGAAGTGCTGGTACTGGAATGAACATACATATGGTATACTCAAGGGACCAAACACTCAAACTTTCTGGATGAGTAGAATGGCTGTAGCTTTAGAGTAACAGCTGGGACAGTGCACTTTATAATGCACACATATATCTTGTTGCAGAGTAGGCTGTTCCAGCTTCATTGTAATGGCTAAGCTTTCTTACAGAGTCTAGAAACAGCTATCCAAATAGGCAGCAGGCAGGAGATGGTGTGTGCAGGCAACAGTTGTGGAGAAGATACAAATAGTTACAGTACATACAAATAGTAACTCTATGACTAATTTTCATACCTAAATAATAACTAATTCTATGAAACTTTCTGTGCTACATAAAGTGTTCATAAAAAATAAACACTCAAATATTATGTGTGTTAAATCCCCAGTTGCTACATTGAAATGTACCAAGCCCTCTTCATACAATTGTTTAACATTTAACAAACAAATGTAGTGCTTTTATATAATGTATAGCTAAATCAACACACCCCACCACCACTAGTGATATAAAGTGCATATGTTAAATAACAAGAATATTATTAACAAATATAACATACAAACTTTCACCAAAGATATTTTTCTAAAGAGTTAAATAAATACGTTCCAAAGTGATTTTTGTCTTTGTTATCACAATATAAAGTCTTTCTAGTAAAAGATTTGTAGCAGGTATTGCAAACCATAGTCAGTCAAAGCATTTTCCATCTTGCCTGAACTGTCTTGGTTATCCACACAAACTTCTTACACAATAGAACAATCAAGAATTCTTGCGTTTATGTCTCTGCTGCCTACCACCCTAAAGCCATATACCTGGCATTCCTGTTGCCTTGTCTCTTGTCTTATTATATTTTTAAAATGCTGATTATAGTCAGGGAGTGGTTAGTAACTGTCATTAATATTCTGAATAAAGATGTATAACTATGTGTGACTCATATATCAAGTTGTATGAAAGATTCTAATTTAGCCATTAGGGGTATGCTTCACATTTTTAAGGCATTTAGGCTTTACTTTGTATCTGTGTCAGGTACAGATAATACTCAGAGGACTTATATTTTATCACTTCCAGTGAGCATCAGAGAGTAAAAACTGAAATCTGTTGGTTGCTTTGGGAGCTGTTCTATATTTTCTGTGGCCCAGTTTTCATAAACCAGATTCAAAGTTTTCTTAGTTTTAAAAAAAAGGATACTATAGTTTTTTAGGGCACATTTACTTGTCAGAAACATGCTGACCACGGCCAAAGGAAAATGATCTTGACCACAGCTATGTTCACTGAGGAGTGGAGTCTAGGGAAAAGGGGGGTGTCTTCTCCAGAACTCCAACACCTCATGGTGGAGATGAGTTAGATGCTTCCTGTACCCTGGTCACTACCTCAGTTACTTGAAGCCAAAAGAAGATAACAAGTAGTGGAAGAGTACCGCACACAAGGAACTGAGTACAGTGCAGTGTACAGTGGTGCCAGGGGACTGGATAACATACAGAATTTCCATGCAAACGTAAAAGAGTGCATAGTAGGACTTACAAGGACAGAGTACTACTCAGTGTGCAGGGTTTCTAGGGATAGCTCAGGAGAGTGAATAGAAGAACTTCCAGGGGCAACGAGTCACAAGATACCTTGCACAATGATGCATGCACAAACCATGCGATGGACATGGCTGATCATAACATGGCTTATATAGAGTCAATGATAGCCAGGTGAGGTGGAGGGCGGTCCAATATCAGACAGCAGGTGGAATCAAGCGGCACTTAAGGCTGGCAGATAAGTGCAAAAGTAATTATATAACAGGCCTCAAAGATTCTTAACAACTGCAAAAAGGGGGTACCATCATCCCAAATGACTATAGAACAGTTAAAGGGGAAACCACATAAAAAGGAGAATGGACTATCTAAGCACATAAAAACAACAAAACAATACAAATATGATGTTTTTATTGATACACAGAAATTTTTTCATCAAACATGTACATGTGCATCCGGCTTCCGTGTTCCGGTCCCTGTGACGTCGGGACATACGGGCGCCGGAACTTTGAAAGTTTTAAAAAATTTAATTTTTTTAAAACGATTATTACATAGCAAAACATTGCTGTTTCAAAGCATTTGACATACATTTTGTCCCTACTGCTTTGTCCTGTGCCCTGCCTGCATTTTGACTGAGGGTGATCTGAGGGCCTGACATCCTCTAGTGAGCCCTGTGCTCACTGCTCGGCACCATAGAGCTTGATTGGCATTTGCCATTGAACCCCAGAATTGGCAGATCCGCCACTAACACCCTGTGCTTTTCTCAGGTGAGATCAGTTTCACCCTGAGCACATGTGACAGACGTGAAAGGGTCTGGAGAAGTCATGGAGAACATTGTGCTGCCTGTAACATAGTTTAGCATGACCGATTTGTTTGTGGGTCAGTGATGGTATGGGGAGGCATATCCATGGAGGGGAGCACAGACCTCTACAAGCTAGGCAATGGCACCCTGACTGCCATTAGGTATCGGAATGAAATCCTTGGACCCATTGTCAGACCCTACTCTGGTGCAGTGGTTCCTGGGTTCCTCCTGGTACACAACAATGCCCGGCCTCATGTGGCGAGAGTACGCAGGCAGTTTCTGGAGGATGAAGGAATTGATACTATTGAATGGCCCCCACGCTCACCTGACATAACTTCAATAGAAAACCTCTGGGATATCATGTTTCAGTCCATCCAAAGCCACCAGGTTGCACTTCAGACTGTACACCATCCATTGAGTCATTAAGAGCATGCACTGGCATTGTCAGGCATGCATACAAGCACGTGGTGGCCATACAAACTACTGACTACCATTTTGAGTTGCTGCAATGAAATTTCAGCAAAACGGAAGAGCCTGCTGCATCATTTTTTCACTTTGATGTTCAGGGTGTCTTAGAATTCAGTCTTCTGTAGGTTGATAATATTAATTTTCATCAGACGATGGAGCATCCTTATGTTCTAACATATTACCCAGTCCATATCAGTATAGATAACCAGCATGATATTTTTCCCCATTGAGATCTGATGTGTTTTCAAAGCGTTCCTTTAATTTTTTTCAGCAGTGTATAAACAAAAGGTAAAAAATTAACACAGTGTATCTAAATATTACAAATGGGTACATAATAAAGACCCCAAATATTTAAGATTTGGGGGGATAGAAAAGGTAGTAAAGCACTGGAGAGGGGGGAATTATATTAAGCAATTAAGTAGACAGGAATCATTTTGGGTTTATGAAACTGAGATTCTCACCCCATTAGGTTTAAAAGTCGATTTTGACATACATTATTTTATTAGTAATAGGTAATGAGTTGTGGCATTTCTCCAATAATGTAATCTAAGTACTGAATTGTCCTTTTATTTTATTGTTTTTTATAGTTGTATTATTAAGGCTTTCAGAAGGGTTAGCTTCAGTCGCAGATATAGTTTTTATTTTGATCTTACCATTTGTATATATTTTTAATTTTTTCAGACGGCTGAAAACGTCACTTCAGGTCGCCTGTAAAGAATGTAATTTCCAGTTTTATGATGAAGTGTGCAGGGGTTATATAAGGGCTCTATGTCAGCTGGCTCCCCACCTACTGAGGAAGTCCAATCACGGGGCATAACGCATATAGGTGGGAGGAGCTGAGCCAGTGACATAATTTTGGCGGTCATCCAAGAGAGTGGGGTGGTGAGCCAAGAATCGCCATATACTAATGCTGGCATTTTCTTACATCTTGGAAGTGTTTTTAATTTGGGAGCTAATAAATAGTTTTTTAAATGTAGAGCACTATGGTTCCACTTTTCTGCTTTTTATAATGCATGACATATGAGAGCATCAGTGGGAGGAGTTGAGTTGCATAGCAGTGCCAAATGAAAGATCAGAGGAAGATCATGCTGAGTGTTTACAGGTGTATACACTTGTGAGGTCTAAAAGTGAGGTGAGCAGGTTTGTCACCTAGTGGTGGTGGCCCGGTTGGCACAGAAGATGAGATAAGATTGTATTGATGTCACATATTATTCAGTGGTGTTTTGTGATAAGAGACTTTGTTGGGCCTTTTTTTTAATAATTTTGGTGTTGTGCTACACTATAATTGTATTTTTATTTCTGATAGGTGTGGTTAAATCACTAGCAGTGTTTTAACCACAACAATTTAATGGTATTGATTTAGTGAGTTTGTTTGAGGTTGCGCTAACTGAATTATTATTATTACTATTATAGAGGATTGATATAGCGCAAACAGTTTGCGCAGCACTTTACAATATATAGGGAGACAGTACAATTACAATACATTTAGGTTTTGAAAAAGCCAATTCTTCCACATTCCACGCAAAACCCAAAAAAGTGGACAAAATTATGAACACCTTCTCAAAATTGACGCTCCTGTAATTTGTAATTAAACTCACCTGTATCAATTAACAGGTGCTGACAATATAGAAATCACACTGGCCAGTTAAAATGGTGAACAAATTACTGAACCTTTCTGTTGTGTGTCTCATGTGTGACACATGGAGCATTGAGAAGAGAAGAAGCAGCCTCAGGATTTGAGAACAAAAATTTTGGGGAAAATTATGGATAATCTCAAGGTTACAAGCAGGGGCATATTTACCACAAGGCAAACAAGGCATTTGCCTAAGGCGGCATTTTTCAGGGGGGCAGCACTGCCCCCCTGGAAGAGGGGACACATGCGGCTCGGGGACCAGATTGGATCTGAGAGAGGCTGCGGGCTGCTTGACTCTCACTCCCGAGCTGTCCAGAGCTGTGAAGGTGAGTGTCTTTCTCTCTCTTGGCTGGGAGGGGAGTGGCCGGTGTATGGGGGCGATGGTAGTGGAAGGCTCTCTCAGGTGGGGAGGGGCCAGGGGTGTTGTTGGTCAATGTCAGCCTCTTTCCGGGGGGGGGCAATTTCGTGTTGCCTAGGGCAGCACAAAACCTAAATATGCCACTGTTTACAAGTCCATCTCCAGAGATCTGTAGCAAATATCACTGGATGTGGAAAAAAGAGAAAAATTTATCAAATATTGCAAATATTGTTCAAATGGTGTATAAAGAACCTTGATCAACTTCCACACAAATTCAAGCTGACCTTCAGGCACAGGGTACAACTATGTCAGCTTGCACTATACATCGCCATCTGAATGAAAAGGGATGCTATGGTAGGAGACCTAGAAGGACCCCAATGCTGACACAGAAACATAAAAAATCCAGATTAGAGTTTGCCAAAACGTATTTGAGGAAGCCAAAATCCTTTTAGGAGGATGTGCTGTCTACAGACGAAACAAAATTACAGTTTTTTGAGATATCCCATCATTCTACTGTTTTCAGAAAAAGAAATGAGGTCTTTAAAGAAACAAATACAGTCCCTACAGTCAAACATGGTGGAGGTTCACTGATGTTTTGGGGTTGCTATGCTGCTTCAGGCACTGGATGTCTTGTCCTTGTGCATGGCATTATAAAATCTGAAGACTATCAAAGAATTCTGGGGTGCAATTTAGCGCCCAGTGTTAGAAAGTTGGGTCTCAGTCAGAGGTCTTGGGTTTTACAGCAGGACAATGACCAGAAGCACATGTCAAAAAGCACCCAGAAATGGTTTCAGACAAAGCAATGGAGAGTACTGAATTGGCAATCAGATCTCAATTCCATAGAGCACTTGTGCAGAGATCTCAAAACAGCAGATGGGAAAAGGAACCCTTCCAATCTGAGAGATCTGGAGCAGTTGGCAGAAGAAGAGTGGTTTTGGACTATTCTTCTTCTGTCAACTGCTCAAGGCCTCTCAGATTGGAAGGGTTCCTTTTCCCATCTGCTGTTTTGAGTTCTCTACACAGGTGCTCTATGGAATTGAGGTGTAAGAAACTCATTGATGGTTACAGGAAGCAATTGATTTCAGTTATTTTTTCCAAGGGTTGTGCTACCAAATATTAAATTGAGGGTGCCAGCCCAGTCCATTTTTCTGGTTTTGCATGGAATGTGGCAGATTTGGCTTTTAGTGTTTCTCCACTTGTCATTGTGTCATACCAAAACAAACAAAAGAAATAAACCTGAGAATGCCTAAACATTTGTAATTGCAACAATTTTCTGGGTGAAGTGGTTCATGGTCTAGCAGAAATGCAGGGGCGCCAATATTTTTGGCTATAACTGTATATGTACTGTTGCTGATTGGCAAGTGGTATTAGTTCCCTGACTGTTGGGCTAATGCACTGACATGGACCACATTTAGAGACAAGCATTTAGGTTTAAACCAAACTTTTTTTTTACATTTTGTTTCACATAGAATAGATTGCATGCATTTTTTTTTCTTTTGTGTCTGTGTCTTCCATTGGAGAAATCTTTTTGTATATCTTCTGGTGACAGAAGGCGATCAGAAATTCAATATTTTACAGTTATTTGCCAGAGCAGCAAAAGAATGGAAATCTTGCAAAGACACTAATCAGTGCCTACAAGGGGATTTCTTCTCATTTTGGAGAGATTTCCTTACATTAATTGTGTTTGAGGGAAACAAGAGAAATAAAGAATATATTGGATCGCAGTCCATGGACTTTATGGGCATCATGTCACAAGCTCTGTTTTCTTTTTAAATAGAATCTTTATTTCTGCTGATTTAAAAACAACATTAAAATTATTTAAAATACAACTCAAAGTAGCATCTTCCACCCTAAGGTTGATAGGGTGGTGGTCACACACTAAAAAGAGACAAGCTTATAATACTCTGATTACAAGCATATGGTGTTGTCTGATTAGCATGTCCAACGGAGGGTGTCACCATCCATGTATGTTGTGCCTGAGAAAAAAAAACTGACAGGGTATCATGTACCTGTAGCCTGAGCCAAAAGGCACAAGTGCCAAGGTGGTGACACTGTTGGCTGGAACTTGAGAGTGCTGGTATGAGGTGAGCAGGAGTACATTTGGCAGTGCACATTGAGTGTGCCATGTTCAGTAAAAGCTGGAGTCGGGCATAGTCAGATTTGGGCAGAAAGACACCACACCGTAGGTAAGATCAGAGTGAGGGACAGGCAGAGGTCAGTAATGTCCAGGCAATGAAGTGCAGGTTCACTGGGCAGAAGCATGGTCAAAATTCCAGGCAGAGGTCAAGAGCAAAGATAGACAGCTAACATAAGCACACAATGGTAATCTGAAAGCAGATCAGGTGACTGCCAGGTCAAAAACAGGATCAGGATGAGTATCAGGATTAAGATCACAGGAGCAAGACTGAAAACCATTCAGAAAGGAGTATGTGCAGAGCGGAGTGTTAAATAGCATGCTTGGCAGCAGTGAACATGTGCCCAAGTCCACTGGTATGTGTGCATAATGATGCACGTGCAGTTAGACTTCTACAGTATGTCACACTTGCGCACATGCACATTAGCCTCCAAGTACAAATATGTCTGTGCATGCACATATGCTGGCACTACATTCCTGACACATGGGTTTTAACCATTCCCCATGCTATCCAAACATAAAAACAAAAACATTTGGGTTTTAGATATACTTTAAAGCATGTTTTTCCAAGGTAATAAGAGGGGGTAGACACATCTATAGCACCGTGGTCTATGAGATCTGCAGCCTAGAAGTACAGCATGAACATGCGCCCTAGCAACTGTAGGTCATTATTCCACATATTCCAACTTGGAACCTTAGCTGGAGGAGGAAACTACTTCAGTTTGCTATAATACCTGAGTTGAGTTGTAAAGCAGTAATCTGGCTCCTTTCTGTATTGCATTTCAGGAGGGAAAGGGCAGAGCTTGAGCCCTCCTACAAGCTCCCATTTACAGGTGCATGTTTCACAACACACTTCCCCCTTATGCAAGGGAACATGCCACATATTAAACATTAGTACCTGCAAGGCCTTGCTAATCTTGTGGTTACAGACTGGGTTCTTGGGTAGGATCCTGAGCCATTGCTGAGGACCAATAACAGTAGCCCAACCACCCAGGAAGAATGTTTACTGCACCTTACAGATACCCTCTTCATCAGGGTCCACCATCCCTTTACCACCACTGTTCCTGCTCCAAGCTGGCTGTACTCCTCCAGTTCAATCACCAGTACTATACTATAGACCAAGCTATTGCCTGTGAGCTCTGTGAGACACAAAACTGAGGCAGAAAGGTGTGGGCAAATACTTCACTAAGATTTCCAAATAATGGCAGAAACTATTTCAAATTGTAGCAATAATATAGTTCAATGGTCAATTCCCTTGAGAACCAGAGGGGGGTTGCTGTGTTGTACTGTGATTATTTCTTAGAAATAAGACAATTCAACACACGAAGGTTACAGTCTTAGTTCAAATCCATTAAAATGGAGTCCTGACCCTTTATGAGTAAGGGTCCATAAAAGTAAGGAAAATGTTCATTTCTACACATACATGTTTTTTCCATGAGTCTGACTCATCCCCATGTCACCCCCGCCCCCCCCCCCCCATTCTTCTCTCCCTGTTAATGTTTCAGGAGCACAAGCTGCAAAGAGGACCATACTAAAAAGGAATGGAGGAAAAGCATCAGCACCACAACAAACACTTCAACTAACACTTATTACAAGTGGATGCTGTACTAACTGGACATTTAGACACACAAGGTTTTACCAAGCTGAAGAGAGGTTCAATGAATGGAGGCTTGCAGCTGAAGCTGAAAATTTATTATGTTGGTGTTGGGCTTTAAGAATTGATGCAGCTATTCAAATAGTTTTTTGGGGGCTTAAAAGTAGAGCTTATTTATAGGTTTAAGACAATTTTATACACCTCATATTTTGATGACAAAATGAACACTTTTATGTTAACGTTAGTCACCAATAATGTGGTGACATTCACATCTTTTGTTTCTAACAATTACAGATTTTAGTTTAATGATTTATAACATTTCTTTTTCTAACAAATATTTTGTTCAAAATACCAGCTGGTATGACATTTTGTTGCTGGCCATCCTTCAATACTCAAACGTTTAGTTTAAAAACCTTTACCTAAAGGAAACACTAACATAATTTATCATGTCATTCTGTTCTAGGATAATGAGGCCTCCATCTGATGTTTTTAGTCTTTACAAAAGTAAAGTAGCATAATTAAAAAGTTTTATGCTTAGGCAAGCATATGTGATTACTCTAGGATGGAATTCCCTATTGACATTGTATGATTAGCATAGGCAGCACATATTTGCAAACAAAGATTACTTTTATCTAGTGTGATAGACTAAAGGTATTAACAAAGAAGTACAGCTGAGTGGATTCGCAGGTGTTCTTGTCTGTAAACCAAGTATTTGGACACCACAGGGCACTCTGCAAGAAGGCCATATTAAACATCATGCTTACTTCCTTAAGAATGAAGCAAACTTATTTATTAGCATTTCTCGAATAGGAAATAAAAGAAAATGGAATGCGTTGCAATAACATTTCTGGGCTGGCTGCCCAAATTCTACTCTCGAGCAATTGACAACAAAAAGATTGTATGAATATGCAATTCTGTTACTGATTCTTCTCTCTCTCACAACTTGCAAATATGCACAAAATCAATATATGAAAAGATCAGACCATGGTCTTTCCTAATAATGAATTTCATAAATTGTAAACCATACAGAGGAATAATCATGAAAGCTGGAGGAATTAAAATTAGCACAAACTCAAAGTTGTTACCACAGTAACCAATCAGGGCTGACAAGGGTTATTCAAGGGTTAATAAATAGCTAAGTAGAAGCATTTTTAATTACATTTTTTACTTTACTGAGGTTACTTTAACTGACATTATCTGCAAATCAAGGGACACTCCTTTAAATAAGTAGTCACATAAAGAGATCTAATTACACAATATTGCACAGTGTACTTAATGAAACCTACAAATAATGTTAGCATGTTATATTTACAAAGGAACCTCTGTTAAAGTGATAGCCTGGCTTTGTGATATTTCCAGCTGTAGCAGCTGCAGCAGGGAGACCCCTGATACGCCCAAGGTGCTTATATGAAGTTTCTCTTAGTTTCTTTGCATGTGCCTCATATATCCAAGGTCTATAACTGTTTAACCCTTTGAGGACCAAGGGACGTATTTGTCCCATGTTTTTAATTGCGTATATCATCTGATTAAGAACTTAAACCTCTTTTTTTTTTTGGGTTTGAGTCAAAATATTAGTTCTTATCAACAAACAACAAATGGATCTAGCTTTTTGCCAGTTATTTCATGAAATGGCTTAGTTACAGCAACTGAAGTGTACGAACTTTAAAAACAACAAAATTGATTCTTTTGGCATTCCAAAATCTTACGGTCCTGAAAGGGTTAAGAGATTCTGATTATTGCTATCCAAGAGACCATACAGGGGAAATCATCCCAATGAGAAGACAGACAGCAAAAAACATTGGACTGTTGTTTGACCCCTCACCAATTTTAGCCAAAATGTAAATGGTGGAGTTTATTAAGCTTTGACCCAAAACAAAAAACCTCAAAACTGATTGGCTTCTAGGCAGATATGCACCCGATTTTTCAGTCTCCAGTTTTAGTAAATCAACCCCAATACATAAAAAGATAAATACATAAAATAATACAATTTAAATTGCAATATTCCTAGGGATGGTGGGACTGTATTCTGTTATAAGATTCACTGTTAGAACTAGAATAAAAAATAGATTGATAAACAGGTAGATATAGATAGATTAGATAGATTAGATAGATTAGATAGATAGATAGATCTAGATAAAGTACTACATAGGGTTTACTTTTTTAATTTAAATATGTGAGATCTTCTTGATGTACCATGATGTTGAATTACAAAGCCTGAAGCAAACAAATTGTGAATTGCAAAGGTAAACCTTAGGGTGAGACACCATATGGTTGATTTACTAAAGGCAAGTAGACTGTTCACTTTGCAAGGGAAATTGCACATTCTATGGGAATTTTCCCCAGTGCTTAGTTAATGAGGTTAAGCTCTGCAGACTTTCATCATCATGTACAAGCAAAAATGTTCTTTTTTTATTTCCGTTTATCTGTGATAAGGTAATCTTTGCAAAGTGAAATTTCACCACATTTACTAGGCTGTGGAAAATTGTTCTTGCATGGCACTACTTCCTTTGCAAAGTTAACACATGATTTGACTTTAGTAAAACAATTCACATGGGTTTATAGAGTATACAGCATGTTGATGCTGACAGACATAAATTGGCGGCACAGTGGCTTAGTGGTTAGCATGTCTGCCTTGCAGTAAATGGGTCATGGGTTTGATTCCCAATGATGGCACTTGCTACATGGAGTTTGCATGTTCTCTCTGTGCTTGTGTGGGTTTCCTCCAGGTGCTCTGGTTTCCTCCCACACTCCAAAGACATGATGGTAGGTTAATTGGCTCCTGACTAAATTGGCCCTAATATGTGTATGTATGAATGTAAGTTAGGGACCTTAGATTGTACACCCCTTGAGGGTTAGGGACTGATGTGAATGTTCAATATATATGTGTAAATTGACAGTGGTATATAAGTACCTGAAATAAATAAAATATATGACAGTACTGTAAGGGAAATACCTGTACTCACTCTTTGTACAATTTAAGTACTGCATATGAAAATATATGAAATATTGCACACCACCACTGGACTCTAGAGCAAATGAAACAAGTTCTCTGGAGTGACAAATCACGCTTCTCTCTGGGGAGCACTGGCAGGTGAATACATTGGGCGCCAAATTTTTCCTTCTGGCACAAAGCAGGACACAGGTGGCCCTGGTGGTGGCATGAATTCCATAGGTGTTGCTGAAGCATGATAGCCATATTGTGGCGCGTGATAATTTGGCAGTACAGGAGTTTGGTAAGCATCATACATTGGGTATGACACATAGGAGGCCTGAGGTGGTGTCTGCTGGGGCAAGCTTGTAGGTGGGGGTGGGTTAGCAGAGGGAATGAAGGAAATCAGGCACTGCATCATTGCAATTCTCATCTCGTGTCTTTCAAGAGAAACTTGATCAACAAGTTTAGTATATATGGAACCTACACCACGCTTTACAGAGCCCCAGCCCCAGTACCTTGAGCAGCAAGATGCCTCCCGGGAGGAACGAGTTTCTCACTGTAATTTTTTTTCTTTTTGTACAATTGTATGTCATAATATGTTGGCAACAATGCCATTTTGTATTTCTTTATAAAAAAAAACTTAAAAAAAAGGTTTCAGAAATTTTTTTTTAAAGTTTTATTGCATTTTATTATTTTATTGTACAAAAGTGTTTGTAAAAAAACAAAGTAAAAAGTTTTTTTGCAATTCAATTTGCATTGTCATTATTACTTGTACAGTTTAAAGTATAAACACTTACCCTAATATGATCATCAGTCTTTCTACTGGTAGGATGGAGTCCCGGAAGAAGGTGTTTTGTCGCTCCAGCTTGCTGCTGAGTAGACCCAGCAATTCATCAAAGCTGTTAAAAAAAGGGTTAGTGATTGAAAAAAAAAAAAGGTGAAAAGAAGAAAAACAAGAGAAGAAACACAAAGCAAGAAAACATAAGCCAAAAAATAAATAAAGGAAATGAGGGGTGGAAGCGGGAGGGGGAGGTTACAACAAATATATGTAGCTACAGGAAACGTTCTAAACTTGTGCTTGCCTTTTTGTAGATATCCATGTGTATCGGAAAAATTTGTCCGCGTGCTCTCAGATCGGTATTCATGATCCAAAATTGTCCTCTATGCTGTCTGTTGGCTATCACCAGATGTATCCAATATCTGCATCTCCTTATTCCAGAGCAGTTCCTCTTCTTCCTCTTCCTGCATGTAGCTGTCAATCTGGCAATTGCCAGGAATAAGGAGATTGCAGCCATGATGGTGTCAGATCTGCAGCATGTACAGATTACAGACAGGAATTAGGAAGTAAAAATGCTATCTGACATCCTGTGACATGAAACCAGTGTCTTTTTCTTATTGGCCAACCAAATTGGAAAAAAAAATGCAAAAAAAACTGCAGCAGCAAAAATGCAAAGCACACTGCCAAACGCACTGCATAAATGGAACAAACACAAACTGCATAGGTGTGAACCATGCCTAAAATCAGTCTATATATGCAGTAAAGATGCTTGTTATACTCACTGTGGAACCTAAGGGGTTAATTCTCCACATTGTGTGAAAAGGATGTTTGATCCTGTCTTCTCTGATCCTCCCCTTCTTCGACTGACCCCAATTCATCTGCTGATAGAACAGAACCTTGGGGGTAATCTGCACATGCTCAGTTTGGTTTGTATTGCTAGATAGTTTTTTTTTCTTGGGAAACTGCATGTGATCAGCACAGGGCCAATGAGCACTGTCCAGACATAGGTTATGCATCCTTCTACAGGAAAATGAAAACTCTTACAAGCTGTAAGCAGTGCTCTGCTGGACACTGATAGAAGTCACAAGACTGCTCTAAATGCTGATGAGAAAAGTTATTTAGCAGTATATAGTTATTAAAATAATTGCATTCCCGTGTTGTGTGTACTGTGGGAGACCAGATATAGTGAATGCAGGGTCCTGGGTTTAGTAGCACTTTAAACTCTTATCAACATGCATTATTATTGTACTGGGCCAATATCAACAAGATTTTTTTTTGTTTTCACAGTAGTAAGTGTGCAGCTATAAATAATTTATTCTGCATACGTTCAGAGCTTTAATACATCTATTGAAAATGTCAAACTGTGAAAATCATAACTAGCCAGTAAAGAGCAATTTTCCTTGCATTAATTACTGGATTAAAATATTAGCTAATTACAGAAACAGCTTTCATAACAACATAATCTTATTTTAATATGAAACTCGTACTGTTTACTCTAGGACCATAATTTGTGGTTTAATAAGAATGTCAGGTCTAAATGCAACTGAAAAATATATTCAACTGTACTTAGAAGTAAACACATTAAGAAAGCTCTCTAATATCACGTGTTTTTATATGGAAAGACATTTAAAGGGTATACTTACCTACCCATTTTCATTTTTTCCTATCTTTAAATCCATAAAAATACCAAATAAAGATTAAAACTAATGGACTTTGAATAAAGAACATATACAATAATTTTTTTCTTTTAAAAATGTAAATCAAAATTAACAATGCATATGAAATCTTATCTTAAAAGGTAATACTTTTTATGATTTAAACATGTGAGGCTGAATGAAAAAATTGACTCCATTCCCCCATCCATGCAAACAACGTAGATGGGGTAACCCTTCTGCTGTGTTTTTGTATTCTGGCAGCGGAGAGATTCTATACCATCAGAATACACTGATTAGCACTGTAGGTGGAAATGTTTCAATAGACGGTTGAACAGAAGTTGATTTGTTCTGTTCAACCACAGTGTCATACATGGATTGAGATTTGGCTGCTTCCTGCTGAACTAACCAAATTGCAATCCATTTATAGCCAGTTTATGCTCACTATAATCCTCACTAGAAGGGTTTGAGTTCCTGGCATCCATACTGATAATCTGCTGAGGAATGATAGGAATGATGAATTTATTCCTTTATCTGTGTCTGTTAAATCTAAATTATGATTCGGCATTTATATTGATGGCAAGCTTGCAAAATATTTGGTTTTTATGATTAGTCATAATTGATATTAATATGTGTGAATGGTCTTTGACAAATGGTAGTATTTACTATTCTTCAATTATAGCTGAGACCAAAAGATATACAAGTTAAGCTGAGGTAGTATATATCAGTTGAAGGTTGAGTATACTATATTTAGGCATAGGAGTATCTGTTAGTTATGTCAAGGTTATTAGAAGTGACTTACTATTACAGTATGTATTTTAATAGTATCTGTGAGTATTTAGTATACGTTTCTAACATTGATACATATATAGTTTAGTGATTATACATTGATATGTTCTTAAGCTATACTGTTCTTTATATATAGCTGAGGGTTACATCATTGGTATATCAGCATACATATGTTCCTGTCCATCAAACATCATATGTATAGCATCCTTTCCTTATATGAAATGGCTTTGCTAAGCAGTAATAATTTCCATAGAAGGTATTAAGATCACTAACTATGACGTACATTTGCCTCATAAAAGACCATCAGATAACGGACAAGGGGACACTCTCTCTCACACACACTTACACGCTGCATGACTCTTGCATACACACGTTTGAGAAGCTGCAACAGGTGCTGCAAGACAAGAGATCATCATTAACGTCACATCCAGCTTCTTCTTTCTCGGACTCTGTGTCGGACAAGGACATGGAGTATCGCACATGGCAAGGACAGCCATGACAGATAATGGTGACTCTTTCTTTGAACTTTCGCTTGTCATTTTTACAGTAGTTTTATCTACATGGAACTGTTCATAATACGCTTTACATTGTTATTTGACACCATTGTGTGATAGAATAAAATCACACTTCATTTTTTATTTCAATGGCTCTTTCATTCATAATCGCCTCAAGACACTAGAAGAAGTATTATATGTGTCTAAAAATCCAACAGTGTCATTTGGAGGAATAGTGCGCCATCATTGGTGTCAGTGGAAGAATAGTGCTTCCACTGACACCTTCTGTCATATGGCCTCAGATGGGCAACCTGAGGGCCTGAAGTAAGACAGAAAGTGACCCTGGTTCTTCAGAAAGCTGACTAAAGGAGATGTCTGCCAAAGATCTGTTTAGTATCATTGGAGGGCATCACTTTGAAGATTGGAAGGAGGCTCTCATTCTGTTCTTGGGCTTTGTCCTGAAGAACATTGTCTATTTAACCCTTTCTGACATTGGGACTTTGCTCAAGGCTGCTACTATCCAAATTCTCCAATAATATAACTATCAAAACAACCCCTAGACTGATCATTGGAGGCAATGAACAAAAGTTTTTTGTGTACCTGGCTGTGAAACTACCTTGTGCCTGGCTGCGGGGCGAAGACCTGGACAGTATTTTAGCAGCTCCATTGGGGGTAGCGCAACATATGAAGGGAGCCTGCCAAAACCAAGAATAAAGTACGTATTTATTCCTGCACCCCTAGATTAAACAATAATTTGTCTAATTCCTGGAAGTCAGCTTCAACCAGTTGCATGTGTTTTAATGAGCATATTTTCTGTTCCTGGCTGCATTTTTTTTTTTTTAACAGGCTTTTATTTTACATGGAAAATCAGTGCCTGTGCACTGTGCATCAGCACATAAACTTAGAGTTTCCTGTAGGACAGCATGTGACAGGATTTTTCCACTCCCTAACTCAAAGTGCCCAAGCAAGGACATTTATTTCAATATCACCATTTGCTATTAAAGAAAAGCCATAAGAAATAGGCCACTTTTACACTGTTATTTTCTTCTTGTAGTTAAGTTCAGCTTGTGTTCTTTGTCTCTAGTAAATTAGGGCTAGGCTTGCTATTTATATTTTCCATTTGTTGGTCAGTTTTACACTATTGTGTCATCTGCAATCTCTTATTTTTTGTAGTAAAATATCTGCCTGTATTATTTGTCTTTCATGCATTTATTACAGTACTTCCTCGTTAAAAATGTCTTGCTACTTTTACACTGTTATATACCTTATCCTAATTCTTGTAGTAAAGCCTCATCCTGTTCTCTTTGTGTCTGGTTAATGTGTCTGGTTAATTGGGCCTAGCCTTGCTATTTAAAACTGTCTTTATGCTGGCTATTTTTACACTGCTCTGTCAACTGCAGTCTCCTAATTCTTGTAGTAAATCACCTGTATATACTTCTAGTACATTTCAACCAATTCTCTCTTATTAAAAATTTTCAGTAACTGACCAATTCTTTTGATTATAACTTTTTAGCTTTGAGTGATTGAAGTGTATCAGGAAATTGCTGCTGACAGCCCATTAAAGAGTTACCTTTTTTGTTGCAGCATTTAGCTTCATCCATTGCAAAAACATAATTAAAACCGCCTTGCACCTAACACACCACATATCCTCACCCTGTCAGTCACAGATCTCACTCACTGCAATGAATATCCTCTCCCTTAAGTGACACGTGCAGCATTCAGGCTTCTACCTTGATCAGCCACCTCCAGCCAATGGTACAGTACATCTTTGACACCAAGTAATCCATGGATATGATTTCTTGTAAGCAATTTTGCTGCAGCTTTGCCTTTCCTGCCTGTGTTTACTTGACCAGGGCAGGGTTGATCTTACAAGGAAGACACTATTAAATGTCAAATGTTTGCCATTTCTAGCTTGCAACTGAGACTTTTAGCTGTTTTGTACTTGATTAGGGCCTAACCTGGTTTTCTCTGTCCTTCAGAAATTGCCTTTTCTACCCATTAGAAATATTACTTTCTCACTGAGAAGATGGTATTCTTTGTACCAGACTGTTTCAGCCTTTCTCTGCCCAGTCCAATTTTCAGATTTGAGCATTGTTACGCTTTGATTATCAATTATGCAGTCATAGAACACTATACCCAAATAAATGTATCATTTTTTTTAGACAGATAAAACTTTTGGTACTATTTAATTACCATTGGGCTTATCTTTTGCTATATAGAAACAAATTTCGAAAAAAAAAAAAGTTTTTCTTAGTCTCTGTGAATAGTGAAGGCAGAAGGGAAAATAACTTGGTCTGGACTAGTACTTGGCTCTTAGCACTATCAAGCCAACATTTTGCTTTTTTGATCTTGCTTCAAGAACTGTTTGCCTATTACTCATTGGATAAGACTGAATCTGGCTCACTCTGTGCTTCATTAATGGCCTTTCCCTCCCTTTACAGGCACCTCTCTCTACTCTCACCTGTAAGGTGGTATTCCTTGTTGTCTTCACTTCTGAAATGCAAATGGATGAACTGGCAGCCTTTTTAAATTTTTGGACAGAGACAAGGTGTTGAGGCCTAGGACTTACTGGTTGCTTAAGGTGGTACCCAGAGTGCGCTTGCTTAACAATGACAAGGACTGCCTTACAAGTTAAAAAAAAAATACGTTAAATTACAATTATAGAAAAAGTAAATCTGTAAATACTGTTAAAAATACTTCTGACTGCTGAACCTCTTCTTTTCACTTTAAACCATATTGACTTTTTTTTTAATAAAGGGATGTGTGGGCAGTCTATGGCCAGAAGATTTTGCATTATATGTTGTTGCTTCCTGTCTGTGTACCCTGCCTTTAACCTCTTCCATACAGGACACTTTTACCCCCTTCCTGCCCAGGCCATTTTTCCAGTTTCAGCGCTCTCACACTTTGAATGACAATTGCGCGGTCATACAACATTGTACCCAAACTAAAATTTTATCATTTTCTTCACACAACTAGAGCTTTCTTTTGGTGGTATATAATCATCGCTGGGATTTTTATTTTTTGCTAAATTAACGAAAAAAGACTGAAAATTTTGGAAAAAAAACACGTTTTTCTTTGTTTCTGTTATAAAAGTTTGCAAATAAATAATTGTTCTTCATAAATTTAGGCCAAGATGTATTCTGCTACATGTCTTTGGTGAAAATAACCCAAATTAGGATGTATTTTTTAGTTTGTAGGAAAGTTATAGAGTTCACAAACTATGGTATAGATCTGAATATTGTTCATTCCTGAAGTACTGACAGCTAATTTCTTGAGGTCCAAGAATGTCAGAACAGTACAGATATCCCCCAAATGACCCCTTTTTGCAGAGTAGACAGTCTGACGTACTTCATAAGAGGAATGGCGAGTTTTTTGAAGTTGTATTTTTTTTGTCAGAATTTTTCGGAAAATGAAAAAAATAATTTCACAATTTTTTTTTACATACTGTCACCAGTGCAGTACAGCATCATCATATAACTGGCATGGTGGTGATCAGGGACACTGACTGGTGACAGTATGAAAAAAAAAAAATTTTTAAATTTTTTTTATTATTTTTAATTTTTTATTACATTTTTTTCCTTTTTTTTCAGATTTTTTTTTTCATATTTCACTATGACCAAAGTAGTACAATGTTACCATAGTAACATTGTACTACTTTGGGAAAGTGATCAGTTTTTGTGAAAACTGGCCTGGGCAGGAAGGTGTAAAATTGCCCGGTATTGAAATGGTTAAGAAGTAGGAAAGGACACATTAACAGCACTTTAAGGCAACTGGCTGCTCTGCACCCTTGAGGAGTAGGGGGAAGGAGGATTTAAGGAACAGAAGACAAAAGGGAATGCCTTAACATGAAGGTGAGGGCAGAATTGGTCTGCTTGGGCAGAGGATTGGTGGGATCAGGGGCGGACTGACCATTAGGAAACTCGGGCACTGCCGAGGGCCCGGGGTCAGTAGGGGGCCCCATGAGATGCCCCTGGTACCTTTTTCATAGGCTTTGAGTTTGGGCAAGGACACAGGGGCCCCATGATCCCCTATTGCCCGGGGGTCCCATGAGTTGTCAGTCCACCCCTGGGTTGGATTAAAAAATCAGAAGAGGTGGAGGAGGTAGTGAAAGAATGGAAGGGGGAGATGGAGGTGAAGGAGAAGAAAAAGAAATCAGTGGAGGAGGAAGAGAAGGAGGAGGAGTAAAAGCACGTCAACAATGCTTGACACCTACTACCTCCACACACAGCACCAGTACTTCTCCTCTGTGCTTACCTTTTATTCTATCTTAAATATTTGCTGCTGTCTGACTGTAGGATTTTTCCCATCCACATTCTTCTGCCTTTTCTTCCCCATGCATTGTAGGGATGGCAGTCTGTGGCTGTATGTTTCCATCCTGCAGCTATTCTTGCAGTGCCCTGGCTATAATGAAAAAAAAAAACCTGGCTGCTAAATGGCTGTGAAGAAGAAGGTTAGACTGTCAAACTGGAGGAATTGCAGACATGCTTAGCCTCTTCTGTGTGCTGCCTGACCACAATATCAATACCAAATAATATGGAAACAATATATAAATAAAAACATAAAATGTATATGAAAATCAAAAAAAAAAAAAAAAAAAAATACAAGTAAAATACAGGTAAAAACAAAACAAAAATAAAAAATAGCAGTTAGGAATCTTCCACTCTGGAGCCACCCAGGCCAGGCACTATTCGCTGGATTGTATGGAAGGAACTGCACAGCAAATAACTTGGCCTGTCTTGTCTCTTTCTATACTGCTCAGTCAAGTGCTCACGTACTGGCCAATTTCTATCCAAAATATATCTAAAGTCTATATTTGTAATACTTTGGAGGGTTGGGGTTGTGGTTTTGAACTGTTTTTGTGCACTGTTTTAAGAAAATGCAATGTGGTACTGTGAAAGAAAAGACCCCAAACTACACTACTAAGCTCATTTTAATGAAACTGCGCTGTGATAACATGTGTGACTGCTGGCAAAAAAAGTTTGATATATCCAAACCTAAAGGCTTACAATATTGTGAAATGATGCAGCGCCAGTGACTATAACAAAAACATACAAAAACAAAACAAAAAAAAACAAAACAAGCAAGTGTTCAATGTGCGGAATGGCCAAATGTGAAGTCTTTCTTAAATCAAAGTCCATATATATTGAGATAAAAGATCTTCCACCTTTCAGCAGATCCCTGTAGTGGAACAAAAACAACAAGTGCCACCGCCCTAATTAAATGCACACTCACCAGACCATAAGCTGTAACAGGTACAATTGACACATCATATTTCTCTTCCCAAATCCTCCCCAGGTGTATACACTTCCACTCTGGATTCACTTCCCTTGCCATTGAACACTGTTTACTTATTTGTTTTTTTGTATGTTTTGGTTATTTGCATCCCTGCTGCATCATTTCACAATATACTACTAACCTGTTGTGGTCAATTTATAAAAAAACTAAGGGCTTTCTTTTTAAATGTCTTCATTGATATTCATGTTTTCAGAGAACAGATATATTTAGGTTAATTTACTATAGGCAAATAGACTATTCACTTTGTAAGAGAAGTTGTACTTTACAAAGAGAATTTCCCTAGAGCTAAATGAGGTGAATCCTGATTTGCAGTTTTCTTTGCATGTGATTGGGTTTGCTTTGCAAAGGAAAATTTCACCACGTTCACTGAACTTTGGAGAAATTTCCCCAGAAAACTTAACAGCCTGTTTGACTTTACTAAATCATAGTATGTCACTGAGTGGCTGGGGAACATCATTCTTTGGGTTATGCAGGCTTAGCCTGTAAACCATTACCATGATCAGGAAAGGTGGAGCAGAATAAACATCTAAAAAAACATAACACTAAATGAAACATATCAGAAACCTTTAAAATAAGGTGTAGTAATATGTGTTCCAATATAAACATATTAACCACATGCCATCCAGCCACTGTAGAAATACGGCGGCAGGGCGGCACGGGCAGGCAAAACCACGTTTTAAAACGTGTGTTTTGTAAACAGGTAGGGGGAGCGCCGCTGCCCTACCTGTCGCGCCGATCACAGCCGCGGATGTCAGTCGCCGGGTCACAGCCGGTCCTTACCGGCTATCTCCTGGCGATCGGCGGCAAGCAGTGACAGAGAGCACAGCTGCAGTAGCTGTGCTTTCTGTCACTTCCCTGACAGCTCGAGGACAAGCTGATCGGGACAGAAGAGTTTCACTCTCCCGATCAGCCGTGTCCCCTGCAGTACACACCCCCGCCCCCTAGTAAAACACTCCCCCTCACACAGATAACCCTTCCCTGCAAAATAAACTTAACCCCTTCCTCCCCAGTGCCATTAGTACAGTGTCAGTGTTTTTTTTTTGCACTGATCACTGTATTGGTGTCACTGGGGATGTCAGTGACCCCAAGTCAGTACCCCCCAATGTCAGAATGTCCACCGCAGTCCTGCCATAAGTCGCTGATCGCCACCATAAGTCCCTGATCGCCACCATAAGTCGCTGATCGCCGCCATTATTAGTATGAAAAAAAAACTAAAAATCCCAGTATCTTTCCCGCCATTTGTAAACGCTATAACTTTCACGTAAACCAATTAATTTACACATATTGGAGTTTTTTTTTAGCAAAGACATGTCGCAGAATGCATTTTGGCAGAAATTTATGACTAAATTTGATTTTTGCATTTTTTTTTTTACTGGACATGTTTTATAGCAAAAAGTCCAAAATATTGTTTTTTTTCCTCAAAATTGTCAGCCCTTTTTTTTTAGCTCAAAAAATAAAAACCGCACAGGCGATCAAATACCACCGAAAGAAAGCTCAATTTGTGGGAAAAAAAGGATGTAAATTTCATTTATGTACCGTATTGCATGACCGTGCAATTGTCCGTTAAACTAGCGCAGCGTAGTATAGCAAAAAATGGCGTAAATTGCAGTATCTGTACCATAGTTTGCAGATGCTATAACTTTCACACAAAGCCATCAATATACACTTATTGGGATTTTTTACCAAAACCATGTAGCAGAATACATTTTGGCCTAAATTTATAACCAACTTTGAGTTTACTATATATTTTTTATAGCTGAAAGTAAAAAATATTGTTTTTCTTCAAAATTTTTGGCCTTTTTTTGTTTATAACGTGAAAAATAAAAAGCGCACAGGTGATCAAATACCACCGAAAGAAATCTCTATTTGTGTGAAAAAAAGGACGTAAATTTCGTTTGGGTGCAGCATTGCATGACCGCGCAATTATCAGTTGAATTAGTGCAGTGCCGAGTAGAAAAAAGAGGCCTGGTCATTAAGGGGGGTAAATCCTCTGGAGGTCAAGTGGTTAAAGCTTAATAGATGCATAGTTTACTGAGGGTAATCTTACTTAGGGGCGGACTGACCATTTGGAAACACGGGCACTGCCCGAGAGCCCGGGGTCAGTAGGAGGCCCCATGAGATGCCCCTGGTACCTTTTTCATAGGCTTTTTTGAGTTTGGGCAAGAACACAGGGGCCCCATGATCTCTTATTGCCCGGGGGCCCCATGAGTTGTCAGTCCGCCCCTGATCTTACTATTGGTCCTCTTGTGGGTCATTACTGTTGCTTGATGTGGCTAGAGATGAGGTGTGCAGATGGTTCTCCTCATGTTTTCCCCATGTTCTCCCTGTATGTTATGGCTCATTTTGGGGGGTGGTTTACCCAGGTTAGAATTAAGAGATGTGTGAATTGACCCTGTTGTATTGTTGTCTCCTGAACATGAAAGAAGAACAGATTATATGATATGAGTAAAAAAAATCCCCTCTGGGTGATCTACGTACATTGCAGGGATTTTGCAAACTTTGTTGCAGATTCCTACCTTTTGTTATTCTCAAGAAATAGCTGTTTGTTTGTGTCTATGTACAAAATGGATGAAAATGGGATAGATTTTATCATTATAAATCAGCTGCTGCACGTGCAATTTTCTAATGATAAAGGTGGCATGGTCTGCAACCCTTTACAAGTGATTTCCCTTTTGGAGTGTCTCACCAAAAATTGACAATTTTGATTCAGGGGGTGCCCAAAATCAACTTATGTTGCAGATTTCTGAGAAAATCAGTAAATCAATCACACAAGCAGGAAATGACATTTCTATGGGGTGCTCTGTACACCATCTGTGTACAGAACACCTCCAGGTTGTCATATTGCATATTACATTTTACAGAAAATTACATTTCTGTATACTGAAAAGAAAATGTAATTTTTAATAACATGCAAATTACAATATGACTTATGTAGCAAATGTATATGCTTTATGATTATTTTATTATTATTATTATTTGCAGTTTTTTCCAACAAAAGTGGAGTTACCCTTTAACTCCCACAAAGCTGTTCCTCGGGCCATGGTACAGTCTTTCAGCTATTAGGAGACATCTGCACTGTGAGAAAAGGGTTGTGCTGTCCCAATATGATGCACAAAAAGGTACCCTGCTGCATATTTATCTTGTCACTCATACATATATGATCTATGCTATAATCAGTGATAAATGTCTAGCACTGTGCATAGACGTGATACAGGCAGAATGCAAAATCTTTAACACCATCAGTACTGAGAAAATGAAAAATAACACAGCATCTGGGCCCCTCTTGATCCACTGAGCCCCAGGCAACCAATCTGGTTGTGCCTCAGGAACATTCCTAAATGCAATGTAGTAAGGCTGGCTTTATAAAGGCAACTTTACACACTGAACACTTGGTTCAAAGATCTGTTCTTAAATTGTTTTGTTATATCAAAGTGACAAAGTTGCTCAGGGAAGACCCGAGGCGGCGGCAGCGGCAGCCTATAATTTAACTATATTTTAATTTACAAAAGCAGGCATATTTTTTTTTCATTCTTTGATATTGAAAGGACCCTGTGCACACAGCATTGCAGATCCTAAAAAAACTATTGATTTGCCTTTCCATGTGGCTTCTCTCCAGCGTTTTTATCAAAGTGGTTTCACTCCTGTGACTTTTGTTTAAGAATAG
Source organism: Staurois parvus (assembly GCF_062004578.1). Lineage (NCBI taxonomy): Eukaryota > Metazoa > Chordata > Amphibia > Anura > Ranidae > Staurois > Staurois parvus. The sequence goes on from NW_028317808.1 coordinate 5,200,346, forward strand.
ACATTCTATATTTAGTGTAATGCCTGAAACTATTTAACCATTATGTGTAAAGAAACCCATACTGCCTACAAATGCTTCAATTGCTAGAGAGTACAGCAAGTTGTATAAAAGTACACGCATTAATATTTAATTCATATTTTTTAGCTCATTATCTGATAACTATATTGCTATGATTTAAAGCAAAGCATCCCTTTTGTTTTTGCACATTGTTCCACAAATGTTTGTTTTATTGAAATCTATATTTCAGGTTTAATATGCAGACAGTTATAACTTTCTAAAAAACTGTCAAAAGATTTCCTTGTAATACCAACAGTGACAACAGTGGGTAAGTTCTGGATGTTGTTTACAGAGCTCCTCAGAAATAGCATTTATTTGTCATCTGAATGGCTAACTGCATTTTCCAGCAGATATCTCTTATTAAAACACTGAGACTTTATTTGTTAATTTAGCAGGGAGATCATACAATTTAGGGTTTAAAAAAACACTGGTTCACTGGTTTAAAAAAACACTGCTCTTATAGGAGTTTAGCGTTTTGCCTGTTGAAGCAACTAATGTTACCCTATGTATCCATAAACACTACATCACTTAGAGGCATATTTTAAGTTAAGCCTTTAGAGGCAGAAAAAAAGTGTTTTTGAGAGCGGTTGTCTGGCAGAAAAAAAAGCTAAACACTTCTAAACACTAGTACAAAAAAATGCTCAAAAGTAGCATTTTTCTCTGCCAAGAGCACTGGTGTTTTTTTAAGCCAGCGGGAATGGACCCTTAATATACACAATGGAGGATTTGATTGGAGTGTGATTTAGAAAATCAAAAGGGCTGTTTACTTTGCAAGGGAATTTTGCCATAGCATTGCGAATGAGGTGACATTCATTTCCATGATCCAGTCGTGTGCAAGCAAAAATACTGTTTTTTTTTCTCCATGCACATAATTAGGTATTCATTGAAAGGGAAAAATCCCTTGCAAATTGAATAACCTTTTGGTCTTTACTAAATTACTCACAATGTTTCAGTTTAAACAAGCAAACTGCTGCACAATTCAAAACAGGAAAGGATAGGTTATCTGTCATTGTATGTGAGCAGCTACCAGGCTGGGACAGCCTTTAAGTCACTGCCGCATTTGACCTTTCCACATTAATTAGATAACTATCTTACTTTGATTGCCCACTAATATTACTCTACAGTTAAAAGTAGAGGCATGAGGAATCTATCTATCTATCTATCTATCTATCTATCTATCTATCTATCTATCTATCTATCTTTGTACAGCTCTAATATTGTACAGGAATATATTTGTATCACATTTTTATATGAAAGGGTTGTTTTAAAAATGTATAGTAGATAAGCATCTATATTTTTTCTGAAGGAAATATGGTGTATGACATTAAGAGAACAAATAATACAAATACTTAATTTGTTTTCTTGCTGTGCAGACAAGATTTTTCATCTCTGTAGCTCTTTGTGACATTGAGGTATTTGTGGGCATTGAATTGTAACTTAAATTTTTTTGCTTTCATAACCCAATTTACTGCAGGTGTCATCTGGCAAAGTGAAAATACACAGAAATGTTCTGAATAATAATTTCTCTGAGCATGAATCTTGTTCACAAGTAATAATTATTTCCTGGCTCCTAGTAAGCAACCTATTCAATTATGTAATGTAAAGTTGTACTCTTAAAATCCGTGCCTCAGAAAATGAAATAAATGAACTAAATGCACCCAAAGTTAAATCATAACCAATATAATTATAAGAATACATTTTGAAGTATTTTAATTTAAATCACTGAATTGAACTCTCGCAATTTATTATTGAAAGCTACTTTCACATCATTCAAAGAATTACTGCATTCACAGAACATCTGTACTTAAACATAATAGTTTGGAGAAGGAAAGGAAGATGTTGTTTATATGTCTTCTATTGAAGGAACAGAAACAATATCTATGTATGTTGTAAGTGTTACTATTAAAAAAAAGAAAGAACACTTCCAAAAGTATAGATACCCTTTGAATAAAACATCTCATATAGGATTAGGATTATATAGGGCTTTCCTGGGTTCCAACCTATGCACCAAAATATTGTTCTGGACATAACTGCTTAAGGGGTACAGTACAAGGATTAAAATAAATCCACCATGTGGACACTTGTAGGCAATCAGATTCAGGGGACTTCAGGGCCTGAGCCTACAGAATAGATCGGATTAAATCCTGATTGTATTTTCTTTATTGCAAATAAAATCTGCAAATTTAGAGCTTGCACTGTGTGTGTGCTAGTATGGTGGTCTACAATAAGGCGTTTGTTTGGCTATATATATCAGAGTGTGCTGTTACTGTCTTGGGGGTTGATTTACTAAAACTTGAGAGTACAAAATCCAGAGCAGCTCTGCATAGAAACCAATCAGCTTCCAGGTTTTATTTTCAAAGCTTAATTGAACAAGTTGAAGTGAGAAGCTGATTGGCTACCATGCACAGCTGCACAAGATTTAGCACTCTCTAGTTTCAGGAAATTGAACCCTTGGTGTACTAACGTCATTTTTTTTTTACACTTTTAGGCTACATTTACATCTCTGCATTTTTCATGAGGTACATCATTCCCAGTACAGTGTATTTTAGGAACATTGTACATACACTTTACCTGGGTTATCACACATCTTTATAGAGATGTGTTTGGTAGGAAACTATACATGCATCAAGCAAAATTTTTTTAATGCATTCAAAGGTAAAGGTGCGAATTGAATTGTAAAGGCAAATACAGCCTAAAACATTTTTTCATAGTTTTAGGCAGAGTGGGGAAGGGCTCAGACTTCTATTAGGGTTTTTATTGCAGCATGTCTCCATTGGGGTGATTCCCCTCACTTGCCAACAGCACTCCTATCCAATGAGGACACCAACTGCAACACTTTCTTAGGTAACATAGTAAAGGGTTGGAACCTCTGATAGCTTATTATTATTATTATTATTATTATTCTATTTGTCTTCCCATTGCCCAATTTCTTGCATTGTCATAAGCACAGAGTAATGTGAAATCTTCCCAAAAATAAGCAAATTGTAGCTAAAAAATTTAGATATTTACTTTTCTTAAGTCCGTCCAAATCAAAAAAATGATTTACTGGAATTGGTATTTAAGTTGAAAGAGAGTAACTCCACTGCAGTACAACCATGGCAACATCATAGTCAATTGGTCTTAAAACTTATCTCTAGGTTCTAAAAAAATGCAATGCCAGAACATTTTGAAATGAAAAAGACAGCTCTGCAATGCTCACCCTGTATTTGGCCCTGTACACCTCCTGATCACTGCTCTGCAACCCAGCACTAGTTCTCTTCCACCTTAAATTAATGCTCAGTAACATTCAACCTACTTTTTTGTAAGACTAATGCAACAAGAACATACACAATGGAGGTGCATCATCAAGCAGTTCTGAATTTAAAGGAAAGTGTGCCATTCAGCAGCACTCAGGATCCACTCACCCCCAGAAGAAGAGAACCTTTAATTATATGTGAACAAACTAAACACTTGTAAAAAACATAAAAAATGTATGTGTATGATTTAAGAGGGATGGAGGGTTAAGGTTGGGGTTGGGTTTCAATAACTAAGTTTTAGACAATATAATAACATTGTAATCATGATTTTTGACAGGTTTTAAAATGTAAAGTAGCAGACATAATCATTTGGATACTAAAGACATAGACTTTACTCCAAAGTATAAATAGAAAAAAAATATCAAGAAATCTGCTTTTTCTACTGTGCTCATTTTATCTGTATATTTATCTGGATTTTACAAATTTGGATGTTATCTCTGGATGCTTAAGTACCTCTTTATGCTCTCAACTAATAATTAGTCATGCATACCTATTGTTGATAATTCATGCAGGCTTTAAAAAGCATAGAAAAATGCTTGCCTGTCATGATTCATTTTCATAAAAATCAATAAATACAATTAAAGGGCACATCTGACTCCTGTAAATTTTATCTGAGGACTGGATTCAGCAAACTACTGGAAGAGTACATTTTTTAAAAATTAATTCATCCCAATTTAAATGTATTATCAACATCTTCAGAAGCTGCACAGCAAGTTGTGTTGGCTTCCAGCAGGAACTACCTATGTTCTTCTCTATCCTTGATCACAGGCCACCTATCCTTCTTGTGTCCTTACCATTTTCATCCCACTATGCTGCTAATCTTGCATCTAAAAATCTTCTTTGACATAGGTATTTGCCTTTACATGTTTCATGAGATAATTATAAGACATTGCTTTTGACTTTACTGATAAGGAGCAAGTATGCATATGAGGAAATCCAAAGTAAATTCCAAAGTCCTTATCTGCATACTTACTCTGGTTTAGTGACTCTAAAAGTAATGAAGCCAGAGGCTCAGCTTGATAGAAAGAATTTCCACATGATCGGCAATGGCAGCCCCCAAAAATTTACGAAGACCGGTTTGATTTGATGATTATTTGCAAAAAAACATGCAACCCCTTTGGGCAAGGTTTTAAGGCAAGGTGTAATAGTGGATATGATGGTTAAATGAGCCTCACCTTGGCCCTTGGGGCAAATCTAATAGGACATTTCAAAGGGTACATTGGTTACCCTAATTTAGGATGGAAAAGAGTGTGATTTGACCATACAAGAAGTATTTAATGATAGTAATTAGACTTGAGGGAGTATTCATGCTAAATGGAATTCATATAGTTAATTGTTTATCTGATAAACATTATAGTGACTTTAGTTGTTATTTTCAGTAATGGCAAATAGGATCTTTCCATGTTAACATTGAAAGTGTTTGGTCAGCCATTCAGAAGCCCCTTCCAGCTTTACTCATTGATATTTCAGGGGGGAGCTTGGGCTGTTATATTAATAATTATGGAAGCACAGGTATAGATTATAACTCACATTATTGCATGCATGGAAAATACCTAGGTGCATATTATAAATTGGACATATGCTGGATGGTGTGGTGTCTGTTATAACATGAATGACAAACAGGACTCTGAAGCCTGCTGTTTATTGCATTATTTGCAAATACTCTGCTGGATTTTGTCATCTGTTGCAAATACTTTGTGGACTGTAGTGATGGACCAAAAGCCCCCCTATTCGGTTCACAGTTGAACATTCAAACCTAATGAAAGTTTGACTGTGAACTTTGAACAGGAACAATTCACTAAGCAGTATCTTACTACCTCTAAATAAGCGGTAAGATACTGCACAGTTATTTTATTAAGTCATGTGGTATTTTATAACAAATTAAAAAAGAAAAAAGCGCCATTTACAAAAAAACACCAAAGTGTCAGCAGCATATCCCACCCAAAATAAATTTTGGCAACAATAATCCTAATTAAAAAGGTATGCGCTAATAACAAACTTATACAAAGGTGTATATCATCATCCAAAAAAAGATTTAGTGTTTTAAATAAATAATTATAGTGACCAAACATAAATTAGTGTCCAAAAAAATATATATTAGTGTCCAAAAAAATAAATAAATATATATATATATATATATATATAGATCTTCAGTGACTTGAACCAATTGTGAAAAATCCACCACCAAAGGAGATTAAATGAAATCACCAGAGCTAATGGCTGGTCAGATTATAAACCAGCAACAGCACTTGTGCTCTGGGAGCAATGAACCCGATGTCCAAATAGATATGGTGATGTTTCAGATACTTCCGGATAGTAATAATCACAGACAAACAACTTTGCAGCCCAAGCTCTTATGATGAACTTCTCCACTCTCTCATACCTCGCATACCTTTTTAATTAGGATTATTGTTGCCAAAATTTATTTTGGGTGGGATATGCTGCTGACACTTTGGTGTTTTTTTGCAAATGGCGCTTTTTTCTTTTTTAATTTGGTATTGATTGTAACTTTTTTGGAGTGATTAAGAAGAGCTGCCATGGATATTTTTGGGTATATGAAAAAAGAAAGGTGGATTTAGTTGAGGTACTTAACCCTATAAAAGAAAAAAATGGAGTGAAATTGGAAGATAATTTTAATAATTTAAAGCACTTGTTAGAAAAACAGATTTGTATTTGGTGGGAAGTGTACAAGGTAATTGGTTTCAGAGAGGAGGTTTTCAGGGTAATTTTTCCAATAGAGGGGGTTTTCAGGACCCGAGCAGAGGATGGAACCCAGAGATGGGATATTACAATTCCAATTACAAGGGATGGAAGTAAAGAGATACATATGGTATGAAAAACAATGGAGGAGGTATAGAGGAAAAAGAGGAGTTAAACGAAAAGAAAAGGATAAGAGATCTATAGGCACTGGAATTTTTAATTTAAGTGATGTTTGTCTTACTGAAAAAAGAGTTAAAAGTTTTAGATTTAGGGCTAAAATATATACCCAGAACAAATGTAAATAAATTCAATGTTTTTATCGATCTAAAAAAATTCGTTAGAAAGCTGAACATAAAAATTTTTTTTTGAGAAAACTAAAGATAATAAGAGAGGGGATTAGTAAAGTACCTGCAAAGTTCTACATGCATAGTAATTTGAAGAACTCTTCTACGTTTAATCCTAAAAATATAGGGAATGTATATCTAGATGGTTTTAAAATAAAATAAAAAAAAAAATGGTTGAGACTGAAATTAAAGATGTGAATCTTTAAATTTTTTTTTATGGAATTTAGAGAGTAAAAAGTCATTGGAGTTGTTTAGATCTGATTAAAGAAATATCAAAAAAGGAGACTTTTTGGATATATTAATTGGAATCTTTAGTCTCAGGAGGTTTAAACATAGATATTATCTGCTTTAAATATTGATATACATATAATGGTTGTTACATATAATGTATTTTATTTTGGTTTATAATTTTTATAAATGTTTGTAATTTGATTTTGAGAGGAGTTGTGCTTTAAGTTTCTGTGCATGGCCCTTTAAGGGTTTTCTGTGGTTTGAAGAGCCATGCACAGGATGGAGTATATATTGCTTTTCTGCATATATTTATGTTTCTATAATTTTATTTTTTTTTTTGTGGGGATTTTTGAAGGAGAACGGTATTGCGCTGACTTAAACCTGCAGGGTATATATATTTAGCTTTTTTATGTAGTAGAGTGTATATGTATAATTAAATTGGGAAACACCTGTTCAAGCTGGCGTGATTAAGGAGACTAGGAACGCAGTGATTGGCTGGGTGTTAAAATTATGTAGATGAAGGGTGGTATTTATAAGAGCTGTCTGACGTTCCCATTTGTACCGCCCCTTGATGACGTCGGTGTGACGAAACCGGTTGGGCGTGGCCTACACGATGTGGACGTTAGAGAGCCTTGTTGTTCTGTGCTGTATGGGAGAGATCCGCGGTGAGCGGTAATTGTATCTCACCTTTTTTGCGATTGAAGCTGGTGTCTGTTGGACACCTTGTTTGTGAGTTTCCTTATACCTTTTTTATTAAAGAAATAAATGAAAAAAACGTATTGCACCATTATGTTCTCTTTTTTGTCCCTGAGTGTACTGCATGCTCTCATGGAGATATGAGAGAGTGGAGAAGTTCATCATAAGAGCTTGGGCTGCAAAGTTGTTTGTCTGATTATTACTATCCGGAAGTTTCTGAAACATCACCATATCTATTTGGACATCGGATTCATTGCTCCCAGAGCACAAGTGCTGTTGCTGGTTTATAATCTGACCAGCCATTAGCTCTGGTGAGTTCATTTAATCTCCTTTGGTGGTGGATTTTTCACAATTGGTTCAAGTCACTGAAGATCTATATACTGTATATATACAGTTGCAAGAAAAAGTATGTGAACCCCTTGGGATTACGTGGAGTTTTGCATGAATTGGGCATAAAATGTGCTCTGAACGTCATCTAAGTCACAACAATAGAAGAACACAGTCTGCTGAACATAATACTACACAAACATTAGATGTTGCCATGGTTTAACTGCACATAACATGTAAACATTCACAGTGCAGGGAGGAAAAAGTATATGAACCTTTGGACTTAATAACTGGTTGACCCTCCTTTGGCAGCAATAACCTCAACCAAACGTTTCCTGTAGTTGCAGATCAGACCTGCACAACGATCTGGAGTAATTTTGGACCACTCTTTTTCACAAAACTGTTTCAGTGTAGCAATATTCTTGGGATGTCTGGTGTGAATTGCTCTCTTAAGGTCATGCCACAGCATTTAAATCGGGTTGAGGTCAGGACTCTGACTGGGCCACTCCAGAAGGCGTATTCTGTGCTGTTGCAGCCATTGTTTTTTTGAATTACTTGTATGCTTTGGGTCATTGTCCTGTTGCATCACCCATCCTCTGCGGAGCTTCAGTTGGCGGACAGATGGTCGTACGTTTTCCTGCAGAATGTCTTGATAAACTCTGGAATTCATTTTCCCTCAATGACAACAATCCGTCCAGGCCCTGAGGCAGCAAAGCAGCCCCAAACCATGATGCTCCCTCCGCCATGTTTTACAGTGGGGATGAGGTTTTGATGTTGGTGTGCTGTGCCTTTTTTTCTCCACACATAGTGTTGTGTGTTCTTCTCAAACAACTCAATCTTCGTTTCATCTGTCCACAGTATATTTTGCCAGTAGTGCTGTGGAACATCCAGGTGCTCTTTTGCAAACTTCAAACATGCTGCAATATTTTTTTTGGACAGCAATGGCTTCCTCCGTGGTGTCCTCTCATGTACTCCATTCTTGTTTAATGTTTTCCTTATTGTAGATGTGTCAACAAAAATGTTAGCATGTGCCAGAGATTTCTGTAGGTCTTTAGCTGACACTCTGGGATTCTTCTTTACCTCATGCAGCATTCTGCGCTGTGCTCTTGCAGTCATTTTTACAGGACGACCGCGCCTAGGGAGAGTAGCAACAGTGCTAAACTTTCTCCATTTGTAGACAGTCTGTCTTACCGTGGACACATGAACATCAAGGCTTTTGGAGATACTTTTGTAACCCTTTCCAGCTTCATGCAAGTCAACTATTCTTGATCGTAGTTCTTCTGAGAGCTCTTTTCTGCGAGGCATGGTTCACATCAGACAGTGCTTCTTGAAACCAATAAACCCAAAACAGGTGTGTGTTTTTTAAGGGCAGGACAGCTGTCAGCAACACATCCAATATTATCACACTGATTGGAGTCAAGGTTGGCTCACTCCTGGCTCCAATTAGCTCTGGGAGAAGTCATTAAGCTAGGGCTTCACCTACTTTTTCCTCCCTGCACTGTGAATGTTTACATGTTATGTGCAATTAAACCATGGCAACATCTTATGTTTGTGTAGTATTATGTTCAGCAGACTGTGTTCTTCTATTGTTGTGACTTAGATGACGTTCAGAGCACATTTTATGCCCAATTCATGCACAACTCCACGTAATCCCAAGGGGTTCACATACTTTTTCTTGCAACTGTATATATATATTTTTTTTTTTTTTTGGACACTATTATATATTTTTTTGGACACTAATTTATGTTTGGTCACTATAATTATTTATTTAAAACACTAAATGTTTTTTTGGATGATGATATACACCTTTGTATAAGTTTGTTATTAGCGCATACCTTTTTAATTAGGATTCATGTGGTATTTTAGTAGTAAAAATATTCTTTACTGTGTTTCAACTGTCAACGGGTTTCCCCATTGACTGCTGAATGTAAAAAAAAATGTTTGCATTGCCTAGCAATTAAAAAATTAAAAAACAACCCCCCCCATCCATAACAAGCCCTTGGGGTCTGGTATGGATTTTGAGGGGAATGCCCCAAGCCAAATTTGTTTTTACAAATGGTGTGGGGGTCCCTACCAAAATCCATACCAGACTCTTATCTGAGCATGCAGCACGGAAGGTCAGGAAAGGGGAGGGATGAGCAAGCAACCCCACTCCTGAGCCATACCAGACCATATGCCCTCAACATGGGGGCATGATTTGGGGCAGGGAGGGCTCCCCCCAAAGCACCTAGTCCTTATGTTGATGGGGACAAGCGCCTCATCCCCACAACTGTGGCTGGTGGTAGTGGGGATCTGCGGGCAGGAGGCTTATCAGAATCTGGAAGCCCCCTTTAGCAAGGGGCCAGGTCCCGGCCCCCAATGTGAATGAGTATGGGGTACATGTTACTGCTACTCATTCACAAAAAAAGTGTAATGTAAAAAATGACAGTAGACAGTCTTTGACAAGTCCTTAAAAACAAACATACAAAAACGTTCCTCAAAGTTGATCCAATATCAATCACTATGCCCACCACCACCGCTGACCTGAAAAAAGGAGAAGAAAAAAACCTGCTCCGCTCTCAACGCTGGCTCAACTCGAACATCAAGCCCAACACTATTGGACTGTTATGGAATATGGAATCCAATAAATGTCTGTTGAACTTGTTGCTACACACATACTTATTAATGATCATCCTTTATATATGACAACAACTGTGTGTGTATTTTGTTTCTTTAGCAAAATTACAGTCATAGGGGAAGATTGCTTTTTATTCTTTGTTAAGAATGCAGTGAAATGATGATGTTAAAAGGACTTTTGGCATCTTCAACCAAATGGATTTCAATTAAATTTTTATCATTAGAAAGCAGTAAAACTGTGATCCTTATCTAATAACTATTGCTGTAGGTGACTGCACTCAACACATTGTATATACTGTGTATATATATATATATATATATATATATATATATATATATATATATATATATATAGTGATTGAAAAGTAGCTCCTTATTTTAAAAATCTTAAAATTTATTTTTTAACCATTATTTTTACAAAAAATGAATATGAGAAGAACACACATAACATGGAGTTTTATTTAAAATTCGATATGTGCACCAGCATTCGCCTGCAGCTTCTGAAGCCACTCGGGAATCGCATCAACTGATCTTCCCAGGAACTCTTGTGGGATGGCAGAAATAACTTCTCACAGTCGCCCTTCAAGTTCTTTTAAAGTCTTTGGTTTCGTAGAGTAAACTTGTTCCTTCAACCAACTCCAAAGAAAAAAGTCGCAGGGTGTTAAATCAGGAAATCTGTCCAGCCACTCATGCGGACCACGTCGACCCAACCACCTCCCAGTAATATGTTCATTCAGCCATTCACGAACAATAATGGCAAAATGTGGAGGAGCACCATCTTGCATAAAAACCAAGTCTTCAATATTCTCCCAGGTATTAACAACTGGCCAGATTTCATCTTGCAGCATAGTGAGATATCTTTCGGCATTCATGGTATCTCAGATTTAATTGTCATAGATTAAGGAACATACATTAAAGAATTGAGAAAAAAGTAACTTCAAAGTAAATTTATAAATAGTTTAAAATAGGGAGTTACTTTTCAATCACTATATATATTATATACAGTATATATTTTTTACTTTTGAAGATGTGTACAAGTTTTTTTTCAGAATTCTACTTTACAAATTGCTTTAACTATTGTAAAGTCCTTTTAATTTATTCTTGGAAAAATATGAAATGAGCTTTCTTTGTACAAATCTGCAGATGTTTAGAAAAAAATTACCTATTGCAAACAGTATGTAACTGATTTTAATGAGTAACTTAAGAGTTTAAGTAGTTGAGGTGCTTTTGCCAGAAGTACATAATATCTCCCCATAATGTGGAGTGATCAGTGGATACTTTACTTGATTACTGCAACCTTGTGGAAAGAAGGCCAGATGGTGCTTTTCCATGCCAGAATTATTTAGAAAAGTCTGCACATGGCTTAATTAGTTCTCACATAGTGGACTATACTGAGAGCTAGCATGCTAAATATATTAAGACTATCTTCAGTAGCTTTAATTAGCTCATTTTTATTGCACAATATTTCTTTGTTAATAATTAGCACATATTGCTACAGAATTTAGCTTACAACTATTTTAAACATAGTTGCTGTGTGCTATCATGGATAGAAATAGTTTTCCATTAAAATGATTACTTTGGAATAGGTTTATACAACAGAGCAGCTTTACATAAAGACAGAGTACTTTGCAGTGAGTTCATGTGCCTAATTATCTTGGAAATTGCGGAAGAAAATAGAAGAAATGCAGATATACCTGTCTGTAGATAAAAATACTGATGCTCATTTTTGGAAAATATGGAAATGTAAAGCAATTATTTGTATGGTATAAAGTCATGGCATTAACTATATGTGCCATAGTACGCTTTTTAAATCACTGCAGCGTAATGCTTATTGTATAATTTACAACAATTAATTAATTTTTTTATTAGACCACATCATTTGGTCCATCACAAAATATGCATGTACCCATAAACCTCACCAGGCACTCCTTCAACCTTGCCTCCATAACTCTCTTTACCATTATAACCTAAATTACCTATCTTTCCTACTTTCTGATCACAGCCTTTTAGTATATCTACCTGATATCCTCCCTTCCCTCTTCCAAAGTCTTTTTGCTTATATAAATTTTCCAGAACACTGAGAAAGGTCTTATCTCAAATTGCCCTGCCCCCATAACCACAAGCCTCACCAATCTCACCAATCTAACATCTTCTGGTGTACTTTTGTCCTGGAAAGTAGGCATATAATAATCATATAATAATCTGCTCTGAATATGCTTATCCCACCAAATTACTTTGTCTTTCCTTTAACAGTCCTCATCTTTGGCATACCTGTGTTAACAGATCATCGTTGAGGGTGTGGCTGTACACAAGTTGTCCACAAGAAACAAAAATGCAGCTGCTATGTGAGAACTAATATTCTTGTTCAATAAAACTTTATTTTTAACTTAAAATGCTACTGTATGCTGCTGAAAGATGTCATCTACTCCTTCCAATAAAGTTTTGCAATTATTGAACAGTGCAAGAAGATGACACTCACTATCTGCCGGAAAATCAGTCAAGTGTTTGTGAACCAGCCATAAAGACAATATAGTGTCCATGCAAGCGACTCTTCCATGTTTGCACTGTGCTGGGGCTCACCTGCTGTGTGGGCTGCAGTACTGGTGCTTGCCAGCTGGTGCTTTCAGCAGCCAGGATCTCACTCCTGCAGTCAAGCCATCACCTGAGGCTGATTGCAGGAGGTGTATTTAAGCAGTACCAGGCCTGCAATCAGTGTCTTGGTGTTTTCCCATGAGCCCCTGTATCTGCATCCTGTTGTCTACCTGCCTGATCCCCCTGCTTGACTCTGACTCTGATAGAACTCCGCCTGCACCGACCCCGGCTATTCCTGACCATTCTGCTGCCTGCTCCTTTTGTACCTTATCCACCCAATTGATCCTGACCCGGCCTGCCTGACCATTCTACTTTTTCAGCTCTGTCTACGCCTGTGTTCCTGAGCATCTAGTTATTAATTGAAGGTTTGGTTTTGGTTGCATGGTGCGTTTCTGTATATTGTTGTAAGCTTTTAATAAATTATATTATTACATCATTCCTGCAGTCTGCTATTCCCTGTGTCAGTCCACACATCTCTGGTCATATCCTGATCCTTGACATGCACATAATGAATGTGCATTTATTCTCATGGGGCCCCTGTGTCCTTGCCCAAACTCAAAAAAGCCTATGAAAAAGGTACCAAGGGCATCTCACGGGACCTCCTACTAACCCCGGGCCCTCGGGCAGTGCCTGAGTTTCCAAATGGTCAGTCTGCCCCTGTGGGTGCTGATGGGGGTGCACCGATGGGTGCTGATAAGGGTGCACTGGTGGGTGCTTACAAGACTGCACTGATGGGTGCTGATGTGAATTGAGGCTTCACATCAATTGCGGCTTCACTGATCAGGCTGAACTAATGGGCACTTATGAGGTTGCAGTGCTGTGCACTGATGAGGTTGCACTTGTGCACTAATGCACTGCACTAAGGCTGCACTGATAATCTGGCACTGATGAGCAGTGATGAGGTGGCACTGATGGGTGATAATGAGGATTCACTGATAGGGTGGGGCTGATGTGCACTGATAAGCTGCAGTGATGGGGTAGCACTGATGGTCACTGATGAGCACATGAGCACTGATGGGCACTAATAGGGCACTGATGGGCACAATAGAGAACACAAAGTCACTGTGCGTTGATCTGATCTCTTTCCTTTCCTCACACTCAGTATTGGTGTGAGGAAAGGAGAGAGCTGAATGAGGCATGACCCCGCTTTGTTTACAAAAGTGATCATTCATCATTTGACAGTCACATTGTAAAGGGTTGCTGTGATGGCCCTTTACCCCTATCAGTGATGTACTGTGTCCAAGCGCGATCATGGGAGAACATCATATGACGCCAGTCCAGAACTGGCTAGCTGTGCTCTAGCCATCTTTCGGCTACAGCATAGTCAGCAAGTGGTTAAGGTATTACATACTATATGTTCTATCAAGGGATTAGACCATTGTGATACACATGTACTGTACATTGTATCATGTGTGGAGTGATTGGGAGTTTTATGCAGTAAATTATGTATATGCAAATGATGTAAAATGACAGGAGAAACTAAACATATAGCACATCCATAAATATAATTCACATCAATAAATATATTTCATTATCCATATCTTGGCTTCTATGCATTACCGTTGAGAGACTACTGATCCAAAAAGATACAGACTACTCCAAATTGGTTATTTTATTTTTAGATTCCTTCAATGCCGTATGCCTGGGCCACTATTTATTTAATGCATACAGTTATTTGTTTTTTGGGGTATATTCTGCATAAACGGATAGTGAATTAACATTCTCAGCCTCACATGCAATATTTGGGAAAAATGTATCAGATCACCTAAATACCGCATGCGATCTACTTTAGTCAATGGAGCCCACCATCAGGATTGGTCATCTGCATTGGGTCCTTGGGGTTTTCTTTGTTACATTTGCAAGTCAGCAAGTGGCAGGCATCTTGATTGATGATGGATTTACGAGGGGCTTTTGGGGGATTTTTTTTAAATTAAGGACTTAACGAAAATTTGGGTGTCTTTATTTCTAGGTTACAACTATTTTTTGAGTGATATCTGGTGGCCCTGTAATTATTAAAGGGTCTTCTAGATTCCAGTAGACTGCCCATACAGAGACCTCCATATCTACTGAGCAAGGGTTGTAGAGAAGAGGCCCTTGTCTTCGTTAACATGGAGACAAGGTTCTTTGCAAGGGTGGGTACCTCCTGGCAAGACAGCCCCTCATGTTGGGGGAACATAGCCTGGTATATTTCATGAGGAGGGCGCATGCATGCCACCCCCCCCCTTCCCAGCCAGCCATGCTGCAAATTTGGATTACGGGTCTGGTATGGATTTTTAGGGCAACCTTACACATTTCTTTGGAGTCCCCCATTTTGCATGACGTATACTCTTAAAATCCATACCAGACTAAAAATGTCTGGCATGAGGGGGGCGCTCATGAGCAGCAGCCAGGATGGCTGACTTTTAAATCTGTTCCTCAGCCGCCGGACACATCGGCCGATTTCTGATCCTCAGGGGGGGTCCCCCTGCTTTCTCCCTGGCCCCTTGTCCCTCCAGTACCCCGATGGGCAAGAAAACGCAGGCCGCCCGCACCTCCAGCACTCGGCGGGCCGCGCCAGAATTTGTGGCCTAGCTGCCAGCTGAAGCCGCGGCCTCGATTTTGGGCCGGCCACCGGAGGCTTCCAGGACCCAGGCCGCGAGTTTGCGGCTCCCGCCGGAGGCCGCAAATGAAGCCCTGGCCTCGATTTTGGGTCCCCCGCCGTCGCTACCCACGGGTGGGCCGGATCCTGGTGGTATGGAAGACCTGGCATCAGAGCCATCCCGGCAGTCTCCCATTCCATCCTTGTGGGATGCTGAGCTCCTGAGCCGCTTCAAAGTCATGCTGCAGTCGGAATTGTCCTCCGATACCTCCAAGCTGGCCGACGTCTTTCGCAGAAAATTCGTGAGTTGGGCAAACGATCTCGAAGATAAAATGGATGCTGCGGCCACGGTCATTGAAAATTTCAAACAGGATTTGTGCGACCTCAAGAAAGAATTGGCAGACGTGCTGCTACGGCTTGAGGATTTCGAAAATCGTTCCCGCCGTGGCAATTTGAAGTTAAGGGGTATCCCGGAAACGGTTGTGGATCTCACTTCCACCGCTACTGCTCTATTTCAGGAGCTGACACCCGCTATTCCCATTGCTCGAATTTGACCGCATACATCGTGCATTGGGCCCCAGACGACCGGATGGGCCCCCGAGGGACATTATCATCAAGTTTACTTATTACCGCACTAAGGAAACTATCCTCTTGGCGGCCAGAAACAACCCTGATCTCAGCTTCCAGGGGCATCGCTACCAGCTCTTCACGGACCTCTCCCAAACCACTCTTCAGAAGCGCCGCCAGTTGAAACCCTTCACTTCGGTCCTGGTGAAACACAGTATTAAATACGCCTGAGGCTTTCCGTTCTGCCTCACCTTCACCTACCAGGGCTGCAGTCACTCTGTTGCTACGCCGGAGGAGGCCCATTCTCTCCTGAAATCTTTGCACCTTCTTTCGCCAGAAGCTGCTGATTAGAGCCCAGCTCATTCATCTGGATCCCCGGCGAGACCGCTTCCTCCGGGCCACATCTGGGAGCGGTCATCCAACAGGAAGAGGGCCCTCCCTCAGACCCCTTCACGATCAAGTCCTTCCTGTTCTCCGGGCTGAAGATACGTCTTGGACCTCCCATGTATCGTTTCACCGATGGACTTCTCTGACGGGACCGTGAGTTTGGCCGTTAGGGCTTTCCCAGTTTGTTAGCATTCCAGGTTGAGACTGATCCAGCTTGCTCCCTTGGGTTCCATCCCTGGTTGGGGGGGGGGGGGTCTCCTCCTGGACTTAAGGACTATGACTTTCTGCTGCCGCAGCCTATTTTGGATCCGGGTGATGGTATTTGGGTCTCCGTTGGTGCCATAGGGTGATGGTTACCTCGGGCTCCGGGGTGGGAGGTTGACCTGGTGGGCCTGGTTGGGTGGGAGGGGGTTGGCCCCAATGGTTCTCTGGGTTTCTATGGGGAGGTCATCACGGAGGTTCTTGCTCCTGGGACTCTTAATTTTATTATTTTGGTAGCCCGTTCTATTATGTTCATTGCCTTATTACCTTTTTGCCCCCTGAGGGCTTATGTTTTTGATGTTTCCATTTGCAGCCATGTGTCTGGTAGTAGAGCCACCCCTAACTGGTATCCTTCACGTGTAGGATGCACGTCACCATTGACGTGACATGATTGCACTGTTGTATATACTTTTTGGGTCTTTTTCCATTTTTTTTTCTTTGTTTTTTTTTTCGTCTTCTCTGCTTTTTTTTGTTCTTGTTTTATGCAGGGTTCCAG
This sequence comes from Staurois parvus, assembly GCF_062004578.1. Lineage (NCBI taxonomy): Eukaryota > Metazoa > Chordata > Amphibia > Anura > Ranidae > Staurois > Staurois parvus. The sequence goes on from NW_028317808.1 coordinate 5,217,494, forward strand.
GACGCTACGGTCCGATCGCCATTGGGAGTGGAAATTGCTGGCTGCTTTATGCTTTTTTCTGCTGAGCGTGTTGCGCTGATGCCACCATGGCCTCGCCCCTTTTGAAAATACATTCACAAAATGTTCAAGGATTCAATTCGCCTCAGAAGCAGGCTAAAGTTTTTCATCACCTCAAATCGCAACAAATTGACGTGGTATGTTTACAAGAGACCAGGTTTTCTCAGTCCTCCGCTCCGCGTTATCTTTCACCTCACTATCCCACCTTTTACACGGCCTCGGCTCCTGAGAAGCATCGGGGTGTACTGATAGCTTTTAAACGCAATCTCCCTTTTGTCTGTCCTCGAAATATAGCAGACCCCATGGGCAGGTATTTGCTTCTGCAAGGCACCCTCTGGGACCAGGAGGTTACTTTTTTCTCTTACTACGCGCCTAATCGTTTTTGCATCTTTGCACCATTGTTTCCCGACACTCCAAGGGTCTTCTTCTTGTTTTGGGATATTCAAATCTTACCTTGGATTGCACATTGGATAGGCGCTACGCATGGGGGGCGGCCCCTTCTCTCGACTTAGTGCTGGAGGGACAAATGCGCTCTCTCTTGCGGACAGCGGGGCTAGCGGACGTCTGGAGGGAACTTCACCCAACTGAAGGCGACTTTACATTCTATTCCAATCCTCATGACAGTTTTTGTAGAATTGACCATATATTCATGCATGTTCAGCAGCTTCCCTTGGTCCGGCGGATAACTATTCCCTCCTCACCCTGGTAGGACCATGATCCCTTGGTACTCCTCCTTGCCCTGTCTGGGTCAGAATGGTACCCTTTTCATTGGTGCATCAATGACTTTTTATTGACCACTCAGACTACCTGCCAACAAATAGAATTTTTTTTACGAACATACTTCACGGAAAACTCGGGATTGGTCTCTTCGGCAGTGCCCCTATGGGAGGCGCATAAGGCCACGGTCCGGGGTCATGTTATGAAGCTGGCGGCGGTCCGGAAGCGGGAACAGGAACGTTGACTTTTGGAGCTTCATTCTCTCCTGGCCTCTGCGGATGCGCATTGGAAGTCATCTCCATCCGCGGCCCATAAACCCGCTCAGGACGCTCTTGCCTCTTCGGAGGCAGTATGGGCCTGCGTTGGACCAAACACAAATTTTACTCCTGTGCTAATAAGCCAGGTCCAATGCTGGCCAGGAAACTCAATTCTGTGGGGAAACCCCATAAACCCCATAAACCGATCCGACTGCGACTTTCCCACAGGTGGCTGTACTTCTGTACCGTGTTCCAAATTATTACGCAAATTATATTTTTCTCATTTACCTAAATAATTGATGTAAATAACAGTCAGCATAATTCTCATGTTATCAACTATTAAGAGTACAATTCACATGCTATTGAACAAACCTCCTAATGATAACAGTATTTTTTTTAAACATGAAAAACTTCCAATGCACTGTTCCAAATTATTACGCACAGTAAGTTTCAAAACACTTTATAGGCTGTAAAGAACTGAAAATTGTCATTTGTTGGGTTTGCAGCATATTTACTGCAATCAAAAGCTATTTCAATCAAACTTTTAACAACATTTTAACTTTTTAAACATTTTAACAGGTCACGTTACATTTTAACATAGGTCCCCTTATTTGATAGCAGCTTCACAAGTCTTGCATCCATTGAACTTGTGAGTTTTTGGACAGTTTCTGCTTGAATTTGTTTGCAAGATGTCAGAATAGCCTCCCAGAGCTGCTGTTTGAATATAAACTGCCTCCTGCCCTCATAGATCTTTTGCTTGAGGATGCTCCAAAGGTTCTCAATAGGATTGAGGTCAGGGGAGGATGGAGGCCACACCATGACTTTCTCTCCTTTTATCCCCATAGCAGCCATTGATGCAGAGGTATTCTTTGCAGCATGAGATGGTGCATTGTCATGCATGAAGATGATTTTATTATGGAAAGCATAGTTCTTCCTTCTGTACCAGGGAAGAAAGTGGTCAGTCATAAACTCCACATACTTTGCAGAGGTCATCTTTACACCTTCGGGGCCCCTAAAGGGGCTGACCAGCTCTGTTCCCATGATTCCAGCCCAAAACATGACTCCACCACCGCCTTGCTGACGTCGCAGCCTTGTTGGAACAGGGTGGCCATCCACCAACCATCCACTACTCTATCCATCTGGACCATCCAGGGTTGCACAGCACTCATCAGTGAACGGGACTGTTTGAAAATTAGTCTTCATGTATTTTTCTGCCCAATGCAGCTGTTTCTGCTTGTGAGCATTGGTTAGGTGGCCGAATAGAAGGTTTATGCACAGTTGCAAGACTCTGGAGGACTCTACACCTTGATGTCCGTGGGACTCCAGAGGCACCAGTAGCTTCAAATATCTGTTTGCTGCTGTGTAATGGTATGTTAGCAGCTGCTCTCTTGATCCGATGCATGGATCTGGCAGAAATCTTCCTCAATGTGCCTTTATCTGCATGAACCCATCTGTGCTCTGAATCAGCCACAAATCTCTTAATAGTGCGATGATCACGCTTAAGTTTTCGTAAAATATCTAATGTTTTCATACCTCGTCCAAGGAATTGAACTATTTCACTCTTTTCAGCAGCAGAGAGATCCTTTTTCTTCCCCATATTGCTTGAAAATGGTGCTCTGCTTAATAATGTGGAACACCATCCTTTAGTAGTTTTTCCTTAAATTGGGCTCACTGGACAACCTAATTATCACAAGTGTCCGAGATTGTTTTCAGTGATCAAAAGAGCACTGAGACACAATGCCATCCATGAGTTAAACTGAAAAACAAAATATTTAATCTTTGTGACACTTAAATAGAATTTGCATAATAATTTGGAACACGGTGCAATCCCCGGCAGATTGTTTCCCGTTTCTCGGACTTCCTTTCGCGCCTTTACGCTAAACCAGATTCCTTCCCTGTGGCTCAAGCAGAGGCATTCTTTCAAGATCTCCATTTTCTTGGATTATTTGAAGCAGCACAGGTGGCCCTCAACACCCGCGTTACCATACTGGAAGTGCTCCAAGCTATCAAATCTTTACGGTCCACCGCGGCCCCAGGTCCCGACGGCTTCTCCGGTCTCTATTATAAGAAATTCTTGGCCCTGTTGGCTCCCTTTTTGGCTGACTATTTCAATGAGTTATGACAGGGCTCCTTGCCCTCTTCAGACGCGCTTAGAGCGCATATCTCTATGATTCCTAAGACGACCGATAATGTACAGGAACCGCAAGCCTTCAAGCCCATTTCTCTTCTTAATGAAGACCTGAAGATATTGGGCAAGATCCTTAGTTTTCGCATCAATAAATATTTGCGTAGCCTGGTCCACAGGGACCAAGTAGGGTTCGTCCCTGGGAGACATTTTCTGCAACAGCGGAAAATCCCGGGATTCTTACTGTCCTTAGACATACATAAAGCCTTTGATTCTCTATCCTGGGAATATCGACGGTTCGTGCTGTCTCGTTGGGGTTTTGGGGATTCTATTCTTTCTTGGATTCAAGCCTTGTATTCTTCTCCTTCGGCCTCCATTAAATACGCTGGGTATTTCTCGGATCCCTTTCCTATTGGGCGAGGGACGAGACAGGGCTGCCCCCTGTCCCTGGCGCTCTTTGTCCTGGCGCTTGAGCCGCTGGCTTTAACGCTCCGGACCGATTGCAATATATCGGGGGTTTCATACGCGGGACAGGAGTTTAAGCTGAACCTTTTTGCGGACGATGCCCTCTTGACTCTTACTAATCCTGCTAATTTTCAACGGGTTCTTGTGCACTTCTCCTTGATTTTGGGTCTCCGTATTAACTTGGATAAGACTGTCGCTCTCAATATTACTTTGGCTTCAGATTTGGTTTTGCGCCTACAATCCCACTTCCCTTACAAATGGGCTCCCTCTTCTCTTGAAAACTTAGGCATTCGCTTGACCCCCACCTATGACTCCCTGTTTGCTGCAAATTATTATCCATTACTTAGCTCTCTATCTTCTCTTATGCATTCCTGGCAATTTCCGCACCTGTCTTGGATAGGACGGGTTCATTCAGTGAAAATGACTAGAGATGAGCGAATCGAAGTATCCGAAGTGGAATTCGAGTCGAATATCGGAAAAATTTCGATTCGTGCCGAATCCGAAAAACAGCCTAATTCGGACGCGCGAATCGAAATTTTTCCGAAAATGGCGGCTGACATGTGCGGCGACGGAGCGGGGATGTCGGGGAAGGCGCGCAGACAAGGCGCGCTGCCCCATAATGCATTCCTCAACGACATGTGATCGCATCAGCCAATCAGCAGCCAGCCAGCCAGCACTGTGTAATGGTCGAGGTATATATAGCGGCCATTTTGGAAATCTTCATTTGCCTGCAGTCATTGAACAGAGGCAGACCGCTCTGTACTAGGGACAGGGACAGAGTTAGGGCCACAGAAACGAGAATTGGGGACAGAGAGAAGTTACTTAGGGACAGAGAACCATTACTCAGGGACACAGACTTGTTAATGAGGGCCACAGAATCGTTATTTAGGGACAAAGAAACGCTAGTTAGGGCCACAGAATTCATACTCAGGGACAGACAGAATTGTTACTCAGTGCCAGAGAATTGTTACTTAGGGCCACAGAAACGTTATTAGGGCCACAGAATTTTTACTCAGGGACAGACAGAATTGTTACTGAGTGCCAGAGAATTGTTACTCAGGGACAGACAGAATTGTTACTGAGTGCCAGAGAATTCTTAGGGCCACAGAATTCATTCTCAGGGACAGACAGAATTGTTACTCAGGGACAGACAGAATTGTTACTGAGTGCCAGAGAATTGTTACTCAGGGACAGACAGAATTGTTACTGAGTGCCAGAGAATTGTTACTCAGGGACAGACAGAATTGTTACTGAGTGCCAGAGAATTGTTACTCAGGGACAGACAGAATTGTTACTGAGTGCCAGAGAATTGTTACTCAGGGACAGACAGAATTGTTACTGAGTGCCAGAGAATTGTTACTCAGGGACAGACAGAATTGTTACTGAGTGCCAGAGAATTGTTACTCAGGGACAGACAGAATTGTTACTGAGTGCCAGAGAATTGTTACTCAGGGACAGACAGAATTGTTACTGAGTGCCAGAGAATTGTTACTCGCACAGACACAAAATTGTTACTTGCACAGACACAGAATTGTTACTCGCACAGACACAGAATTGTTACTCAGGGCCACAGAATTCATACTCAGGGACAGACAGAATTGTTACTGAGTGCCAGAGAATTGTTACTCAGGGACAGACAGAATTGTTACTGAGTGCCAGAGAATTGTTACTCAGGGACAGACAGAATTGTTACTGAGTGCCAGAGAATTGTTACTCGCACAGACACAAAATTGTTACTTGCACAGACACAGAATTGTTACTCGCACAGACACAGAATTGTTACTCAGGGCCACAGAATTCATACTCAGGGACAGACAGAATTGTTACTGAGTGCCAGAGAATTGTTACTCAGGGACAGACAGAATTGTTACTGAGTGCCAGAGAATTGTTACTCAGGGACAGACAGAATTGTTACTGAGTGCCAGAGAATTGTTACTCGCACAGACACAAAATTGTTACTTGCACAGACACAGAATTGTTACTCGCACAGACACAGAATTGTTACTCAGGGCCACAGAATTCATACTCAGGGATAGACAGAATTGTTACTGAGTGCCAGAGAATTGTTACTCAGGGACAGACAGAATTGTTACTGAGTGCCAGAGAATTGTTACTCAGGGACAGACAGAATTGTTACTGAGTGCCAGAGAATTGTTACTCGCACAGACACAAAATTGTTACTTGCACAGACACAGAATTGTTACTCGCACAGACACAGAATTGTTACTCAGGGCCACAGAATTCATACTCAGGGACAGACAGAATTGTTACTGAGTGCCAGAGAATTGTTACTCAGGGACAGACAGAATTGTTACTGAGTGCCAGAGAATTGTTACTCAGGGACAGACAGAATTGTTACTGAGTGCCAGAGATTTGTTACTCGCACAGACACAAAATTGTTACTTGCACAGACACAGAATTGTTACTCGCACAGACACAGAATTGTTACTCAGGGCCACAGAATTCATACTCAGGGACAGACAGAATTGTTACTGAGTGCCAGAGAATTGTTACTCAGGGACAGACAGAATTGTTACTGAGTGCCAGAGAATTGTTACTCAGGGACAGACAGAATTGTTACTGAGTGCCAGAGAATTGTTACTCAGGGACAGACAGAATTGTTACTGAGTGCCAGAGAATTGTTACTCAGGGACAGACAGAATTGTTACTGAGTGCCAGAGAATTGTTACTCGCACAGACACAAAATTGTTACTTGCACAGACACAGAATTGTTACTCGCACAGACACAGAATTGTTACTCAGGGCCACAGAATTCATACTCAGGGATAGACAGAATTGTTACTGAGTGCCAGAGAATTGTTACTCAGGGACAGACAGAATTGTTACTGAGTGCCAGAGAATTGTTACTCAGGGACAGACAGAATTGTTACTGAGTGCCAGAGAATTGTTACTCGCACAGACACAAAATTGTTACTTGCACAGACACAGAATTGTTACTCGCACAGACACAGAATTGTTACTCAGGGCCACAGAATTCATACTCAGGGACAGACAGAATTGTTACTGAGTGCCAGAGAATTGTTACTCAGGGACAGACAGAATTGTTACTGAGTGCCAGAGAATTGTTACTCAGGGACAGACAGAATTGTTACTGAGTGCCAGAGATTTGTTACTCGCACAGACACAAAATTGTTACTTGCACAGACACAGAATTGTTACTCGCACAGACACAGAATTGTTACTCAGGGCCACAGAATTCATACTCAGGGACAGACAGAATTGTTACTGAGTGCCAGAGAATTGTTACTCAGGGACAGACAGAATTGTTACTGAGTGCCAGAGAATTGTTACTCAGGGACAGACAGAATTGTTACTGAGTGCCAGAGAATTGTTACTCAGGGACAGACAGAATTGTTACTGAGTGCCAGAGAATTGTTACTCAGGGACAGACAGAATTGTTACTGAGTGCCAGAGAATTGTTACTCGCACAGACACAAAATTGTTACTTGCACAGACACAGAATTGTTACTCGCACAGACACAGAATTGTTACTCAGGGCCACAGAATTCATACTCAGGGATAGACAGAATTGTTACTGAGTGCCAGAGAATTGTTACTCAGGGACAGACAGAATTGTTACTGAGTGCCAGAGAATTGTTACTCAGGGACAGACAGAATTGTTACTGAGTGCCAGAGAATTGTTACTCGCACAGACACAAAATTGTTACTTGCACAGACACAGAATTGTTACTCGCACAGACACAGAATTGTTACTCAGGGCCACAGAATTCATACTCAGGGATAGACAGAATTGTTACTGAGTGCCAGAGAATTGTTACTCAGGGACAGACAGAATTGTTACTGAGTGCCAGAGAATTGTTACTCAGGGACAGACAGAATTGTTACTGAGTGCCAGAGAATTGTTACTCGCACAGACACAAAATTGTTACTTGCACAGACACAGAATTGTTACTCGCACAGACACAGAATTGTTACTCAGGGCCACAGAATTCATACTCAGGGACAGACAGAATTGTTACTGAGTGCCAGAGAATTGTTACTCAGGGACAGACAGAATTGTTACTGAGTGCCAGAGAATTGTTACTCAGGGACAGACAGAATTGTTACTGAGTGCCAGAGAATTGTTACTCGCACAGACACAAAATTGTTACTTGCACAGACACAGAATTGTTACTCGCACAGACACAGAATTGTTACTCAGGGCCACAGAATTCATACTCAGGGATAGACAGAATTGTTACTGAGTGCCAGAGAATTGTTACTCAGGGACAGACAGAATTGTTACTGAGTGCCAGAGAATTGTTACTCAGGGACAGACAGAATTGTTACTGAGTGCCAGAGAATTGTTACTCGCACAGACACAAAATTGTTACTTGCACAGACACAGAATTGTTACTCGCACAGACACAGAATTGTTACTCAGGGCCACAGAATTCATACTCAGGGACAGACAGAATTGTTACTGAGTGCCAGAGAATTGTTACTCAGGGACAGACAGAATTGTTACTGAGTGCCAGAGATTTGTTACTCGCACAGACACAAAATTGTTACTTGCACAGACACAGAATTGTTACTCGCACAGACACAGAATTGTTACTCAGGGCCACAGAATTCATACTCAGGGACAGACAGAATTGTTACTGAGTGCCAGAGAATTGTTACTCAGGGACAGACAGAATTGTTACTGAGTGCCAGAGAATTGTTACTCAGGGACAGACAGAATTGTTACTGAGTGCCAGAGAATTGTTACTCAGGGACAGACAGAATTGTTACTGAGTGCCAGAGAATTGTTACTCGCACAGACACAAAATTGTTACTTGCACAGACACAGAATTGTTACTCGCACAGACACAGAATTGTTACTCAGGGCCACAGAATTCATACTCAGGGATAGACAGAATTGTTACTGAGTGCCAGAGAATTGTTACTCAGGGACAGACAGAATTGTTACTGAGTGCCAGAGAATTGTTACTCAGGGACAGACAGAATTGTTACTGAGTGCCAGAGAATTGTTACTCGCACAGACACAAAATTGTTACTTGCACAGACACAGAATTGTTACTCGCACAGACACAGAATTGTTACTCAGGGCCACAGAATTCATACTCAGGGATAGACAGAATTGTTACTGAGTGCCAGAGAATTGTTACTCAGGGACAGACAGAATTGTTACTGAGTGCCAGAGAATTGTTACTCAGGGACAGACAGAATTGTTACTGAGTGCCAGAGAATTGTTACTCGCACAGACACAAAATTGTTACTTGCACAGACACAGAATTGTTACTCGCACAGACACAGAATTGTTACTCAGGGCCACAGAATTCATACTCAGGGACAGACAGAATTGTTACTGAGTGCCAGAGAATTGTTACTCAGGGACAGACAGAATTGTTACTGAGTGCCAGAGAATTGTTACTCAGGGACAGACAGAATTGTTACTGAGTGCCAGAGAATTGTTACTCGCACAGACACAAAATTGTTACTTGCACAGACACAGAATTGTTACTCGCACAGACACAGAATTGTTACTCAGGGCCACAGAATTCATACTCAGGGATAGACAGAATTGTTACTGAGTGCCAGAGAATTGTTACTCAGGGACAGACAGAATTGTTACTGAGTGCCAGAGAATTGTTACTCAGGGACAGACAGAATTGTTACTGAGTGCCAGAGAATTGTTACTCGCACAGACACAAAATTGTTACTTGCACAGACACAGAATTGTTACTCGCACAGACACAGAATTGTTACTCAGGGCCACAGAATTCATACTCAGGGACAGACAGAATTGTTACTGAGTGCCAGAGAATTGTTACTCAGGGACAGACAGAATTGTTACTGAGTGCCAGAGAATTGTTACTCAGGGACAGACAGAATTGTTACTGAGTGCCAGAGATTTGTTACTCGCACAGACACAAAATTGTTACTTGCACAGACACAGAATTGTTACTCGCACAGACACAGAATTGTTACTCAGGGCCACAGAATTCATACTCAGGGACAGACAGAATTGTTACTGAGTGCCAGAGAATTGTTACTCAGGGACAGACAGAATTGTTACTGAGTGCCAGAGAATTGTTACTCAGGGACAGACAGAATTGTTACTGAGTGCCAGAGAATTGTTACTCAGGGACAGACAGAATTGTTACTGAGTGCCAGAGAATTGTTACTCAGGGACAGACAGAATTGTTACTGAGTGCCAGAGAATTGTTACTCGCACAGACACAAAATTGTTACTTGCACAGACACAGAATTGTTACTCGCACAGACACAGAATTGTTACTCAGGGCCACAGAATTCATACTCAGGGATAGACAGAATTGTTACTGAGTGCCAGAGAATTGTTACTCAGGGACAGACAGAATTGTTACTGAGTGCCAGAGAATTGTTACTCAGGGACAGACAGAATTGTTACTGAGTGCCAGAGAATTGTTACTCGCACAGACACAAAATTGTTACTTGCACAGACACAGAATTGTTACTCGCACAGACACAGAATTGTTACTCAGGGCCACAGAATTCATACTCAGGGATAGACAGAATTGTTACTGAGTGCCAGAGAATTGTTACTCAGGGACAGACAGAATTGTTACTGAGTGCCAGAGAATTGTTACTCAGGGACAGACAGAATTGTTACTGAGTGCCAGAGAATTGTTACTCGCACAGACACAAAATTGTTACTTGCACAGACACAGAATTGTTACTCGCACAGACACAGAATTGTTACTCAGGGCCACAGAATTCATACTCAGGGACAGACAGAATTGTTACTGAGTGCCAGAGAATTGTTACTCAGGGACAGACAGAATTGTTACTGAGTGCCAGAGAATTGTTACTCAGGGACAGACAGAATTGTTACTGAGTGCCAGAGAATTGTTACTCGCACAGACACAAAATTGTTACTTGCACAGACACAGAATTGTTACTCGCACAGACACAGAATTGTTACTCAGGGCCACAGAATTCATACTCAGGGATAGACAGAATTGTTACTGAGTGCCAGAGAATTGTTACTCAGGGACAGACAGAATTGTTACTGAGTGCCAGAGAATTGTTACTCAGGGACAGACAGAATTGTTACTGAGTGCCAGAGAATTGTTACTCGCACAGACACAAAATTGTTACTTGCACAGACACAGAATTGTTACTCGCACAGACACAGAATTGTTACTCAGGGCCACAGAATTCATACTCAGGGACAGACAGAATTGTTACTGAGTGCCAGAGAATTGTTACTCAGGGACAGACAGAATTGTTACTGAGTGCCAGAGATTTGTTACTCGCACAGACACAAAATTGTTACTTGCACAGACACAGAATTGTTACTCGCACAGACACAGAATTGTTACTCAGGGCCACAGAATTCATACTCAGGGACAGACAGAATTGTTACTGAGTGCCAGAGAATTGTTACTCAGGGACAGACAGAATTGTTACTGAGTGCCAGAGAATTGTTACTCAGGGACAGACAGAATTGTTACTGAGTGCCAGAGAATTGTTACTCAGGGACAGACAGAATTGTTACTGAGTGCCAGAGAATTGTTACTCAGGGACAGACAGAATTGTTACTGAGTGCCAGAGAATTGTTACTCGCACAGACACAAAATTGTTACTTGCACAGACACAGAATTGTTACTCGCACAGACACAGAATTGTTACTCAGGGCCACAGAATTCATACTCAGGGATAGACAGAATTGTTACTGAGTGCCAGAGAATTGTTACTCAGGGACAGACAGAATTGTTACTGAGTGCCAGAGAATTGTTACTCAGGGACAGACAGAATTGTTACTGAGTGCCAGAGAATTGTTACTCGCACAGACACAAAATTGTTACTTGCACAGACACAGAATTGTTACTCGCACAGACACAGAATTGTTACTCAGGGCCACAGAATTCATACTCAGGGATAGACAGAATTGTTACTGAGTGCCAGAGAATTGTTACTCAGGGACAGACAGAATTGTTACTGAGTGCCAGAGAATTGTTACTCAGGGACAGACAGAATTGTTACTGAGTGCCAGAGAATTGTTACTCGCACAGACACAAAATTGTTACTTGCACAGACACAGAATTGTTACTCGCACAGACACAGAATTGTTACTCAGGGCCACAGAATTCATACTCAGGGACAGACAGAATTGTTACTGAGTGCCAGAGAATTGTTACTCAGGGACAGACAGAATTGTTACTGAGTGCCAGAGAATTGTTACTCAGGGACAGACAGAATTGTTACTGAGTGCCAGAGAATTGTTACTCGCACAGACACAAAATTGTTACTTGCACAGACACAGAATTGTTACTCGCACAGACACAGAATTGTTACTCAGGGCCACAGAATTCATACTCAGGGATAGACAGAATTGTTACTGAGTGCCAGAGAATTGTTACTCAGGGACAGACAGAATTGTTACTGAGTGCCAGAGAATTGTTACTCAGGGACAGACAGAATTGTTACTGAGTGCCAGAGAATTGTTACTCGCACAGACACAAAATTGTTACTTGCACAGACACAGAATTGTTACTCGCACAGACACAGAATTGTTACTCAGGGCCACAGAATTCATACTCAGGGACAGACAGAATTGTTACTGAGTGCCAGAGAATTGTTACTCAGGGACAGACAGAATTGTTACTGAGTGCCAGAGAATTGTTACTCGCACAGACACAAAATAGTTACTTGCACAGACACAGAATTGTTACTCGCACAGACACAGAATTGTTACTCAGGGCCACAGAATTCATACTCAGGGACAGACAGAATTGTTACTGAGTGCCAGAGAATTGTTACTCAGGGACAGACAGAATTGTTACTGAGTGCCAGAGAATTGTTACTCGCACAGACACAAAATTGTTACTTGCACAGACACAGAATTGTTACTCGCACAGACACAGAATTGTTACTCGCACAGACACATAATTGTTACTCAGGGCCACAGAATTCATACTCAGGGACAGACAGAATTGTTACTGAGTGCCAGAGAATTGTTACTCAGGGACACCTAATCGTTGAATTAAATAGTATGTCAGACAACATGCAGAGGAGTGGCAGAGGAGGCAATGTTTTAGGAGCGAGCAGACGTGGCAGCAGAGGAAGGGGTCGAGGCAGCAGTATTCGCAGCCAGAGGCCAGTGCTCCCGGTGTCATCCAGCGGTCGTGTCTCCACCGACAACCCTGCCGTCATTGATTGGTTGGCTCGGTCGTCTTCCTCTTCCCAGGTCACCTCTGACACCTACAGCCAACGGTCGGTGGGTACGTCAGACACAACCGTTAGTTGGCATGGCCCGGGACCAAGCCCACTGAAATCACGTGTCCTCTACCTGCCCCTGTCCTTTGCTGTTCCCTCACCAAGCGAAGTATCGCATGCTGTGGGCTCAGCCCCACTGTACAGTGAGGAAGAGCTAACAGAGGGCGGTCAGGAACGGGGGGAGACATCGGCCTTTTCAGCAGCCAAGCGAACAAGTACTGGCGAGGAGAGTGGCTCGGTAGCCGGTCTAGAGACAGGTCTGTCTCCTGACCCAGACGCAGCCGAGGGGGCTAGTAGTGAGGCGGAGACCCTACTTGATGATGAGGAGGTTGATCGCACTTGGCAGCCTCGTCGTCATCAGGCAATTTCTTCCGCATCATCAGGAGAAGAGGGTGGCAGCTTGGCAGCGAGCAAAACAGTCGGTGGGTTGCCCAGGAGACAGCAGCAGGGTCGCATCAGTGTCAGTGGAGCCAAACGTCCACGGAGTAGAGCACCAGCTCCACTGCAGCCTACCACCACGGCCAGTAGTGGTGCCGTTGCGCACGGAGGAAGTAGCAGTCAGCCAGTGAAGAGTAGCGGGGGCAAAGTTTCCTACTCGGTGGTGTGGCAATTTTTCCTCAAGCCGCCCGAGGAAGTAAACGTAGCCGTATGTCGACTATGTGGCCAGAAATGCAAGCGTGGCCAGGGGGCCCATGTTGGGACTACAGCGTTGCGTCAGCATATGCAGCGTCACCATTCGGTGGCCTGGGAAAACCGTGATAAACATACGCTGCTGCCAGGCCCCTAATCTGCCATGGGCCCCTATATACCGCCTAATCATGCTGCTGCCAAGTCCAGAGTCTGTCATGGGTCCCTGTATGGCCTCCCATTGCTGCTGTCTCCATCGCCACACTCTGCTGCCATGTGCCACTTTCAGGTCTCTTCACACTGCTGGTGTGTTAAATTTTTTGACATAGGGTGCAGGCAGATTACGGGCCTCACATAGCTGCTGCCAGGCCCCTAATCTGCCATGGGCCCCTATATACCGCCTCCTCATGCTGCTGCCAAGTCCAGAGTCTGTCATGGGTCCCTGTACGGCCTCCCATTGCTGCTGTCTCCATCGCCACACTCTGCTGCCATGTGCCACTTTCAGGTCTCTTCACACTGCTGGTGTGTTAAATTTTTTGACATAGGGTGCAGGCAGATTACGGGCCTCACATAGCTGCTGCCAGGCCCCTAATCTGCCATGGGCCCCTATATACCGCCTCCTCATGCTGCTGCCAAGTCCAGAGTCTGTCATGGGTCCCTGTATGGCCTCCCATTGCTGCTGTCTCCATCGCCACACTCTGCTGCCATGTGCCACTTTCAGGTCTCTTCACACTGCTGGTGTGTTAAATTTTTTGACATAGGGTGCAGGCAGATTACGGGCCTCACATAGCTGCTGCCAGGCCCCTAATCTGCCATGGGCCCCTATATACCGCCTCCTCATGCTGCTGCCAAGTCCAGAGTCTGTCATGGGTCCCTGTATGGCCTCCCATTGCTGCTGTCTCCATCGCCACACTCTGCTGCCATGTGCCACTTTCAGGTCTCTTCACACTGCTGGTGTGTTAAATTTTTTGACATAGGGTGCAGGCAGATTACGGGCCTCACATAGCTGCTGCCAGGCCCCTAATCTGCCATGGGCCCCTATATACCGCCTCCTCATGCTGCTGCCAAGTCTAGAGTCTGTCATGGGTCCCTGTACGGCCTCCCATTGCTGCTGTCTCCATCGCCACACTCTGCTGCCATGTGCCACTTTCAGGTCTCTTCACACTGCTGGTGTGTTAAATTTTTTGACATAGGGTGCAGGCAGATTACGGGCCTCACATAGCTGCTGCCAGGCCCCTAATCTGCCATGGGCCCCTATATACCGCCTAATCATGCTGCTGCCAAGTCCAGAGTCTGTCATGGGTCCCTGTATGGCCTCCCATTGCTGCTGTCTCCATCGCCACACTCTGCTGCCATGTGCCACTTTCAGGTCTCTTCACACTGCTGGTGTGTTAAATTTTTTGACATAGGGTGCAGGCAGATTACGGGCCTCACATAGCTGCTGCCAGGCCCCTAATCTGCCATGGGCCCCTATATACCGCCTCCTCATGCTGCTGCCAAGTCCAGAGTCTGTCATGGGTCCCTGTACGGCCTCCCATTGCTGCTGTCTCCATCGCCACACTCTGCTGCCATGTGCCACTTTCAGGTCTCTTCACACTGCTGGTGTGTTAAATTTTTTGACATAGGGTGCAGGCAGATTACGGGCCTCACATAGCTGCTGCCAGGCCCCTAATCTGCCATGGGCCCCTATATACCGCCTCCTCATGCTGCTGCCAAGTCTAGAGTCTCTCATGGGTCCCTGTACGGCCTCCCATTGCTGCTGTCTCCATCGCCACACTCTGCTGCCATGTGCCACTTTCAGGTCTCTTCACACTGCTGGTGTGTTAAATTTTTTGACATAGGGTGCAGGCAGATTACGGGCCTCACATAGCTGCTGCCAGGCCCCTAATCTGCCATGGGCCCCTATATACCGCCTCCTCATGCTGCTGCCAAGTCCAGAGTCTGTCATGGGTCCCTGTACGGCCTCCCATTGCTGCTGTCTCCATCGCCACACTCTGCTGCCATGTGCCACTTTCAGGTCTCTTCACACTGCTGGTGTGTTAAATTTTTTGACATAGGGTGCAGGCAGATTACGGGCCTCACATAGCTGCTGCCAGGCCCCTAATCTGCCATGGGCCCCTATATACCGCCTCCTCATGCTGCTGCCAAGTCTAGAGTCTGTCATGGGTCCCTGTACGGCCTCCCATTGCTGCTGTCTCCATCGCCACACTCTGCTGCCATGTGCCACTTTCAGGTCTCTTCACACTGCTGGTGTGTTAAATTTTTTGACATAGGGTGCAGGCAGATTACGGGCCTCACATAGCTGCTGCCAGGCCCCTAATCTGCCATGGGCCCCTATATACCGCCTCCTCATGCTGCTGCCAAGTCCAGAGTCTGTCATGGGTCCCTGTATGGCCTCCCATTGCTGCTGTCTCCATCGCCACACTCTGCTGCCATGTGCCACTTTCAGGTCTCTTCACACTGCTGGTGTGTTAAATTTTTTGACATAGGGTGCAGGCAGATTACGGGCCTCACATAGCTGCTGCCAGGCCCCTAATCTGCCATGGGCCCCTATATACCGCCTCCTCATGCTGCTGCCAAGTCCAGAGTCTGTCATGGGTCCCTGTATGGCCTCCCATTGCTGCTGTCTCCATCGCCACACTCTGCTGCCATGTGCCACTTTCAGGTCTCTTCACACTGCTGGTGTGTTAAATTTTTTGACATAGGGTGCAGGCAGATTACGGGCCTCACATAGCTGCTGCCAGGCCCCTAATCTGCCATGGGCCCCTATATACCGCCTCCTCATGCTGCTGCCAAGTCCAGAGTCTGTCATGGGTCCCTGTACGGCCTCCCATTGCTGCTGTCTCCATCGCCACACTCTGCTGCCATGTGCCACTTTCAGGTCTCTTCACACTGCTGGTGTGTTAAATTTTTTGACATAGGGTGCAGGCAGATTACGGGCCTCACATAGCTGCTGCCAGGCCCCTAATCTGCCATGGGCCCCTATATACCGCCTCCTCATGCTGCTGCCAAGTCTAGAGTCTCTCATGGGTCCCTGTACGGCCTCCCATTGCTGCTGTCTCCATCGCCACACTCTGCTGCCATGTGCCACTTTCAGGTCTCTTCACACTGCTGGTGTGTTAAATTTTTTGACATAGGGTGCAGGCAGATTACGGGCCTCACATAGCTGCTGCCAGGCCCCTAATCTGCCATGGGCCCCTATATACCGCCTCCTCATGCTGCTGCCAAGTCCAGAGTCTGTCATGGGTCCCTGTACGGCCTCCCATTGCTGCTGTCTCCATCGCCACACTCTGCTGCCATGTGCCACTTTCAGGTCTCTTCACACTGCTGGTGTGTTAAATTTTTTGACATAGGGTGCAGGCAGATTACGGGCCTCACATAGCTGCTGCCAGGCCCCTAATCTGCCATGGGCCCCTATATACCGCCTCCTCATGCTGCTGCCAAGTCTAGAGTCTGTCATGGGTCCCTGTACGGCCTCCCATTGCTGCTGTCTCCATCGCCACACTCTGCTGCCATGTGCCACTTTCAGGTCTCTTCACACTGCTGGTGTGTTAAATTTTTTGACATAGGGTGCAGGCAGATTACGGGCCTCACATAGCTGCTGCCAGGCCCCTAATCTGCCATGGGCCCCTATATACCGCCTCCTCATGCTGCTGCCAAGTCCAGAGTCTGTCATGGGTCCCTGTATGGCCTCCCATTGCTGCTGTCTCCATCGCCACACTCTGCTGCCATGTGCCACTTTCAGGTCTCTTCACACTGCTGGTGTGTTAAATTTTTTGACATAGGGTGCAGGCAGATTACGGGCCTCACATAGCTGCTGCCAGGCCCCTAATCTGCCATGGGCCCCTATATACCGCCTCCTCATGCTGCTGCCAAGTCTAGAGTCTGTCATGGGTCCCTGTACGGCCTCCCATTGCTGCTGTCTCCATCGCCACACTCTGCTGCCATGTGCCACTTTCAGGTCTCTTCACACTGCTGGTGTGTTAAATTTTTTGACATAGGGTGCAGGCAGATTACGGGCCTCACATAGCTGCTGCCAGGCCCCTAATCTGCCATGGGCCCCTATATACCGCCTAATCATGCTGCTGCCAAGTCCAGAGTCTGTCATGGGTCCCTGTATGGCCTCCCATTGCTGCTGTCTCCATCGCCACACTCTGCTGCCATGTGCCACTTTCAGGTCTCTTCACACTGCTGGTGTGTTAAATTTTTTGACATAGGGTGCAGGCAGATTACGGGCCTCACATAGCTGCTGCCAGGCCCCTAATCTGCCATGGGCCCCTATATACCGCCTCCTCATGCTGCTGCCAAGTCCAGAGTCTGTCATGGGTCCCTGTACGGCCTCCCATTGCTGCTGTCTCCATCGCCACACTCTGCTGCCATGTGCCACTTTCAGGTCTCTTCACACTGCTGGTGTGTTAAATTTTTTGACATAGGGTGCAGGCAGATTACGGGCCTCACATAGCTGCTGCCAGGCCCCTAATCTGCCATGGGCCCCTATATACCGCCTCCTCATGCTGCTGCCAAGTCTAGAGTCTCTCATGGGTCCCTGTACGGCCTCCCATTGCTGCTGTCTCCATCGCCACACTCTGCTGCCATGTGCCACTTTCAGGTCTCTTCACACTGCTGGTGTGTTAAATTTTTTGACATAGGGTGCAGGCAGATTACGGGCCTCACATAGCTGCTGCCAGGCCCCTAATCTGCCATGGGCCCCTATATACCGCCTCCTCATGCTGCTGCCAAGTCCAGAGTCTGTCATGGGTCCCTGTACGGCCTCCCATTGCTGCTGTCTCCATCGCCACACTCTGCTGCCATGTGCCACTTTCAGGTCTCTTCACACTGCTGGTGTGTTAAATTTTTTGACATAGGGTGCAGGCAGATTACGGGCCTCACATAGCTGCTGCCAGGCCCCTAATCTGCCATGGGCCCCTATATACCGCCTCCTCATGCTGCTGCCAAGTCTAGAGTCTGTCATGGGTCCCTGTACGGCCTCCCATTGCTGCTGTCTCCATCGCCACACTCTGCTGCCATGTGCCACTTTCAGGTCTCTTCACACTGCTGGTGTGTTAAATTTTTTGACATAGGGTGCAGGCAGATTACGGGCCTCACATAGCTGCTGCCAGGCCCCTAATCTGCCATGGGCCCCTATATACCGCCTCCTCATGCTGCTGCCAAGTCTAGAGTCTGTCATGGGTCCCTGTACGGCCTCCCATTGCTGCTGTCTCCATCGCCACACTCTGCTGCCATGTGCCACTTTCAGGTCTCTTCACACTGCTGGTGTGTTAAATTTTTTGACATAGGGTGCAGGCAGATTACGGGCCTCACATAGCTGCTGCCAGGCCCCTAATCTGCCATGGGCCCCTATATACCGCCTCCTCATGCTGCTGCCAAGTCCAGAGTCTGTCATGGGTCCCTGTATGGCCTCCCATTGCTGCTGTCTCCATCGCCACACTCTGCTGCCATGTGCCACTTTCAGGTCTCTTCACACTGCTGGTGTGTTAAATTTTTTGACATAGGGTGCAGGCAGATTACGGGCCTCACATAGCTGCTGCCAGGCCCCTAATCTGCCATGGGCCCCTATATACCGCCTCCTCATGCTGCTGCCAAGTCTAGAGTCTCTCATGGGTTCCTGTACGGCCTCCCATTGCTGCTGTCTCCATCGCCACACTCTGCTGCCATGTGCCACTTTCAGGTCTCTTCACACTGCTGGTGTGTTAAATTTTTTGACATAGGGTGCAGGCAGATTACGGGCCTCACATAGCTGCTGCCAGACATGTAATCTGCCATGGGCCCCCGTACCGACTCCTCATGCTGTGACGTTGCAACAAGGTGGAATTCAACCCTACATATGTTAGACCGCCTTTACGAACAGCTAAAGGCCATCACAGATTTCCTGATGTTAAAAGCGGATAAAGGTACTCCCTGTGTAACTTAGATGTCAGCCATTGGCAGCTCATGTGTGACACCTGCGCTTGCTCAGGCCCTTTGAGGAGGCCACGCTATTCGTGAGTCGGCAGGACTATGGGATGAATGAGGTCAAATCGGCCATGGGCCCCCGTACCGCCTGTTCACGCTGATGCTGGTCCCACAGTGTGACCTGGGTCCCTGTACGGCCTTCCATTGCTTCCACTCTGCCATGTGCCACTTTGAAATCTCCTCACACTCCTGCGGTTGTCCATTTTGTCATAGGTTGCTGGCAGATTACAGGCCTTCCATAGGTGCCACCAAGCCCCATATCGGCCATGGGCCCCCGTACCGCCTGGTCACGCTGCTGCTGGGCCCATAGTGTGACCTGGGTCCCTGTACCGCCTCCCATTGCTCCCACTCTGCCATGTGCCACTTTCAGGTCTCCTCACGCTCCTGCTGGTTTCCATTTTGTCATAGGTTGCTGTATGGCCTCCCATTGCTGCTGCCTCCACCGCCACACTGTGGCTCCAAACACTGGTTTTGGCCCCGTGACTGGCCAAAGGAGTGAAGTGTGCAGTGATTCTAAGATCGACGGCACTCATCTGCATGTCATACTGACAGACAGTATTATTTCTCTTCCCCAGCAGACTCCAAGGGCATTTAAATTAAAGGTACAGTGTTCTGCACTAATATTAAGTCTCTCTGAAGCCTAGAAACACCCTTTTTTAAGTTAAATTCACAGCGAATTTATTCGACTCGAATCGAATATTGTCCACGAATTCGCCGAATCAGTCGAATCGAATTTTTCATTTCTTCGCTCATCTCTAAAAATGACCATCCTGCCGAAATTGTTGTATTATTTTCGCACCCTTCCAGTGCGGGTTCCCCCTCATTTTCTTCAGTTGATTCAGGCAAGGATTATACGCTTTATTTGGGCCAATAAGCACCCCAGAGTCTCTAGAAATACGCTCTTTGCTCATAGACTCCAGTGTGGTCTTGGGGTGCCTAATGTAACTAAGTATTATCAGGCGAGCCAGATAGTTGTCTATGTTGCACGCTTCCTCTGATGTTCCTCTCTGGGTCCTGCTGGAACTACCTAATTGTGCCCCTATCGCACCGTCGACGCTTCTATGGCTTCCCCCTGCCCTGCGCCCTACGGCACTGAGTCCGATGTTGCTCCATGGCTTACAAGTCTGGGACTCGGTACGTTACTCCAGTGGCCTGATGTCACCCTTTCTGCCTTTGCTCCCAATTATTAACAACCCTCTTTTCCTACCGGGTTTAGATCACCCAAGGGCGTTTTCTTGGTGGGTGACTAATGGTTTTTTGCAGATGCGACACTTTTGATTTTTCAGTATTTCCCTACCTGGAATTCTTTTTGGGAGTCCCAGGATGTTCCCCCGGCTGAATTTTTTCGATATCTTCAATTGCGGCACTGGCTGCTCTCGCTGCGGGGCACTTCGGCTTTCCCGTACCAGAAATCTGCCTTTGAACAGCTTTGCCAGCAGCGTCCGGGCGCCCCGGGGCTTATCTCCCTTCTTTATGCAGCTGTCAGGAATGGATTCACCACTGGTGGTGGGACTCACCTGCCGTGTGGGCTGCAGTACCAGGGCTGGCCAGCGGGTGCTCTCAGCAACCAGAAGCTCACTCCTGCAGTCAGCCATCAGCTGAAGCTGATTGCAGGAGGTGTATTTAAGCAGGACCAGGCCTGTGATCAGGGCCTTGGTGTATGTTTCCCATGAGCCCCTGTACCTGGTATCCTGTGTTCCTGTCTATCTGCCTAGTTGCTGACCCTGCTTTGATCCTGACCTCTGCTGACCGTCTCCTGTTGAACCCCTGGCTTGCCTGACCATCCTTCTGCCTGATCCTCTGTACCGCGCCGCCCGTGAGTTACTGAACCCGGCTTGTGACCCTGACTATTCTCTGCCTGCTCCTCCGGTACCTCACTGCCCGCACGTTGCTGACCTGGCCTGCCTGACTACGCCTGACGCTACCCAGATGATCCATCCATCCCACACGGATCCAGCCATCCCTGCTCACACCTTCTGCCTCTTCATATCAGGTTTCCTACCTGCATATACCTCTGGCGGATCCCTCTACCACGAGCAGGTGTACTCAGGGGCCGCGACCTGGTTCCTGTCTGCTCCAAGTCCATCCCCACCATCAGGGGTCCTGGTGAATAAGCAGACTGGGACTTAAACTCCGCGCCCTGGGGAATCCTGTCCTGAGGACTGTTAGAGGTACCACCAGATGGTCGTTAACAGAACACCAAGGCCAATCCTGACCAGAAGTGGCCACACAGGGAAGCCATCTTGACTTGTTGTTTGTGGAGGATGCATCCTAAGGAGGTTGAGTACTTGTCTCTGCTAGTCTTGGAAGACAGAGTATACGGCTATCAGATTCTGAAGAAGTATGCCAGGGATCAGCTGCTACTTTTTTCCCCCATTTAGTGCAGATCAAGTGGAATCACTGTTATGGCTGTTGGAGGATGATCCAGATTGCTTCCATAAGCATGATGCAGCTTGTCCATCACATGTGCTTGTGGATTGCATAAACGCAGTGCAGTCTTTGGTCAGACAGACTATGTGTAAGCTGAGTTTTGTTCAACCGGTATTACAGATATGGTCAGATTTGTTACACCCAGCCTCAGTCAGCTTGCAACAACCCAGTCCTGCTTCTAATCTATTTCTGCAAAGCTCTATTCCTGCATTCCCGACAGCACCTCCAGTTCCAGCCCAGTATACCCTGCTATCAACCACATGTCAGAACCCTGTTCCCACTCGCTGCACCTATCCTGCGTTTAATCCTGTAGCAACTGCTCCTTCCTCTGTTCCATCCTCCAGCTCTTCTCTGTCTGCAGCTGCTCCATCTGTTTACAGACCTGCGTTTACTTACAGTGCTCCAGTAACTAAAACCAGGAAGAAGTGAAAATTCTTTCCAACCAGTACCATCCTGCCAGTATCCAAACCAGTCAGCCTGCGGTCTGAGAACCCGCCTTCTGTTCAGCCTGATGCCCGGATGCCTGATGACCCAGTGTACGCTACCCAGCCGGATGATTCTACCCGGCCTGATGACCTGATCCAGCCAGATGACTCGTTGCCCGCTGTCGTGCCAGATGACTCGTTGCCCGCTGTCGTGCCAGATGACTTGTTGCCCGCTGTCGTGCCAGATGACTCGGTGCCCGCTGTTGTGCCAGATGACTCGGTGCCCGCTGTTGTGCCAGATGACTCGGTGCCCGCTGTCGTGCCAGATGACTCGTTGCCCGCTGTCGTGCCAGATGACTCGTTGCCCACTGTCATGCCAGATGACTCGGTGCCCACTGTTCTGCCAGTTGACTCGGTGCCCACTGTCATGCCAGATGACTCGGTGCCCACTGTTGTGCCAGTTGACTCGTTGCCCGCTGTCGTGCCAGATGACTCGGTGCCCGCTGTCGTGCCAGATGACTCGTGCCCGCTGTTCTGCCAGATGACTCAGTGCCCGCTGTTCTGCCAGATGACTCGGTGCCCGCTGTTGAGCTTGGTGACTCGGTGCCCGCTGTCGTGCCAGATGACTCGGTGCCCGCTGTTCTGCCAGATGACTCGGTGCCCACTGTCGTGCCAGATGACTCGGTGCCCACTGTCGAGCTTGGTAACCCGGTGCCCACGGTTCTGCTAGATGGCTCGGTGTTCGCTGTATTGCCAGATGACTCGGTGCCCGCTGACTTGCCACATGACTCGATGCCCGCTGTCGAGCTTGGTGACTCGGTGCCCGCTGTCGTGCCAGACGACCGAGTCATCTGGCACGACAGCGGGCACCAAGTCGTCTGACGTGCCAGACGACTCGGTGCCCGCTGACTTGCCAGATGACTCGGTGCCCGCTGTTGTGCCAGATGACTCGGTGCCGGCTGTCGTGCCTCTGTCCCCTGCCCAGCCTGACGTGCCTCTGTCCGCTGCCCAGCCTGATGTGCCAGCCTCTGATGTCCAGCTAAACTGGCCAATAACTGGTTCCCAGCCTGCTCCTAGAGATCCTGTGTCCAGTAACCTGCCTTCCAGGGTTCTCCTACACAAAGAGAAGTCTACCAGCAGGAAACCCAGCCAGCCGGTTGACTCCGGCAGTAGGATATTCAGCCAGTTACCTGACCCAGGCGGTGGAACATTTTGCTCACTTGAGGGGGGGGGGGGATACTGTCAGGAATGGATTCACCACTGGTGGTGGGACTCACCTGCCCTGTGGGCTGCAGTACCAGGGCTGGCCAGCGGGTGCTCTCAGCAACCAGAAGCTCACTCCTGCAGTCAGCCATCCTGACCTCTGCTGACCATCTCCTGTTGAACCCCTGGCTTACCTGACCATCCTTCTGCCTGATCCTCTGTACCGCGCTGCCCGTGAGTTACTGAACCCGGCTTGTGACCCTGACCATTCTCTGCCTGTTCCTCCGGTACCTCACTGCCCGCACGTTGCTGGCCTGGCCTGCCTGACTACGCCTGACGCTACCCAGACAATCCATCCATCCCGCACGGATCAAGTCACTACTGTCCAAACCTGCCAGCCTCTTCACATCAGGCTTTCCCCCGGTACATACCCTCGGCAGACCCCTCTACCACAGTTGGGTGCACTCAGGGGCCGCGACCTTGTCTCAGTCTTGCGCCAAGTCCATCCCCACCATCAGGGGCTCTGGTGAAAAGGCAGACTGGGGCTTAGACTCCGCACCCTGGGGAATCTTGTTCTGTGGGTCACTAGAGATCCCGCCGGGCGGTGCCTGACAGTACCTTACGGCCCGCCTGACCATTCCACCTCTCCAGCCCTGACTATACCTGTGTTCCTGAAGCCTGCTACTTTCCTGTGTCAGTCCACACATTTCTGGTCACACCCGGATCCCTAACAGCAGCTCTGAACAGACGCTCGTCGCATACTTCTCTTTCATATGTTGTTCAGTGGGAGCGCGACCTGGGAGTGGCTGTGGATCCAGAGGACTGAAATAAGGCCTGGTCACTCATAGCTAAATGCTCATTCAATACAACCACGCTGGAGGCAGCCAATAAGGTATTGTTTTGTTGGTATTGGGTTTCCGGCTCGTTTGGCCCAGGCTAACCCTGCCTGTAGTGATCGATGTTTTCGGGGTTGTGGCCATCATGGCGATGTATTGCATATCTGGTGGTCATGCCTGAGACTATTTCATTTTTGGTCTCGTGTGTTTGGCCTCCTTTTCACTTTGTTCTGTCTCTCCATACGCCGGGATGCCCGGTATGCCTTGCTTCATTGCCCCATACTGGGCCTCTTGGCTCATCAGCAGAAGTTGGCTTCCTATCTGTTTTTATCGGCCACTAGAACAATTGCTCAGGCCTGGAAGAGTCCATTTGTCCTTCTTCAGGGGGTGCGGGATCGTATGACCACTATGATGCTCAACGAACAGATGTCGAGTGTATGCAACGACTCCCAACGTAAATTTTTGAAAATATGGGAGCCGTGGTTGCAATATGCCTTTCCCACGCTCCCCCCGGCTAGTCTGGAGATGTAATGGCGTTCGATATTGGTGCTCTTGGACCCCTGCTCTTTGTTTTTTTTTTTTGTTTTTTTTCATTTCTTTTCTCTCTATCTCTGTTTGTTTTTGGTGTGACAGTGGACAGCTGCCTTTATTTGTTATAATCAGAGTTACATTAATGTTATTGTAACTTATGTGCCATTGATAGCCCCTGCGTGGGCGTACCTTTTGCCTTGTTGGCGTTAGAGCACTTTTTTCTCTATTTTGCTTTTTTTATCGGTGCAATTGATAGCCCCTGCGTGGGCATGTTTTGTTGCCTCTGTTTTAGACTGTTTAAAATTAATAAAAACCATTGAAATACAAAAAGGTCTGGCATGTATTCTGGGGGGGGGGGGGGACTCATTTTTTTCAACAGCAAAAATTCCACTTACAAAGAAAGATACAGTTTAATTGTTGGCAAAACAGCAGACCCCTCCAAATGCCCCCCCCCCCAAAAAAAAAAAATGACTTTGCAAACAACTGGAGGGGTCTGTGTGTTTTGTTTTTTACAAAGAAGCTGTAATTGACAGAAATTTTAAAATGTTTTTTTCCTGAAGCTGGCCATACAGAAGTCGATCTACCAATCAACTTCTGTACAACCACCCTGTTGTGTATAGCCAGCAGCACTGATTTTGATGTCTCCCCACTGTGAGAATGCAATAACTCATTAGGAAGGATACCACATCCACATTAAATGTGTGGTTGGGGAAATCGGAACATTTTTTTTCATTCAACCTGCTGGTTGAACAACAAAAAAACTAAAGTACTGTATGTTCGGAGAACAAAGGAATGTTTAGCAGACCATCTGTAGGCATTTTATACATAAGCATGAAAATTCTACAGAAGGTACCAAAATATGGGCCTTTTTTAACTATTCCTAAAGGTGGCTCAAATGCTTAAAGATTTCAGAGATTATGTCACTTTGCTGCTTCCTGTGTCCCAATTGACATGAATAGGACTGCCTGCAAAGGGATGCACAGAAGACCTGTACATTCCCATGCAGGTAGAAACAACCATCCATGGGCATACAATTTAGCACACCCCATTGAACAAGGCCTTAGTAGGAATTAAGCAGGAATTTTGTACGTTGTGTTGGGTTTATGTGCGCAAATAAGGATTTTAGTGTGTGGGGGGTGTTAATGAAAATAGTGATTTGATAAACATTTGAACCTTTGCAGGACCTAAAAATATCTGGAGCATCTTTGTATTCTACTGGTAATGTGTTTTCAGAAAATGTATGGTTTAGAGGAGTCTTTTACAAACTCTAAAAGGTGCAAATGAAAAAGAAAACCTCCAGATTTTTAGAGAAATTTTTGCATATGTGCAATTTCCACCATTTTACAAAAAGTTGCAATTTAAATTTACAAATATTTGTTATTTATTAACTAAATACAGATTAAGTTTTTATATTTAGTAGAAATTCATCAGGAATTTTGTAAAATGTGCTGTGTTTATATCTGTTAATATTGATTTGATAAACATTTGCACAAAGATTGCAGGGCCCTGTAAATCATTAGCACCTTTCTTTTATTCCATTGTTCTTGTGCCTTCAGAAAATATATAGTTTGGAGAGTCTTTTAGAAACTCTGAAAGCTGTAAGTGAAAAATGAAAACCTCCAGATTTTTAGAAAACTTTGGGTATTTACATTTTGTGTACGTTCAATTTTCACCATTTTACAAAAAGGCACGATTTAAAAATTACAATTTTTTTTTATTTATTAACTGAATACAGGTTATTTTTTTTATTTAATAGGAATTTAGCAGGAATGTTGTAAAATGTGCAGTGTTTTTATCTGCTAATAAAGCTTTTAGTGTATTTTTAGGAAAAATTTTGATTTGATTAACATTTCTGCAAATATTGCAGGGCCTTATAAATCAGTAGAACCTTCTTTTTATCCTAAAGGTCATGTGCTTTCATAAAATGTATGGTTTGGTGGGTCTTTTACAAACTCTAATATAGAGTGTCTGGATATAAAAAGTCTACACACCTCTGTTAAAATGTCAGTTTTCTGTGATGTAAAAAAATGAGACAAAGATAAATAATTTCAGAACTTTTTCCACCTTTAACGTGACCTATAAACTGTACAACTCAATTGAAAAAGAAAAAGAAATATTTTAGGGGGGGAAGTAAACATAAAAAACTAAAATAATGTGGTTGCATAAGTGTGCACACCCTCTTATAACTGGGGATGTAGCTGTGTTCTGAACTAAGCAATCACATTCACAATCACGTTAAATAGGAGTCAGTACACACCTGTCATGATTTAAAGTGCCTCTGAATAACCCCAAAGAAAGTTCAGCTGTTCTAGTAGGTCTTTTCTGACATTTTCTTAGTCGCATCCTACAGCAAAAGCCATGGTTCGCAGAGAGCTTCCAAAGCATCAGAGAGATCTCATTGTTAAAAGTTATCAGTCGGGAGAAGAGTACAAAATAATTTGCAAGGCATTAGATATACCATGGACCACAGTAAAGACAGTCATCATCAAGTGGAGAAAATATGGCGCAACAGTGACATTACCAAAAACTAGAGGGAACTATGAACAGTTCCGAATACCAGTCAATATTGGCACAAAACCTTCAGGATTCTGCTAGAAAGCTGAACATGAAGAGGAACTTCATCTTTCAGCATGACGATTACCCAAAGGATACATCCAAATCAACAAAGGAATGGCTTCACCAGAAGAAGATTAAAGTTTTGGAATGGCCCAGCCAGAGTCCAGACCTGAATCTGATGGAAAATCTGTGGGGTGATCTGAAGAGGGCTGTGCACAGGAGATGCCCTTGCAATCTGACAGATTTTGAGTATTTTTGCAAGGAAGAGTGGGCAAATATTGCCAAGTCAAGATGTGCCATGCTGATAGACTCATACCCAAAAAGACTAAGTGCAGGAATAAAATCAAAAAGGTGCTTCAGCAAAATATTAGTTTAAGGGTGTGTACACTTATGCAACCATTTTATTTTAGTTTTTTGCTTTTACTTCCCTTCACCTAAAAGATTACAGAGTGTTGGTAAACTTGTACAGTTTATAGGTCCCATTAAAGGTGGAAAAAGTTCTGAAATTATTTATATTTGTCTCATTTGTTTACATCACAGAAACCTGACATTTTAACAGGGGTGTGTAGACTTTTTATATCCACTATAGCTGTAAGAGATTAATAGAAAAAGCAATGGAAAAATTGCAAAAATGGTCTGTCCACCAGAGTTTCAAAGTGGAACCCAGGACCTGGTAGCGAAAGAGTTAAAGTGCCTGTCTTGGCTCTCTATGAGTACTCTAGGACAGCGTTTTTCAACCACTGTGCCGCGGCACACTAGTGTGCCGTGAGATATTGTCTGGTGTGCCGTGGGAAAAATTGCAATTTCATCCGTAACATAGACCTTTTAATCCGGCCCGCGGAGCGTGATACTGTCAGGATGATCTGTCCCCCTCGACGTATCTGCGCATGTGCCGGAGATCGCCGATCGGCTGCTAATGCCTGAAACTGGCACATGCGCAGATACGTCGAGGGGGACAGATCCTCATAGGAGACAGAATTTCATGCTACACCGGAACGGCGCGGGAAGACGGTGAGAGGAACGCGCGGAGCAAAGGTAAGTGAATTGACACAGGGGGGGGGGGCTTGGGGACTTAATATGGGGGATGAATTACTATATGGGGGATGAATTACTATGGGGGATGAATTACTATGCTTACTATGGGGGAATATTACTATACTTACTATGGATGACACATACACATCATTCATCTACTCTTGGTCCGGCCCCCGGGTCCAATTATAAAATACTTTATTACTTCATAATAAAGTAATTATAAAATAATTTCTTTGTGTTTGATTCCTATTCAAGAGAATTACTTTATATATAGTCAATATAGGCACAGAGGTACATTTTTTTAACATTTTCTAATGGTGGTGTGCCTCGTGATTT
The DNA here is from genome assembly GCF_062004578.1 of Staurois parvus. Classification (NCBI taxonomy): domain Eukaryota; kingdom Metazoa; phylum Chordata; class Amphibia; order Anura; family Ranidae; genus Staurois; species Staurois parvus. Next base: position 5,246,295 of record NW_028317808.1, read on the forward strand.
TTTTCATGAAAAAAGTGTGCCTTTGCACAAAAAAGGTTGAAAAACACTGCTCTAGGATATGCAGCTAAACATTCATATTGATATACAATACACATAATTTTTGAACACTTGCCTTTATCTGAACATTCTACCAATTTCAGAAATCCTATTGATGCTTATTCTTGTACAAGGGAATGCAAAATCTTTATTTTCATGACGATACCCTGACCACTGTCAATTTCAAATTGTCAATTGGTCCCCTCTGCAAAGGAATTGTTTTTATTTTACTCAATTAAAATATTTGAATAAAAAGACTTTACTACAAAGTACATGTCTCTCAAGCCCGTACACACATGCTCCATGTATCTTTCCACATACACAACACACACTCTTCTTCCTGCAGCCCACAACTCTCCAGGTGAATGAGGACCCTGTCTGGCTACACTGGTTGGACTACTTTGCAAAACACTCCATTCAGTTTGAAATAGAAATGCAAGACAAACCATTTGTATGTGTGAATATATATACAGTATATATATATATATATATATATATATATATATATATACACACACACATACTGTATATAATACAAAAAGGTATGTATAGTGTTTTATATAAATATTATATATACATTTTTTATAAGTGATAACATGACCTCTATCCTCAGGAGCATAAGTGGCTTAGAGAGTTGGGGGTGGAAAAGACTGCAGGAGGATGTGTAGGCAGGAGGCAGAGAAAAAAAGAAATACACTGATCTTCCCAGAGAGTTATGCAGGAGAGTGTCTCAACACAAGTCTTGGCCATTGCAGGACAGATTGGATGTGCTCTCAGCACAGCCAGAAAACTGACCACTCTGGAAAGGATGTGCTTTTATGAATATTGTGGTCAGTTAGAAATAGGAAAGCAAGGGGACTGGCAGGATTATCAGATATTTCACACAAAGCAAGACATACAAAGAGAATAGGATACTTTTTTTAATACAAGTGTAAGTGCATGGTACAACCTGCACATATCAGAAATGTTAAATGTTGGGGTAACTTAGTCTTTCACTTTTTCCACAGTGACAGAGCACTTATCTGTTAATATACACTGCTCAAAAAAATAAAAGGAACACTTTTTAATCAGAGTATAGCATCAAGTCAGTTAAACTCCTGGGATATTGATCTGGTCAGTTAAGTAGCAGAGGGGGTTGTTAAACAGTTTCAGCTGCTTTGGTGTTAATGAAATTAACAACAGATGCACTAGATGGGCAACAATGAGAAGCCCCCCAAAATAGGAATGGTTTACAGGTGGAAGCCACAGACATTTGTTTCCCTACTTATCTTTTCTGACTGTTTTTCACTAGTTTTGCATTTGGCTAGGGTCAGTGTCACTACTGGTAGCATGAGGCAATACCTGGACCCCACAGAGGTTTCACAGGCAGTCCAAATCCTCCAGGATGGCACAAGTTTGCTGTGTCTCCCAGCAGAGTCTCAAGAGCATGGAGGAGATTCCAGGAGACAGGCAGTTACTCTAGGAGAGCTGGACAGGACCATAGAAGGTCTTTAACCTATCAGCAGGACCAGTATCTGCTCCTTTGTGGAAGGAGGAACAGGATGCGCACTGCCAGAGCCCTACAAATTTACCTCCAGCAGGCCACTGGTGTGAATGTCTCTGACCAAACAATCAGAAACAGATTTCATGAGGGTGGCCTGAGGGCCTAGCATCCTGCCCACTCTCACTTGACCTAAATCCAATAGAACACATCTGGAATATCATGTTTTGGTCCATCTGATAACACCGGGTTGCACCTCAGACTGTCCAGGAGCTCAGTGATGCCTTGGTCCAGATCTGGGAGGAAATACCCAAGGACAACATTGAGGCATGCTCCTAATGAAATGATGGATGGTATCCTGGGGTATTTCCTCCCAGATCTGGATCAGGGCATCACTGAGCTCCTGGACAGTCTGAGGTACAACCTAGCAGTGTTGGATGAACCAAAGGTATTCACTTGCCAATTTAGTTTAAAGGCACGGCCCAATTTTTTGCAGCACAAAAAAAAATTCCCACATAGGGGCTTTCAACGTTGAACTGCACACAAAACAAACTCTCAGCTTCTTTGCTATTTTTTTTATAAGTTTGGTCCTCAGGATGCACCAGAGCTCAATTTTGAATGTCATGGCAAAGGCTGTGAATACTTATGTACATGTATTTTTTTTCAATTTTAATTTTTTTAAAATTGCAAATATTTCAAAATGAACTTCTTTCACATTGCCATTATGGGGTATTGCTTGTAGAATGTTGAGGAAAAAAATGAATTTAATCCATTTTGGAATAAGGCTGTAACATAACAAAATGTGGCAAAAGTTATGAGCTGTGAATACTTTCTGGATGCACTGCAGTTGCAAGTTCTCCAGGATGACCTGACCATACTTGATTAAAGTAATTTCCCAAATATGGTCATGTGGCCCTATTTGGTCAGTGATATCGTGTTATCGATGCCCTGTTCTTTAGATGACTGATAATATCTACCAAGCAAATGAGTAGGGCCAGTTGATGTCATTGGTTACAAAGGGTGAGGCGGGTCCTTAGATACTACTGACAGATAGGAAGTTGTCATAGATAGTAGTGATAGAAATACTGATACTCTATATGATGTTCAGTTCCTTCCAAGTGGGCTAAAAGTCCAGCAATCGTGTCCAAGTCCATGTCACCTTTAACCAGTAACAGTACATTTACTGTGGACATGTGGCTCAGGGAGGTTGGATCATGATCATGTATGTTATCCAGCCTGTTTTAGGTTTGTGCATGCAGCCACATGCCTGCTGCTAACCACCATTGTCACAGCTACAGCAGTAGTTCATCAACAGGTCCTGGCCAATGACCTATTGCTGAGACCTACTGATTGGCTGTAACCAATCATAGCACAGAGTTCTACGTTTACAAACACATAGTTCTGTACACGTATCAGTGATCTTGCTGTTTCTTTTTCCTGAAAATCAGGGAGAAAAAACAGCCAGATCTGTTAGTAAAAACAACACATATTACACACATTACATTTGTTAGGCACACAGTTAACCCGTTGCTTGCTCCTTGTTGTTAACCCCTTCCCTGCCAGTGTTATTAGTAAAGTAACAGCTTATAGTATTGTATCTGAAAACTGTAGTAGTGTCATTTTTGATGTCAATGTCAGTTAGTGTACCTCCCAGTGAGGGTCTGTTAGTGCCAGATTTTCCGCCACATTATCACAGTCCAACTATAAGTCAATGATCACCGCCAGTACCAGTATAGCATCATAGCTTTGCAAAATCCAGCATATACTGTATACTACCATTTGTAGATGCTATAACTTTCACACAAACCAATTTTCTATTATAATATATTATACTGTAAAGTAATACTATAATGTATTATACATTTATTGGATTTTTTTTTTACCAAAAGACATGAAGCAGAATACATTTTGGCATAAATTCATGAAAAACAGAAAGTAGAAAATATCTTTTTATTTCAATATTTTTTCTTATATACATACTGTATAGTATATATACTATATATATATATATATTTATGTATTTATTTTTAAAATAAAAAATGCCCAGTGGTGATCAAATACCAAACGAAAGCTCTATTTGTGTAAAAAAATGATACATTTTATCTTGGTACAGTGTTGCATGACTGAGCATTTGCCAGTTCAAGTAGCACAGCCTGTGCAAGTAGCACAGTGCTAAATAGCAAACAATGACCTAGTCATGAAGGAGGTAATACTTCTGGAGGTCAAGTGGTTAACTAGAAATTAAAAGGCCACATAGTTCAAAAAATGTTTGTTTCTTCCCAATGTCTTCCCATGCTTCTGACCTTTGTTTTATTGCTCCATGACAGTTTATGAATAAATAACTGCAAATAGAATATAGTATATTTTAACAGATTATTCCATTAAAATATCTACCTTTGAAAGAAAACTTTTTTATTGTTATTATTTCTTTTACAGTTCTTTCAGCACAGAGCCTCCTTTGCACCTTACTCTGATGCAACACACATATACAGTTGTAGTACAATGACAGTTGGTGTATCTAATTAGCATGAGTGTCATGCAGAGAAATTAATTAATACTTTAAAGATTCCCACTGTAACATTTAAAACCTTGCTGTGGCATGACATAATAATCATTGTGTGAGTTTGTGCAATAACGATTATTTCTACTTTATAGGTGTGATACTGCTGTGCAACTGTCTAATTACTTAATGACCCAGATTTAAAATGCATACTGTGGACTAAAATATATATTTTTGCTTATTTTAAAATATTCTCTTGAACAATTATAACTGTGTACCATGGATGTATTTTTATAGAACAAATAAGAATTTGAATGCTAATTAAAAATACAAGGTAGGCTCCCCTGTTTTTTAAGAAAGCTAATAAAATGTGCATATATTATTGTAAATGCCTCTTGTGATTTAAAATACCATATACATGGTGTTTACATTCTTAATAAGCATATGTGCATATATAATACATGTAAAGTAATGCAAATATAAATAAACTTTGAGGAAGCTGTATACCTAAATAAAATCTATGTCATTTTAAATAGTATACAGCTTTACTGATACGTTTGGAATAAACTTGTGTATTTTAGATTCATTATTAAAAGTGCTTCTAAAATAGAACATTAATATGTAATTGTTGCAGTAAAACTTAATTTACTAAAGGTAAACTAACTATAAAAGTCATATGTAACTGTATTGCAGGGCTTGGCTAGCAATTCTCTAATCACAGGGAAAGTTTTTATCACCACTTATTTTCATAGTAAAAGGGACTGACTGAGAACTCATGGGGCCCCCGGGCAATAGGGGATCATGGGGCCCCTGTGTCCTTGCCCAAACTCAAAAAAGCCTATGAAAAAGGTACCAGGGGCATCTCATGGGACCCCCTACTGACCCCGGGCCCTCAGGCAGTGCCCAACTTTCCAAAAGGTCAGTCCACCCCTGCATGGTATCATCTCTTCCAGCCAAAGGATTGTGTATTTTTTATTGAAACCTGAAACCCTGCCCAATGGGAACTATTTTAGCCAGGTATAGATGTACAATAGCTCCTACCATTCTGAAATTATGTGCTGTGCACATATTCCTATCATATTCTCTATCCCTGACATTTTGGTATTTCATCAAGCATGTAGACCAATCCTTCTGCAGATATAACTTGGTCTTTGATATGTTCTTATTAAATATTTAGAGTATGCACTTCACAAAGATTCAAACACACAAGAAGTAAACACATTTGTTTTCTAAGCTATGCATATATATGCAGTGGCTGGGCTTTAACACTGAGCCACCAGACATACAGTATGTGTGTATGGCAAACAGCTTTTGTGCACTCCTAGCATAGTGAGAAAGCTGTCATAGACAGATCCCGATCATTGCTCACAATTGGGAGCGTTTGATCATGTAACTGCTGTGCCCCCAGTCACGGTGGTCACATGATTGGAAAGCTCACCTCTGCCTCCCAGAATTCAGTCTCTTGAAGGGCTGACAACATGGAGTTAATGTTTTTACATTTGTAAAACAGAGATGGGAATTGTAATAAAAATAATAGCCAATATACAGTATATACATGTGTGTATATATATACACACTGTGTGTATATATATATATATATATATATATATATATATATATATATATATATATATATATATTGTGGGAACTCGCTTCAACGTGGTAGAGCTTCTTCAAAGCACACAGCAACTCGCTTCTTTTAAGGGCTTTTTTGCCCACTTTTATTTACAAGAAAAGTTCAAATAACAGAAGTTTCCCACACAGGGGTATTGATCATCCACAAAACAAAATTCAGCCTCCTGGCTTATACTGAGCTTGATGTCTGCCTCCTGCAGACTTCTTCTAGACACGGCTCTTGCACACCGCTGGCCACTAGCACACAGCTAGTCTCTAGCAGCCCCTTGCTGCTTTTGGCTCCCACCTCTCCTAGCTGAAGCCCACCTGACTCCTATCTGCCAGGGTGGGGCCCTGCTGACTCCTAGCTGCCGGGGTGGAGCCCTGCTGACTCCTAGCTGCCGGGGTGGAGCCCAGAACCCTGGTCCTGACTCTCTCTAAAGGCCTGCACACACCTGTGCAATCAGTCTCCTGGCCTATCCCAAAACCTGGTCCCAGGATTGGAGATTTCATCCCTCCCAGATCTCTTTGAAATCTCCAGGCTCCAGATCCCAAAACAGACCTTACAAACAAAGGAGGAAGGTGAAAAGCCACTTTCCTCCATATCAAACATTTACCCTGGAGCCCCTCAACCTGCCTTGTTGAGAATCCAGGGTGACAGATCGCCACACTGTCACATATCCCCCCCCTTTGTTTTGATCCCGTAGGGGGCAGAACACATGACTTACAGCTTCTGGCACCTCTGTGCCAGCTCTCACTTACAGGGGTCCAATCTGGTCTAACCATACCTTTCCTAAAGGGGAACTCTACCCAATGACTCCTTTGGTGTCTCTCCCCAAGCCCCATTGTCACTCTGCTATGGGCTCTACTCAGATCTTCCCTATTCTTTTTCCGAGTGCATTTCCATAACCACTTTCTCTCCTGAGATCTTAACGGGGTCCCCCTGGCTTTTATATTGACCTTTCTGCCCCTTTGCTTCAGGTTCCAAGGTTTCCTAATACCTCTCTCAGTATTCCTGTCCCAAGGCTGTAGGGGAACTATTTCTACTGTATTTGTACCAGGACCACCCCCCTGATTTCTTGTACCTCTAGCTATCAAACCTGCATGACTCATTACCACAGCATTCAGTTTACCATGAACAGATAACTTCCAGTCAATATTACATCTTTCAATACATTTTCCAGCATTAGTTAGGACAGTGTCTGCAGAGGGCACACACACCATAGGGCAGCCATCACCCACGTGAACCTCACAAAATGCCACTTCACCTGGCATCATGCACTCTGCAAGCAGCTGTCCCACCATTTTAACTTTTCCTACACCACTTGGATCTGTATCCAAACCCTGTACAGATGAGCTCTCTTCTGATCCATTTTGCCAGTTTTCACATACCATTGGTCCCTGTATTTCAGGTGTCTTATCAGACCTGCTACATAAATCTCTTTTTGGCCCAATGACCCTGATTTCTTTATGCACATCCGTCTGAGCCCTGGTCAGGATCTCTGCTGTTCTCTGGTCCATGCTCGGCCCTTCCATCTCATGTGGTTTGTCCAATGGTGCAGTAAACACGCCCTTAACTGACAACTGACCAGCACCATCCTGGACCATAGCAGCAGAAATGCTGCCCACCTGGCTGTTAGGAGGTGAAACCTTTGACTCATTTTTCATTTCTCCAAAACTTCTCTCAAATACATTGACAGGTAGTCCAGCGGCATACCCTGATACAACTTTTAACACCATCAACAAATTCAGAAACAAACGATTTTCTTGTTCCCCTTTGATCTGTACAGCCAGCCATTCGGTGCTCCACCTAGTGGTACTCCGCAGTACCAGACCATCTGACTGTGGAGGAGACACCCCAGTATACATTGGTTGTACATTCCAAAGTTCAAGCATCTCCTTTAATACTTTGGTTACAACCCAACCACTTGACTCTATACCCAAGACCTTCCTGACCATATTTAGGGCACTGGGAACGCTGAGAGACTCACCTGCTGAGACTTGAGAAGCTGAAACTTTTAAAGGGACCTCCTCCAAGCTGGAGATAACCACAGCCTAGCGCTCCACCAGAGCGCTGCCATGTGCTGGGCTCACTCTCAACGTCTCAGACTCAGTATCCACAAGCTGCCCCTGATCATTCCCAGTGACAACATCATTTTGACACTCCATGCCAACATCACATTTGTGGGTCACAGACAAAGTCTCTGCTGTATGCACGCCCTTATCTATAGGCCGTTCTATAGATCCTCCTGCTGGCACAGCAGAAACAGTGTCCACCTTATTTTTTTGCATAAAAGCCTCATCCAACAACGAGATTAGCCTTTTACCCCAACTATCCCAATCCATTGTATATGTGCTCAATTCACCAGTGCTCCTCAGCACCGATCCATCCGCCCAAGGAGACACACAAGAATAGACGGGCTTAGTTGCAGATCCATTGCACAAATCACTCTGGATCACGTCTGACTTGGGTAACACCTGTTTTTCCACTGCAGGTTGCAATACCTCACATCCACCACTTTGCTCTGGTGATACTTCCTGAATTACACCCACATTTGCATTTTTCCCAGGCTGCATTAACCCGCTGTTCACCTGAACACTTTCTGTATTGTTAGACTGCACCAACACACTCCTATTACAAGGTGCAGTTCCACTCTGCTCCACCAGAGTGACATCGCAGTTGTCCCGGGCAACCTCCGGCTCCAATACACAGAGACCCCTGGAGATGTCCAAGGACACCTGTGCTGTCTTACCACCAGTTGATATGGGAAATGACCCATCTTTAATTACAGCTTTTGCACTGCAAGAGCTCAGGGTTTTCCCAACAGCAGTACATTTCACATCAACATCATCAGCATTTGTAGCTCTTGTGGGCTGTACTAGCCTACTACCAACCTGTGACTGGCACACATTAGTAACATCACTTTCTTTTTGAGAACCAGGCACAGGTTTTACTTTAACCCCACTGTACAAGGCACTGCACAGGGAAAAGTCACTCTCAAAAGCACATTCAGTGGGCCAACTAACTGGGGGTCACTCCTACATCAGAATGGACAGTCTCATAACCAGTCCTTCTCAACATGACAGTCCCAGCCATGGTTTTATCACACACAGTCTTACCCACCACAGTAGTAGGTGTCACCATCTTCATTTGAGTGCGTTGTCTCATAAACGCATCCTCAACTGCACTTTCCTTGGAAACTTTTCCCTTGCCCCAAGGTGAAGTAACAGACGCCATCATAGGCTCCATGGACTCTCTGGCACCCCCTGCAGGCCCAACAGGAACTTCCTCCCTGTTGCCAGAGGTGGCTGCTGACATTTGAAAACAAGAATCTGGACTTGCAGTTGAAGACATTTGCCCAGTAGCAGCGGTATTCCAGAGTCTGGGACAGGAAAAGATCCCATGCCCCCACTGACCACATTCCACGCAGGGTATATTTCTGCACTTCTCTTTATTGGGATACTGAGCCACATCTCCAATGCAGCTCCTCCCAGGCAATATTTTTTCTCCGGTCGCCATGGGAGATTGCACTATCCAAGCAGAACTTCGCTGGCTAACACGCTGTATTGGCTCCTCTTGATGCCACTTGCCATGATCCTTGTACGACATAGCCCCCCGTACACAGACAGCCCGACTGGCCTCCTCTGTGTTGCTATGGGCCTTCACTCTTGGTCCTGGCCTCTGGTCAGCTCCTCTCCTTGCACATAGCATAGGCTTCTCTCTGCTGGACCAACTCTCAAGCCGTGACACATTCACATTTTTCACAACAGCTACTGGTTTAACTGCAGCAGCGTTGCCAGGGGCAACAACACCCCTCTCCCAGGTACGGACATCCTGCAGCTCTCTCCTTGCACTGAAGGTTGGCTTGCTTTCCTCTTTAGGTTGGTTCAATGCAGCCAGGTGCCGCTTGCACCAGTCCACAGCAGACTCACCCACATCTAAATTTTCCTGGTTGGCTGGGGCATGCGGTATATAACCCCCTAGCCACAGAGCTCTCTCTGTCATTTCAGCAAACATTGCCTCCTTTTTCTGTTTTGACCGCCCCATCTTTGCAGTCATGCACACAGCAGTGTGTTACACAGTTCAGCAACACCATGGAACACTGTCTCTTTAAGGCAAAGTCCTTTTCTCTAGCAGGTTCTCCTCACCTGCACACACAGATCGTGCAGACATATGCACCAAACAGTTCATATAACTGATGAACTTACTTCATCGCAGGGATCTTCCGTTCTGCCCGCAGCATCCGCCACCATATGTGGGAACTCGCTTCAACGTGGTAGAGCTTCTTCAAAGCACACAGCAACTCGCTTCTTTTAAGGGCTTTTTTGCCCACTTTTATTTACAAGAAAAGTTCAAATAACAGAAGTTTCCCACACAGGGGTATTGATCATCCACAAAACAAAATTCAGCCTCCTGGCTTATACTGAGCTTGATGTCTGCCTCCTGCAGACTTCTTCTAGACACAGCTCTTGCACACCGCTGGCCACTAGCACACAGCTAGTCTCTAGCAGCCCCTTGCTGCTTTTGGCTCCCACCTCTCCTAGCTGAAGCCCACCTGACTCCTATCTGCCAGGGTGGGGCCCTGCTGACTCCTAGCTGCCGGGGTGGAGCCCAGAACCCTGGTCCTGACTCTCTCTAAAGGCCTGCACACACCTGTGCAATCAGTCTCCTGGCCTATCCCAAAACCTGGTCCCAGGATTGGAGATTTCATCCCTCCCAGATCTCTTTGAAATCTCCAGGCTCCAGATCCCAAAACAGACCTTACAAACAAAGGAGGAAGGTGAAAAGCCACTTTCCTCCATATCAAACATTTACCCTGGAGCCCCTCAACCTGCCTTGTTGAGAATCCAGGGTGACAGATCGCCACACTGTCACAATATATATATATATATATATACACACCCACTATAATGCCAAAGTTATTCAGGTGTTTCAATCACCTCCATGGCCACAGGTATATAAAATCAAGCACCTAGGCATGCAGACTGCTTTTACAAACATTTGTGAAAGAATAGATCACTCTCAGGAGCTCAGTGAATTCAAGCGTGGTACCATGATAGGTTGCCACCTGTGCAATTCAAATCCAAAGTCCAACTGTGAACTTGCCTCACTACTAAATATTCCACAGTCACTGTTAGTGGTATTATAACAAAGTGGAAGCAACTGGGGACAAAAGCAACTCAGCCACGAAGTGGTAGGCCATGTGAGATTAAAGATCGGGGTCAGAGCATGCTGAAGATCACAGTGCGCATCAGTGGCCAACTGTCTGGAGAGTCAATAGATAAAGACCTCCAAACTTCATGTGGCCTTCAGATTAGCACAACAACACTGAATAGAGAGCTTCATGGAATTGGTTTCCATGGCCGAGCAGCTGCATCCAAGCCTTACATCACCAAGTGCAATGAAAAGTGTCAGATGCCATGGTGTAAAGTGCGTCGCCATTGGACAGTGGAGACAAGTTCTCTGGAGGGACTAATCATGCTTCTCTGTCTGGCAATCCGATGGATGTGTCTGGGTTTGGCGGTTGCCAGGAGAGCAGTACTTGCCTGACTGCATTGTGCAGAGTGTAAAGTTTGATGGAGGGGAGATTATGATCTGGGGTTGTTTTTCAGGGGTTGAGCTTGGTCCCTTAGTTCAAGTGAAGGGAACTCTTAAGGCGTCAGCATACCAAGACATTTTGGACAATTTCTCGCTCCCAACTTTGTGGGAACAGTTTGGGAATGGCCCCTTCCTGTTCCAACATGACTGGGCACCAGAGAACAAAGCAAGATTCATAAATACATGGATGATGGATGAGCGAGTTTGGGGTGTAGGAACCTAACTGGCCTGCACAGAGTCCTGACCTGAACCCGATAGCCTTCTCGTCTGACATCAGTGTCTGACCTCATAAATGCACTTCTGGCAAAATGGGCAAACATTCCCATAGACACACTCCTTGACCTTCTGGATAACCTTCCCAGAAGAGCTGAAGCTGTTATAGCTGCAAAAGGTGAGGCAACTCACTATTGAACCCTACGAACTAAGACTGGGATGCCAATAAAGTTCATGTGCGTGTAAAGACAGGCACCCCAATACTTTTGGCAATATAGTGTATATATTTAAACTATTTATTGCTGACCACAAGGCAGTTAAAGAAGACATAAATTGATACAGGCTCTGAATTCATTATTACATCATCAAATGTAATTTTTTGAAGCAGGCAGAGTCAGTATCTGAATTTGATTTGGCATAGATTGCTTGCAGTCTGTATATTGTTTGTGTCTGTGTTATAATCCCCCACAACATAGCTCACACACTCTAGTTCCCAATATGTGTTTGTGCTGTCAGTTATAGTCAGTGTGTTATATCACTCACCACTGATCCATTTATACTACTTTGGTAAATCCTACAAAGTAAAGCGCTGACCCATCACAAACACACCCATGACTTAATTTGGGTTCCAACCCATGGTTTAAAGGGCAATGCATTAGGGCATTAGAAAGTATAGCACATAATTAGATGAGTGGAAGCTAATTAAAGAATAGGTATTAGGAGTAAATTGTCCTTTCTTTGTGGTGGCATTGATCTAGCTCCATCAACATGAATGTTTAGATTTGAGCAAGGTCTTCACAATTTCACATTCCATAAACCCTACTAACCTCTTTAAGGACCAACTATCATCTCAGAAGCAAGGATTTCCAATGTCTTGGAGCAGTACTGAGTCAATGAGCAAGAAAGCCATGCTCAAGCCCATGCTCAAGCTTGTGCTCAAAGGAACTTTACACAGAATTTGGACCCTGCACACATCTACATGAGCATGTGTACATACATGTGCGCTTGAGCTTTAGCATGCTCATGAGAGTAAGCATGCTTGTTAGATGGACTTTGGTACTTAGTGGCCTATTTAAAGCCTTACAGGACTCAGGATCATTGCTCAGTGATCATCAGCTTGTTCTGCTTGTGACCTGATCCTGTGTACATCCATATCCCAGCCCTACTTTTTGATCCTGCTTATTTCTGAACCTCTGTTGCTGACTTTGGCTTGTGACCCAACCTTGCTTCCTGCCTGCTGTTTTGGTACATCCTCTGCTCATTTCATGTTGTCCTTGGCCTGGCTCTGACTCTTATCCTGGTTCCTGACTCTAAATTCCTGCTGCCTGGTTGTTACTGACCTCTGACCCAACTGACTACGCATCCGAGATCCAGTATCTGCCAGATGGCCTGCTTCAGTACCATCTGCTACCAAAATATTCTGAACCAGATTTCCTACAGACACCCATGCCAATCTGTGTCCTGTTATACCCTGTCAACAGAGGTATTAGGGCAGCCCTCTCACCAACTTGGTCTCAATCAGATATGTGGCATGCAGTCTTTGAAACTGATCCTACCTCTGAGTTCTCTTATAGTCCAAAAGTGAAACCTTAAGTAAATATTTCCATTCCTTGAGTAGAGGGAGGCTAATATCTAGGCAATATGCGGAAATAGTTTTCTTTTGCCATGACACCAGTAACTTTTAAGGATATCTCCAGTTGTATATGGTTTTGTTGTTGTTTAAAGCTTTAGTTAGGTGTTGAGATTTTTCTTATTTGGGACAGTTATTTGGAACAGATTTTCATATAGAGTAGTACCCAAGAATTTGTATAGAAGGGTTTTTCTTGGCAGCATCTATAACTTGAATAAAGTGAACTCATGTTAGGACATCTCTAGGTACAAGGTCTAGCAGAAATTTCAGTATGGTAATTCTGTTGGTGCTGTTAATACAATACACCAGATAACTCAAAGAAAGTAGGTGGGCCTTTATAAACTGCTGTAGAAAAACTGGGAGCTCAGATTGTGGAACATTCTCAGAGATTCCTCTAGAGCAGTGGTTCTTAACCTGGGTTCGATCGAACCCCAGGGGTTCGGTGAGTCAGTCTCGGGGGTTCGGCGGAGGTGACCCACACCCGACTCATATGATTTGTGATGACATGCCCCGCTTATCCATCATTGGCTGCAGGTGGTCACGCCCAGTGGTCGGCAAGCCGCGGCTCTTGTGTGCCGGGCGCCCGCTCCCCTCCCTCCTCTCGGGCGGCAGGGACTCAAATGCAATGATTGGCCAGTCTCGCTGCCACTCACATCCTGATAGCCAGTGATTGGCTGTCAGGATGTGTGTAGGCGGGGCAGCGTGACGAACGTGAGAGGAGCTAGGCTCCTCTCACAGTCCGCCCTGAAGACCGGAACAGCGCGGGAATACAGCGAGAGGAACGCGCGGAGCAAAGGTAAGTGAATTGACACAGGGGGGACTTGGGGACTTAATATGGGGGATGAATTAATATGGGGAATGAATTACTATAGGGGGGATGAATTACTATATGGGGGATGAATTACTATATGGGGGATGAATTACTATATGGGGGATGTATTACTATATGGGGGATGTATTACTATATGGGGGATGAATTACTATATGGGGGATGTATTACTATGGGGGATGAATTACTATATGGGGGATGAATTACCATCTTCCTTGCCTTCCATCCCCCTGAACCTAAAGTGTATTCTCCAGAGACATCCTCCATCAAATGAAAACCCACGTTTTAACTTTAAGAATATGTATAATCTGTATTTCTAATTTTTATCACCCTCCGTAGTGCCTGCCCCCAGATGATGTGATTTACTGAGGAATCCTGGAATCCTGATACGGTTATGACCAGACGATGATAGTGAGTGCAGCCTGACCAGAATACGGATGACCATATGAGTGCCTGATGATACAGGAGTTCTCCTATATGCGTAATATATACGCACTTCTGGTGAGTGCGCATTCTGCTCATTAAGATTTATCTATCACTTCTGGATCATACATCCACACATTAAGCTGTGACCCTACAGGATCCCCACATTTTATGTCTCTTTACTTGGATGCTTAATTTCACTATGATCACCATTAGTGATATTATCCATTGAACTTTATGTTTTGGAAGGACAATATAACATATTGCATGTATTATATTTGTTTTCATATTTCACTTTATTGTTCTTATCCCCAGCGCTGCACCTATACAGTTTACAATGCAAAGCTTCGAGTGCAGTGGTGTAAAGTATGCCACCACTGCAGGGGCAGACTGACAACTCATGGGGCCCCCCGGGCAATAGGGGATCATGGAGCCCCTGTGTCCTTGCCCAAACTCAAAAATGCCTATGAAAAAGGTACTAGGGGCATCTCATGGGGCCCCCTACTGACCCCGAGCCCTCGGGCTGTGCCCGAGTTTCCAAATGGTCAGTCCGCCCCTGCACCACTGTACTCTAGAGCAGTGGAAATGTGTTTTCTGGAGTGATGAATCACGCTTCTTTGTTTGGAAATCTGATGGACGAGTCTGGGTGTGGCGGTTGCCATGAGACCGGTACTTGCCTGACTGTATTGTGCCAAGTGTAAAGTTTGGTGGAGGGGGGATTATGGTGTGGGGTTGTTTTTCAGGGGTTGGACTTGTCTCTTTAGTTCCAGTGAAGGGAACTCTTAAGGCGTCAGCATACCAAGACATTTTGGACAATTTCATGCTCCCAACTTTGTGGGAACAGTTCCTGTTCCAACATGACTGCGCACCAGTGCACAAAGCAAGGTCCATAAATACATGGATGAGGGAGTTTGGGATGGAGGAACATGACTGGCCTGCATAGAGTCCTGACATCAACCCAATAGAATACTTTTGGGATGAATTAGAGTGGAGACTGCTAGCCAAGCCTTTTCGTGCAACATCAGTGCCTGACCTCAAAAATGCACTTCTGGAAGAATAGTCAAACATTCCCATAGACACACTCCTAAACCTTGTGGACAGCCTTGCAAGAAGCTGTTATAGCTGCAAAGGGTGGGCCAACTCAATATTGAACCCTACGGACTACGACCGGGATGTCATTAAAGTTCATGTGCTTGTAAAGGCAGGCGTCCCAATACTTTTGGCATTATAGTGTATATATATATATATATATATATGTGTATCCTGTATATATATATATATCCTGTATATATACTGTATATATATATATATATATATATATATATATATATATGTCCCAGGTAGGGAGCTAAAACAGTTTAGAGTTGATGACCACATTTTCCAGAGGTGCATTGATGGGGTAATGTAGGTTTACATGTATTGACATATGTATGCAACAGAAACTACTGTTTTAACCTAACATTCTGACAAATTTCAATTACAATTTTTTAGATGACTAGATAAAAAGGGTGCTATGAAAAGAATGTATTATTTTCATAAATTGAAGTACACTGTGTTAAGGCTGCCTATTCATTTTGTACGTGTTTTCGATGAAACTTAGTGCTGCAGAAAAAATGCAGCTATACTATTTTTGATAATGCAGCACCCCAAAATACACAGAGTAGAATTCCAACTTAAATATCACTATAAATAGTTTGTTTAGCCCAGCGGACCCAAGCAAACTATTTCCATAAAAAAATGATGCAGCTGTTGTGTTTGCTTTAATATACTGTAGTACCATTAGCTAAATACTGTAAATGGTGTTGTGTTTGACCTCCCATCTGCTGATGGAATTAGAAAGATGAGGGTTAAGTGTTTATCCACCATTTAGGAGAAGCATTGAGGTTGATTTACTAAAACAAGTGCGGGCAAAATCTGGTGCAGCTCTCCATAGAAACCAATCAGCTTCTAGTTTTTTTTTTATTGTCAAATGTGACAAACCGTCCCTTTGTGATAACATTTTGCCCTTTCTGTTTCAGTTTTATCCCCTTGGTAAAGCTGTATATGTTAGCAGCTGTTATGTAGACAGACATTCTACACTGTTTGTTTAGGGAAATGTGACCTTGTAGTCTTTCACTTCTATAGAGTTCATACTGTATTGTTGGTTGTAGGGTTATTGTTGTGGGTGGGGAAAACCCGGTGCCAGACTGTCTGGTGGGGGGTGAAGCTGTATATACTGAGCTGTATTTAATAAAGATTGATTCATTTCACCCTACACAAAGTTCAGACTCGTGGTTTGGGATAGCAGGGAAGGATTGGTTTTGAGCTCTAATACCTGCCTTAACAGAGCGCTGGAAGACTTGCCAGAGAAGGAGACCATTGGCTGAGACGCATCGCTCCGCATGAGGAAGCCTAGGTGGAACGGTTCCGCCACATCAAAGCTTAATTGATCGAGCTGAAGTTAGGAGCTGATTGGCTACCATGCACAGCTGCACCAGATTTTGCACTCTCCAGTTTTATTAAATCAACCTGGAAGGGTTTCTTCACAGTGAGAGCTGTAAAAATGTGGAATAGACTCCCTCAAGAGTTGGTTTTGGCCAGCTCAGTGGATTATTTTAAAAAAGGCTTAGATTATTTCTTAAATACACAGAATATAACTGGATACTAACATTTATAGGTAAAGTTGATCCAGGGAATATCAGATTGCCTTTCAGGAGATCAGGAAGGAATTTTTTTCCCTGCAGGAGCAAATTGGATCATGCTTTGCTGGGTTTTTTTGCCTTCCTCTGGATCAACTGTGGGTATAGGATTATAACTTTTTTTTTAATGGTTGAACTGGATGGACTTTTGTCTTTTTTAGCCAGACTAACTATGTAACTACAGTCATGGCCGAAATTGTTGGCACCCTTGATATTTTTCCTGAAAATCAAGTATTTCACACAAAAAAGGTATTGCATTAACACATGTTTTGCTATACACATGTTTATTCCCTTTGTATGTATTGGAACAAATATAAAACAGAGGCAGAAAAGCAAATATGACATAATGTCACACAAAACCCCAAAAATGGGCTGGACAAAAGTATTGGCACCCTTAACTTAATATTTGGTTGCACACCCTTTGGAAAACATAACTGAAATCAGTCGCTTCCTATAACCATCAATAAGCTTCTGACACCTCTCACCCGGAATTTTGGACCACTCTTCCTTTGCAAACAGCTCCAGGTCTCTCTTATTGGAAGGACACCTTTTCCCAACAGCAATTTTAAGATCTCTCCACAGGTGTTCAATGGGATTTAGATCTGGGCTCATTGCTGGCCACTTCAGAACTCTCCAGCGCTTCTTTGCCATCCATTTCTGAGTGCTTTTTGACGTATGTTTGGGGTCATTGTCCTGCTGGAAGACCCAGGATCTTGGACGCAAACCCAGCTTTCTGACACTGGGCCCTACAGTGCGACCCAAAATCCTTTGGTAATCCTCAGATTTCATGATGCCTTGCACACAGTCAAGGCACCCAGTGCCAGAGGCAGCAAAACAACCCCAAAACATCATTGAACCTCCACCATATTTTACCGTAGGTACTGTGTTTTGTTCTTTGTAGGCCTCATTCCGTTTTCGGTAAACAGTAGAATGATGTGCTTTACCGAAAAGCTCTATCTTGGTCTCATCTGTCCACAAGACGTTTTCCCAGAAGGCTTTTGGCTTACTCAAGTACATTTTGGCAAACTGTAGTCTTGCTTTTTTATGTCTCTGTGTCAGCAGTGGGGTCCTCCTGGGTCTCCTGCCATAGCGTTTCATTTCATTTAAATGTCGACGGATAGTTCGCGCTGACACTGATGCTCCCTGAGCCTGCAGGACAGCTTGAATGTCTTTGGAACATGTTTGGGGCTGCTTATCCACCATCCGGACTATTCTGCGTTGCAATCTTTCATCAATTTTCCTCATCCGTCCACGACCAGGGAGATTAGCTACAGTGCCATGGGTTGCAAACTTCTTGATAATGTTGCGCACTGTGGACAAAGGCAAATCTAGTTCTCTGGAGATGGACTTGTAACCTTGAGATTGTTGATATTTTGCCACAATTTTGGTTCTCAGGTCCTCAGACAGTTCTCGTCTCCTCTTTCTGTTGTCCATGCTTAGTGTGGCACAGACAGACACACAATGCAAAGGTTAAGTGAACGTCTCTCCTTTTTATCTGCTTTCAGGTGAGATTTCTATATTGCCCACACCTGTTACTTGCCCCAGGTGAGTTTACAGGAGCATCACATGCTTGTAACATTCTTATTTATCCGCAGTTGTGAAAGGGTGCCAATACTTTTGTCCAGCCCATTTTTGGAGGTTTGTGTGACATTATGTCGAATTTGCTTTCTTTCCTCCCTTTTTTTGTTTTGTCCCAATACACACAAAGGGAATAAACATGTGTATAGCAAAACATGTGTTAATGCAATACGTTTCGTGAGAAATACATGATTTCCTGGAGAAATATCAAGGGTGCCAACAATTTCGGCCATGACTGTATGTAACCCTATTGTGTTTTAGCAATGAATACAATGTTTCCTCTGATTAGCCAGGGTGAAAACCATAGCATCATCCATCTTGCCTTTCTACCTTTCATGTGATTTCATCTTCCCTTGACACCTTTGCCCCATTAAAAACTCAAACCTTCTCATTTTCCCACCACCTATGTTTAAGCAGAGAATGAAGTGCGGGTGGCACTGTTCTGGCCTGTCAGTTCATTATCAGATTTGGAAGGACCATTTATATGTTTATAAGGGTCAATTTGAGACTGTTAGATCAAACTATTTCTCCATGCCACTGAAAAAATCTTAGCAACGTTAGATAGCTCTTCTGCACCATTGACAGATTATTAAAGCCTCACCGTCCCTCTACATTACCAGCTTCAACACAGCTCTGTAACACATTGTTAGATTTTTTTTTCTCCTCCAAAATTGACAAAATAAGGCATCAGATTCTTACTACACTATATGTTTCTTCCCCCCTGACCAGTTTTACTGGAGCATCTCTCTCCCACTTCTCTCTGCTTGACTCTGCATCTCTGATTAAATTGGTCTCTATTTTTAAATCTTCCACCTGCATACTAGATCCTATTCACACCCATTTATTTAAATCTTGTTTTAGTTCTCTATGCCCTATTAATCTAAATATCATAAATGACTCCCTTAGCACCGGTTTTGTACCAACAATCCTCAAAACTGCTGCCATCACCCCAGTACCTAAAAAACCCAGCCTGGCTCTGGACAACATAAACAACTTTTGCTCAATATCTAACTTACCCTTCCTTGCCAAGATCCTTGAGTGGGCTGTGATATCTTAGTTACATAATTACCTGACATTAAATAACCTATTTGAACCCCTCTAATCTGGCTTTTGGCAACTGCACAGCACAGAAACCACTTTGTTCGAAGTCACTAATAACATTCTGTCAGCTTCTAATTCTAGCTCAATACCTATTCCTATTCAATCTTAGTTCTGCCTTTAATACTGTAGACCACAATCTTTCACTCTCTCCCCTTGAAACCAAATTTGGAGTCTCAGAATTGGCTCTGAAATGAATTAAGTCATATCTCACTGATCGCTGTCACTTTGTTTTTCTTGGCAGATTCTAGTCTGATGTGTGTCCAGTCAAGTGCAGTGTGCCCCAGGGCTCAATCTTGGGTCCCTACTTTTTAGCATTTGCATGTTTCCTCTTGGCCAACTGCTTAGATCACATGGGCTCAGTCATCACTTCTATGCTGATAACACTCAGATATACAGTACATCCACATTAAACCTGATTCTACTTTGGCTGCTTCTCCCCTATCTAACTGTATTTGTGATATAAAAACATGGATGGCACACAATTTCCTTCAATTAAACTGTGACAAGTCTGAAATAATGATTATTGGCACCCCCTATCATTTATGTAAGGCCAGTCCTAGTAGCCTGTCTGTCGATGACACTGTACTTGAGCTCCAGTCTAAATTGAAAAATCTAGGGGTGATATTTGATGCTAGTTTAACCTTTGATCCACATGTAGAAAATGGTGTCAGAACATATTTTTTTCCACTTCAGAAACATTGCTCGGCTGTGTCCTATGCTATCATACACTGTAGCTGAAAATCTGATCCATACATTTGTGTTCTCCCGACTTGACTACTCACTGGTGTACCTAAATCAATAATTAATTAACTTCAATATGTACAAAATTCAGCAATCAAAATCCTGACTAGGTCTGGTACAAGTGACCATATTACCCCTATCCTGGAATCCTTGAACTGGCTACCCATGAGATTTCGCATTGACTTTAAGATTCCCTTGCTCACCTATAAGGCTTTTCATGGCTTGGCACCCCATTATCTCTCTGAACATTTATCAATTTACTCCACCATTCATAACCTCCGCTCTTCAAACTCTGGTCTTCTGTGTGTCCCCCCTATTTACCTACACTCGATGGGAAACAAAGCCTTCTCCTGCCATGTCCCAAAACTCTGGAATTCACTTCCAAAGAACATCAAAGTGTCATCTTCTCTAAATTCATTGAAATCAAATCTAACTTTTTTCTTTATACAATTATGTAATTGTCCCTTTTTTAACTTTATTTTATCCTGTGTATTTCTTGTTTTTTCTTTGTAAAGCACTTTATACAGCACCTAGAAAGGTGCTGTATAAAAAAAAGTTTATTATTATTAATAATATTGTTATTTTAACAATTCGTGGTTGAGTTGTTGTTGTTCCCAGTTGCTTCCACTTTGTTATAACACCACTAACAGTTGACCGTGAAATATTTAGTAGCAAGGAAATTTCACAGATTGCACAGGTGGCAGCCTATCATGGTACCATGCTTGAATTCACTGGGATACTAAGAGCGACCCAAATCTTTCACAAATGTTTGTAGAATCAATCTGCATGCCTAGGTGCTTGATTTTATACTCCTGTGGCCATGGAGGTGATTGGAACACCTGAATCCAATGATTTGGAGGGGTGTCCCAATACGTTTGGCAATATAGTGTGTATGTATATATATATATATATATATAAAAATATATATAATGATAATTAAATCGAGAGCAAGCATTGCTTAAAAGAGCAAATACATGTTAGATATTAGTCCATATTTATTCAACCCACATAAGTGTACATCCCCAACACGTCAACACATTTCTACAAATAAAATCTTAGACTTCAGACAATTTATTGCAGTGTACCCAAGAAAGGAAGAGAGACACGGCTTAAAGGAGGAGACAATATGAGAGAGAAAATAGGGAAGTTATTTAATAAATGATTTTACATATTATAAATATAAGTAAAAATCAACTATTACGAACATGAATGGGCAGATTTGATATGAAACCCATAACTATACTTATATTTAAATATGCTGTCTCAACATATTATACAGTTGTAATGACAATTTACAATATTATTTCTTCAATTAACTGTTACTAGTTCCGGAGAAACATGTTCCTGATTCTAAATCCTATGCCAGCAACAGCAAGGTCGGATATGGTGGATGCTTCATCTCTTCAACCAATCTGGAAACCCATGTACTACTGAATGTCCATTGGTTCTTCCTATAGATATTATCTATGCATATTTACAACACAAAACAAGTTATAATAATGCATAGATCTGCAGCAGGTCATATCATCAGTAAACTCCAACACACCTGGTCAGAGTCAAATTATTTTTAAAAAGACAGTGAATAGAGGAATGAAGATCTGTAACAGGAAAATATAATTGATAGCTATTGGTTACTGCATTCTATGCATTACCATTGGTGTTTGCTATTTCTGTTTGAAGAAGCCTTGCAAAGAGGACAATGCATGGTATGCTACTAGTACTACTAATGGGTAACTGACAGCTAGCTAACAAAACTCACAGAAGCAGTGTTGTATTTCATTCCAAAGCTGAATTTACTTCTGTGAATAGTTCTGTAAAACTGCAATACAATTACATAAACTGAAGTTACAATATGCTTGTAAACATGTCTCTTACAAATGCATGCAATGAAAACATTTTTTGCAAACAGCTACCTACAAATCACATTAAATATATTGAAATGTGATCTAGATATATGTGTAACTCGGAGAAATCTGCGTGAGCAATGTTGCTATGTAAAACAGTTGTTAAAGCACAACTCCAGCATGGTCAATTGGTTAAAAAGTCCAGTACCCAGTTGCTGTGAAAAATAAATAAAAACAGTTCCAGTTGTTTAACTAACCCTATCTCTGGTTCCCACCAAACTCACCTGATCACTGATTCAGCACCAATCATCTTCTGGGTTAAATTACAACCAACATTACTTAATTCCCTATATTTGGACTTGGTGTGACATCGCTGGTCATAAGTCCAAATATAGACAATTATGTCTCAGGCATCTCAATCTTCAAAGTTAGAGATCACTAGAACCTAAAAAGGAAAACATTACTTAAAAAGAATAAAACATTTTTTTTCTTGTGTGTGTCTTTATTTGTAAACTTTAACTCATCTGCATGCATTGTAAACTGGTTAAAGCCTGGTCACCAAAGAGTAGGATGACCACCAAGTCTCCCTCATGCAGAAGGGGATAGGTTGGTGACCCATACACCCCTCTCTCTTTCTGGCACCTCATCCCAGGCAGAACACTAATGTCTCCCTTGTTATGGGGATACCAGCCTGCATGCTAGGTGTGCCAGGCAAGTAGGCACTTGGTGGGGGTGCATGTCCTTTTCATTTTTTATTTAAAATAAATAAATAAAGAACTACCATAAAAATGCTGAACCTGCAAGAAGATTTTAAAATACACATTCACCCACTCCAAATCTGGAAATAGTTTTAATAGTGTGCAAGGCAAAGATGTGCAGAAGTGTGGCTGATTGCAGAATGAGTCTACATTCACTACATTACAAAAAGTACAGTAAAACACTTGGGTAGATGTTGATTCTGTTTTCACTTGGCAAATCTTGAGAGAATCTCCTTTAAAAATGGATGAAAACTACTTTGATAAATTCAGGAAATGTTTGATGGATATAGGGTGAATGTTAGGTGATTTGCCCATTAAATCAATGTTAAATAGCTAAATGTGTTACTGGCAGAAAAAGAATGCATCCGCCACCAGGAACTGGTAACCTGCAAAAATATCACATTTTGGGGGGGTTAGAACTTTTAGCAGATACTTTTAGTGTGTTTAGTGAGTTTGAGTTAAATAGTGTTCATTGAGTGGAAATCTATTAAAATTTAATCCTTTCGGGGGCGTGTCCAAGATGGCGACCGGAGCGGCCGCATAATCCGGAGCTCCATCGCTGACCTACACAATCCACCGCCATCCGTGCTGCTGCGGACCACAGCGGAGCGGCTGGATCCTTGGGTGCTTCCCCTGTGCCTGGGAGAGAAGCCCCGGGGGATATCTCCGCCATCTGTGGCGGTGGATGCGCGCGGCCTAGCGCGGCCGCATGGTCCGTGACTCCGGAGGTTTCTGCCTGCATCCGCTACCATCCGGGCGGCGGCGGACCCTCCTGAGACATTGGTGACATCCTCTGCATCCCCTGGACCTGGGGAGGAGACGGCGCAGCATATTGCCGTTCCCTGTGGCTGCGGCCTACTGCATCCGGACCGGACCTCCTCCTCCTCACATCCGAGCTACGGTGAGTGCAGGAGGCTGGTAGACACTGACCATCCTATCCCCCTTTGACGTCTCGGGAGACGGGGCTCCCGCCCACCACTCCAGGGACCCCGTTCCTCTGTGATTGAGGCCCTTGCTGGGCACAGAAACCCACTGAGGACTATATACTGCCCTGGAGGGATGCATGGGCTGACTATATTTGCCCTGGAGGATTCTTAGGCCATCATAAGGGATCCTCTGTCCTATACTTGCCCCCCCGTTCATCCCAGACCCTGGAGCTATTAATGGGGTGCACCACGGCCTATGTCCACTCCACATCCTCATGGCTTGCTAACTGTATTTACAATATAAAGTTTTTTCGGATAAGCTTGACAGCGTTTATGTAAATACAACCCTAAACCTGATTCGGGCGTTATAGGTCCCCTGGGGTCATTATCTCCTTTTATCATCCAATTTCCAGTTGATCACCCCCGGGAGACTCTCTGTATGCCGTCCACCAAAAAAAAGAAGGGACAAGCTCAAAAGTCCCTCACTACATATCTACTTAAGACACACGAGATTTGCAACATGTCTCTAGGTGACGCAGAACGAGCATCCCCATCCGAACCCATGCGGGATATCACAGCTCCTTCTTTAACTCTGGTCAGTGAAGATGCACAGCAACTTACAAAGGGTGACCTGGAATCTTGCTTGGAAACCATGTACACCAAATTGGCCGCCAAATTCCAATCAGAATTACACAAAAGCACTAATGTTCTCTCTCAGGAAATAGCCACATTGGGCTCTAGAACCGATCGCTTGGAAACTAAACATGATGAACTTAGCCTAGCCTATGGGGACCTTTCCAGAGAACATGATCATCTACAAACGGCCTTTTTACAATTGCAGGCACAGGTTGAAGACCTTGATAATCGCAACCGCAGAAATAATCTGCGAGTCAGGGGAATTCCGGAATCTGTTTCTGATCTCTCGCAAACCGTTACCAAGCTATTCAAATCTCTCCTTCCGGATCGCAACCCCGGATCCTTTGCCTATGATCGCATCCATAGAGCCCTGCGCCCTAAACCCCCTAGTGATAAACCGCCTAGGGACATTGTTCTGTGTCTAAAGGATTTCCTGATCAAAGAAGACATACTCAGAGCTGCTCGCAACACTCCAACGATCTCCTTTGAAGGCTCGGTTTTACAAATTTTTCCAGATGTTTCTCCGGCTACATTGGAGAAGCGCAGGAAAATGAAGGAGGTTACAACGGCTCTTTTTTCAGCTCGTATCCGTTATAAATGGGGCTTCCCTTTTAAGTTGATAGTTCCACATAATGGGAGCACATATATTGCTACATCCCTTCCTGAGGGCAGAGAGATCCTGACCAAGTTGGGCCTGGCGGATGCCCCATCACCTCGGCGTCCCCCCCCTACACCTCGTGTCTCTCCTATCTGGCACACTCCATCTCCACGGAGGGAAAGGAGGAGGGCCCGACAAGAACTGGGCTGATGGGACCATGCCTTCCTGCCTATTATTACTTGCATCGATGATCCTGGTCAGCGGTTTCCCTTGATTGGGATAGGAGGCAACCCACGGGGTGTCTATTGTTCAGCACCCCCTACACCTTGGGGATATATATATGTGTTTTTGTGGACGCTGTTGAGCTGTTTCTGTGTTTATATAGATTATATATGCTCTCTCGTTGATAACTGGATGTGTTTAAGTCTAACAAGGGTCTTCGGGTCCTCTGAATATCGCCCACTGATTCATGGCCTCACAACTCTTGGACACGTTACCCCACCCTGCCTCCTGACATGACCGGAGGAATCACCGCCCGATTGTGGGGTGACGGCTCCATTTTTCATGTGTTATGGAGACAGGGTTTGGGCCGGATTGGCCCTTTGATGTTGAAATTTTTTGTTTTTTCAGGTACAGCTAATTGCATACCTGATCCATGTCTCTCAGTTACTCTTTTCATTGTCACAGCTATCATTGCTTCACTTTTACTGTTTTTTGTCTTTTTTTTCCTCAAAAATTTCGTACATGATGTTGACTTGATGCCGGTGTGTGGACGTCACGACCCCCATTTTGGGGTCTGGATGTCCCCCAAACTGGTAATGCTACCCGTAAATCTATTTGTTATGGACTTGAAGGTCCTTACATCTAGCCAAATAATTCGAGTATATGTCTTGTCAATGTGTATTTTTTTGCTGATGGTAATAATTTTTGCATATTATGGCAGTTCAATGTATCTCGCATAATGTCCAGGGTTTCAACTCGCCAAACAATTGCAAAACAGCCTTTCTCCAGTATAGGCGATTAGGGGCTAAAATTATTTTATTGCAGGAAACACATTTTGCAGCCGCAAAACACCCGACATATTTCCACAAATCCTATAGACAAGGGTATTATACTTTACACTCCTCCAAGAGTAGAGGGGTGGCCATTTTTCTGCATAATTCAATCCCCTTTGAGGTTCAACATGTGTACCGTGATCCAGACAGTAGGTTTATTATTCTTAAGGGCACCCTTTCAGGCCGAGAACTTACAATAGCAAATGTCTACGCACCGAATTCGGCACAAGCTACCTTTTTCTCAAAATTTTTTGATGTTCTTGATAGATTTTTGTCACCCCATCTATTGGTGGGTGGTGATTTCAACCTGGTAGCAAATCCTCTTTTGGACCGTAGCTCACTCTTGCACTCTTCCCACGCCTTCCCAAAATCACTTACTAAAAGACTAGAGGCCTTCCAGTTAGTAGATGCCTGGAGGGCACATAATGTAGGAGCTAGAGAATATTCATTTTATTCTCACCCACATGACTCTTATGCTAGATTAGACTATATTTATTGCACCCCTATTTTATTAGCAAATTCTAGGATAGCAAACATCCACTTGAGTCCTTGGTCGGATCACAATATTATAGCCTTGTCTATCACATGTATGGGACTTGCACCCACTCCCTTCTCATGGAGACTCAATGATTCTATGCTTACGGATGTTGACTCCCGCCATGAAGTAGCTGCATCTATTTTGGAATATTTTCAATCTAATTCGACTCCTGATATTTCTCCAGCCACATTATGGGTAGCCCATAAGGCGGTCCTACGAGGCCGCCTTATTTCTATGGCTTCATCCAGAAATAGAAAACGATGGCAGCAAATTCTGCTTCTTACCCGAGAGTTGGAAGCACATTACCGAAGTCATATTGCTAACCCATCTCTTCTTAATAAACAGTTACTATATCAAAAGCGCTTAGAATTGAATACTCTGCTATCCCAAAAAACTGAAAAAGCTCTCCGCTGGTCAAAAGCCACATTTTTGTTACATAGCAACTCGGCTTCCACTATGTTTGCAAGGAAACTGAATCACTCCATGCGCCCCCCACATATTTATAAATTGCGTACTAACTCGGGTGCTATTTCATCTCTGCCTCAGGAGGTTTTGGGCATTTTTGAAAACTTTTATTCTAACCTATTAGCCCCTCCACGGTCGGACTCTGTTTCACCAGCAGCCTCGTGGCTAGATTCTATACCCCTCCCTGCTCTCACACCTTCTCAAGTTGCTTCTCTTAATGCCCCCTGCACTCTGGAGGAGATAACTCGTGCAATTAGCGCCCTGAAAAGCTCTACTGCGCCAGGTCCAGACGGGTTCACTGCTAGTTATTACAAACATTTTGCCTCTACTTTGGCTCCCTATCTGATAACTTTATTTAATGATGTTTTGCAGGGGGGTAGGTTCCCGGAGGAGATGCTGTTGGCTAACATGTCTTTAATACCCAAACCACAGAAAGATCACAGCTTACCACAAAACTATAGACCAATCTCAGTAATGAATAATGATCTGAAAATATTTAGCCGCATCTTGGCGGACAGGTTGGCCCCTATTATCTCCTCTTTGGTCTCTCCGGACCAATCTGGATTTATCCCAGACAGATTTATCACTGATAATATTCGCCTCACGCTCAACGTTATTCAAGATGCTAATTTACATTCTAAAGAGGTCTTGCTGATGAGTCTGGATATAAACAAGGCCTTTGACAGTGTTCTTTGGCCCTATATGTTTTCCTTGCTACGAAAAATGGGCTTCAATAACGAATTTTTAGCCGGTATACACGCCTTATATGACTCTCCGAAGACAAGAATACGGCTCCCTGGCTGCAATTCAGACTTTTTCACATTGGGTAGAGGTACCCGTCAGGGCTGTCCCCTTTCACCCCTTTTATTTGCACTGGTGTTGGAACCCTTGGCAGTAGCGATCAGATCACACCCGGATATTTCAGGCTACCCGTTGTTAGTCTCACAATTTAAAATGAGCATGTATGCTGATGATGTTATGCTTTTTCTTACTAACCCGTTGACTTCATTGCCTAATTTATGTGTCATACTGAATGATTTTGCTATAACGTCAGGTCTTACTGTTAATTTTACCAAATCGGTAGTTATGCCGATTAATATTCCTGATTCCCTAATTGCATCTCTCCGCAGCTCCTTTCCATTCCGCTGGTCTACAGACCGGATATCCTATTTAGGTATTAATCTCACTTCCAGTTATTCAGATATATTTGCTGCTAATTATCCACCGTGTATATCACGTCTATCTACTCTACTGAAGATTTGGCATGGTTATCCTATTTCCTTCTTAGGTAGAGTCACGGCTGTTAAAATGAATATTTTGCCTAAACTTCTTTATCTTTTTAGAGCACTTCCAGTTCCAGTCTCAAAAACGTTTCTGAGCCAATTTCAGCGGACCATTAATAATTTTATCTGGGGTAATAAGCGTGCACGTTTTGCCTCAGCGATTTTATACCGCTCACAACGGACTGGAGGCCTCGGTCTTCCCAATTTTTGGATATATTATCTTTCGGCTCGTTTTGCGCAGCTATCACAGTGGGCAACTATTAACTCTCAGATCCCATGGGTCAAATTTGAATCTCAGTCCATACGCCCATTCTACTTACCGAGCATCTTGTGGTCCAGGGTCTCTCCACGTTCACTTACCTTTTATAACTCCATAGTGACCCATTCAATGACACTTTGGTCCACATACAAATTTAAATTAAATTTGGTCTCTCCTATTCCCCCCGGTATTTCATTTTTTGGTGATCCAACTTTTACACCAGCTTTTTCTTCTCCTCAACTGTTTCGTTGGTGGTATGATCAATCTCTTATCAGATTATCTGATTTTCAAAGAGGAGGATCTTACATTACCTTTGATATGCTACGCGCGCTTTTTGATATTCCCCTTCGCGAGTACCATCGTTACCGACAGATTAGACACTTTTTTGAATCACATTCTGGCCTTACACCGTCTTCTCTGGTTTCCTTTTTTGAACGTACCAGCCGTGACTCTCCCAGGGGTAGGGGCCTTATTTCCAATTTTTATCACCAATCTTTACTTTGTCTTTTTCATACGCCTCCGTTGTACCGACAGAGGTGGGAGGAGGATAGTGGTACCACTTTTTCGGATGAGGATTGGGATTCCATGGTGGACAATCTCTGTAAAAGCTCTCGATCTCTTTCGGTTCGTGAAACGGCCCTTAAGGTTTTAACTAGATGGTATTATACCCCATCAAGACTACATAGATTGTACCCACAAACGTCCCCTCTATGTTTTCGAGGCTGTGGTTTTACAGGCACTTTGGTGCATATATTTTGGGATTGCCCGTCCATATCTTTGATTTGGCGCAGGATATCTGAGGTGGCCACCTCACTGGCGGGTACCCCAGTATGCTTATCTATTCAAACTTGCCTATTGGGGGCTCATATCCCAGGGGTCCCTGATGCCATTATGAGATTGATACATACTATTTGTATTGCCACTTTATGGTCTATTGCCTTACACTGGAGATCCAATGCTGTACCTTTGGCCTCCATCCTGCACAGAATTGATGCTGTAATGCTCATGGAACGCATTCATTATACTTTGCTGGATAAGATGCACTTATTTGATAAAAAATGGGAGTCATGGAGGGATTATAGACATTTATTGCATGATTGATAACGTTTTCAGTGAACAATGACTGACAGATGCTGCTGACAGACGTATTATTCAATTTCTCTTATCATTAACGTATTTCATGTACTTGCAATCTACTTTTCTTCTGTTTCTTCTCTTCATTATTATGATATCTTTTTCTGAATTGTACTTTTCCAAAGTGCCTTGTTTTTGCTGTTAATATTTGAAAATGTGCTGTTATTTTATTGTCTACTTATACTCAATAAAATCGTTTGTAAACAAAAAAAAAATTTAATCCTTTCATTGCCAGGCCCTGCGCTCCACTTTTAAACTGCGGTGACCAGACCATTTTTGTTATTTTTCCATTTATTTTTTATTTTGCCCTTACAGCTTTGTAAAAGGCCCCCTAAACCATACATTTTCTGAAATTACACAATCAGTAGAATAAAAAGAAATTGCTACTGATTTTTTAAGGCAAGGTGATATTTGCGCAAAATGTTTATCGAAACAATATTTTAGCAAAAAATACATTAAAATCATTACTAGCAAATTTTACAAAATTGCTAAATTCCTACTAAATATTAATGCTTAACCTGTATTGAGTTAAAAAATAACAAATATTTGTAAATTTTACATTGCACCTTTTTGCAAAATGGTGAAAACTGAGCGTATGCAAAAACATCTCTATGAATCTGGGGGTTTTCATTTTTCACTTACAGCTTTCAGAGTTTGTAAGATACCCCCTCACCCATATATTTTCTGAAAGCACATGACCAATAGAATAAAAAGAAGGTGCTACAGATTTTTTTAGACCTTATATTAGTTGATCAAATGTTTATCAAATTGCTATCTCACAAAAAAATTGTGTTATCACGGATAAACACAATATAACTTCCTAATAAATTCCTAATAAATTCCTAGTAAGGTCTCCATCAATGGGGTGTTCTAAAGTGTACGCCCACTGAGAGCCATGCTGACCAGCAAGGGGATGTGCAGGTGTTCTATGCATCCCCGTGCAGGCAGTTCTATTCATTCAGTTGGGAATCATGGCTGCAAGAACAGATCTGACACATGTGGGTATAGGTGCATGACCCCAAATGCAGACAATGAGAGTTCAGTGAAATGCGTCCACATGGATGTCAACTTGGGAGCAGTGACTGTGTCAATGCAATTGATATAGATGGGATTGCCTGCACAGGAAAGCACAGAACACCTGTGCATTCCTGTGTAGCTGCTGTGTCCCAATCAGTGTTACTGCATTCATGGGAAAGCATGGAACACCTGTGCACGATTGAGCTGTGTTTCTGCTGCCCACAAACCACCCCCCTTAAGCTGCAATGAATGAACTCAGAATCTGTGTGAACCTAGCCTTACTATTTTTTGTTTTAAAACGTTATTTATTTATTTTAAACATTAGTGGGGGGCGTGTCCAAGATGGCAACCGGACGAGTCGCATGACCTGGAGCTCCGGCGCTACACCTCACCATCCACCGGCATCCAGATCGTATAGGAGGGCAGGGGCGAGCGAGAGACTCACCCGTCCCTGCTGCATCACTGCTGGGCAGATCTGGGCGCTTTTGGCGCCATTCTGAGGCAGCGACGCGGTGCGGCCTGTTGCGGCCGGGGTGCAGCCGCAGAGTCCTCCGGCGCACGACGGATCGGCTGGCGGTGGTGTGACACGAAGTGCAGGAGTGGGAAGGGGTACGGCTGGTCACCCCCCCTTCTGCTCATTAAGTGAGCAGCCGGCTTGTCTTCCGGGCCTGTCGGGACGCTCCGGAGGAGCATTAGTGTCAACCTCCCTCCCCCCCATATGTGATACAGGGGTGGTGAGGCTTATTGCGGCCTAGTGAGCCCCGGACCTCTCCCATCAGAGCACGGGCTGGGTGCGATCTAATTCAAGGGAGGATCACTACCCAAGCACATTCACCTCCTCCCACAGCCATCTGCCATTCCAGGGCCCATCGGGACATCCCTCAAACAAACCCAGGGAACGCCGGCATATCGTAGAGGCCTTGCTATAGCCCATACAGCAGGGAGCTGTGCTGAGGTTAGGCTTACAGAAGATACATCCCCTGCAGATTCATATAAGGGGAAGACAGTGATAATTACTACATCTGCACAGCAAAAATCAGTGTCTCCCCTGTTTTGCCTATCCTCTCAAGCCCGTGAAGGCTTACAGCGCAATTTTGGGCTTGTTTTCAACTACCTATCCACATCTTTACTTTCCTGTTTTGGGGGACCCAGCTTGACCCCAAAGAAAATGGCAATATAATACCTTGAGCCTTGATACACATAGGTGGGGCTACGCTATCATAACAAAGAGTTGCCGCTGATATGGGGAAAGCAGATAGGAAAGCTGCCACTCCTCGCTCCAGATCCCCTCGCGTACAGGTGGTCCTGCTAATCGCAGCATTCCGGAATTATTCCGATCTCACACTCCGGAGCACGCAGAATCTTCCACCCTTGCATCCCCACTACATTCGCCTGCAAAGGAGATTCCTTCACAGTCTATGAGTTTGACAACGGCTACCACAACTGGACGTTCCGAACCTCCCCATCTCACCATAGGAGATTTGAAAGCGGTAGCATCAGATATTAAAGGGACTCTTTCTGCGGCAATAGCTGAGTTACATATCGACTTGCAGGCAGTGGCTCATAGGCTGGACGCAGTAGAAGATAAAGTTAATATGCAAGGTCTTGCTATTCACGATATGCGCAAGCAGGTTGACACGCACACCATGCACCTAAGAGAGCTCGATCGTCACATCGAAGACTTAGATAATAGGGGAAGACGACATAATTTAAGGGTGCGCGGTGTACCAGAAGCTATAGAGCCTGGCCAACTTGCCCAAGCTCTTTTATCTATCTTTAATGATCTTTTAGAAAGACCGCATGAATCTCCAATTGAGATCGAACGCCTACACAGGGCCCAGAGTCCTAAAGGCAGAGATACTGACCCACCGAGAGATATAGTTTGCTGTCTAGTCGACTTCCGACTTAAAGAGGAAATACTACGCAGAGCTCGAGACAAACAACGCTTGCTATACCAGGACACTGAAATTAAACTATTTCAAGATCTCTCCCATCTCACCCTGCAATGCAGGAAAGACCTGCGCCCTCTACTAGATCTACTTCGCTCTAAAGGTATCGCCTACCGTTGGAAGTTCCCGTTTGGTCTCTCTGCAACACATATGGGGAGATCAGCGCTCATGAGATTCCGGAAGATCTTGCACCTTTTTGTGAAACCTTGAATATCCCATTACCGGATATACCTAATTTAAACATTAGTGAAAAAAATGTATTTATTTTTTCTAAAGAGACCTTTAATGTCTCTTTTTGAGAAAGAGAAAGGGACTGAAGACTGAATCCCTTTCTCTGCAGACTGAGCTGCACTGTAGAGGAATAGATATGAGTCTGTATAGACCCCTAGCCATTCATTATATGAAACACAGTGAACACTGTTTACTATGTTTCATTCACAAACTGATACATAGTAAACACAACTTACTTTGTGTCAGTAATTAATGAATACAGAAGTGATTTGTACTGATTGCTGTCTGTATTCATTCAAGAAAGGAATGGGGCTGATAAACACATGCTTACCAGCCCCCCAGCCCCACTCTGGCTGCAGCTGGCTCTCCTTCCTTACCCCCGATCTCCATCCTAACAGCTGTCAGCGCTGCAGCCGGAGGGAGGATGAGGAGGGAGAGCTGGCCAGAACAGCACAGCATGGGGGGGTAGAGGAGATCGGGGATCGGAGGTGCAGCCAAGGATGGGTGGCAGGGGTCATTGCACAGAATGGGGAGTGCCACAGCTGTGCTCTCCCTCTTCACCTGATTCTCCATCCTGACAGCTGTCAGCGCTGCAGGCGGTGGGAGGATGAGGAGGGAGAACCGGCTAGAAGCACTGCATGGGGGCCCACAGAGGACAAGGAGTGTCACAAGGAATGGAGGGGTAGGGGGGGTTTGCATGGAACAGGAAGAGCGACAGTTGTGCTCTCCCTCCTCACCCCACTCTCACTCTGTCAGCGCTACAGCCTGGGGAAGAGTGAGAAGGGAGAGCTGGCTAGCAGCATTGCAAGGGGAAGCATAGGGGATCAGGGTGCTGTTGGCGATGGGGGGGTGGGGGAAGTTTCCACTGAAGGGGGAGTTATAGCACCAGGGATTATTTAAGCCTTTAGGCTGTGGCTCCCATACAATTAATGGTGGGAGAGGTAGAGGCGGGAGACCAGTAATTGCATTTAAGGCGGGTGGAGGAAAGGTGGTCAGAATCTCAGTTGCTACAATGCATGGCATGGTTGGAGATGCCAGGACTACGCCTTAGGATGAGACCATAGAGAACCAGCTAGCGGTCATCTGACCTGTCCCAGAGAGAGCTCACAGAGAGGAGTCCAGTGAGATCCATTAGAGCCTAAAGGTGTCAGCTATGGTTTTACAGATTTTTTTATGTGTACAATATTTGGAGCAAAGGAGCACCTGTATCATGTAAGTGGCCATTGTATATTTTAATAAAATGTCAGTTTTCTTAAACGACAAAGCACTATTGGTTTGCCTATATATTTTTCTATATGTGCGCTGAGCAGAGGAGAAGGAAGGAGCTGAATCAGCAGTGAAGGGAAGTCTTGACAGAGGTCATACTACCAATATATGTCCATTTAATGGGCGCAAGCCATTTTTGACCAAATTTGATTGTGAGGTCAAAAATTTCAGGTGAGAGCACAACTAGTGATAAGAAGAAGATCTGAATGGCACAAATCATTATTGTGTATTGAAAGAATCACGATATGGAGATGGATTTTATCTATTAATAGTTTTTTGTGCCCATTGTTTTTTTACATATTATTATTATTATCTTATATTATTTATTTCACATTGGAATTTTATGTTATCCATATTTAGCATTGGGCTAAAGCCTATTAAGAGAAGTGTGGCATGTTTATTGCATGTTTTTTGTATTTAGCACATTTTTATGAGTATGTGTAGGTGTGAGCAGCTTTTCAATCTAATTTGACAATTCTTCATAGATTTTTAGGATTGCTCACAAGTTTTCACATTTATATTTCAGTAAGGGACAGGGGTTTGCAGTTTAGAAGCTAGGTAGTAGAAGTGGAAGGGAAAAGGCAGCGGGTGAGAGGCACAGCAGCAGTGATGGGGGGGGGGGGGGGGTGTCACATTTTAAGTTAATAGCACTCAATAGCGAAAATATTAGCGGCTAATCAGAGCTATTATTTTTTTAGTCTGTTGAACATTTCTGCTATAAGTTCATGGTCACTTCAGTTCAGTTAAGCTTGTAGCAGAAGCAGGAATGTGGGGAATGCCGGGACCATATGGCATATAGACCTGGCCAGCTGGAAGCAGTGCTGTAGGTCCATACATCGTATGGACCTGGCAGTGAAAGGGTCGAAGGAAAATACTACAAAACTTTAAAATGTGCTCATTAGAAAAACACCATATTTTCCTTTTAGTTTTAAAAGTGGTCAGTTTCTTTTTTTCTCTTTTTGCAGCTGATATCATCAAGTACTGAGCGTCACTGACATAAATCTATAAAGCAGTTTAGTTTCTTCATTTTACATGGTTTTATATCACTGCTAAAATTCATGGCTTTTAAGACTCAAGGTCAGTGAAGCGAAAAAATGTAATATTCATATTTACTATCCATGCAGTCTAATTGCCCTATGATCTTCAGCATATGGTGGTAACACAGAAAAATGATGTTTGGTAATATTCCATCTGTATTATTATCGTAATGAAACAAGCCAAAAGTTTGATTGCCACCCATTTAAAATTATTACTTTTTTTTAACTTTCTGAAATGGTAATTTGACAAATTTACTGGTTTAAGCACAGTTCAAAGTTGGACATAGTTAATTTAAACTTTGACCAAGTTTTACTTATATCCAAAATGACCAGATAACAAAAAGCTAAGACAAAAAAATAAAAAGGAGTACTCACATTATACTGTATGTTGTCCCTATGCTCTATGCTTTGAACAGCCAGGTGTTTGTGAAAAGGTGCGACATTTTTTTTAACAGGAAAAAACTTTTACAAGAACTTATGATGTAATAGAGTAAAATGGCATAAATATTACAGGGCAGGGGGATCATTATTAAAAGTTTGTATCAATATATACACTAGAAAACTATATACTTGTAAAATTTTGTTATAACTTTTTCATTTTAAGAATGTTCATTTGATATTCTAATAATTAGTGGGGTCAAGGTGGTTTTCATTTGGTAAGTTCCATTTATTCCAAAATTGAATGTTAAAAGCAAAGAAACATTTGAAGTACTTTCAATTTACATTCATCAAGCTGTTGAATGTACTGACAATTTTAATATGAATTTCCATTTCAGTGTTCATTTGAACATCTGTTTATGGCAAGCTTTATACTCAAGGTTTAGGGATTTAGTTAAGTTATAGGTTTGGATTTGATTTGAAGTTCTGCATAGTGAAATGGTTAGTCTGGTTGAAAAAAAAAAAGACACAAGGCTATCTAGTTCAGCCAACAGGAAAAATAAATAAATAGAATAAATAAATAGAAAACCTCCATATACTGAACCCAGACCCACAATTGAGCCAGAGGAAATTAAAAAAACCTATAAAGCATGAATCAATTTTCTCCGGTTCTTCCCTCCTTAACTCCTTAAGGCAATTGGACATTCCGTGGATCAACAGTATCTGGTGTTATTACAAGTTATAATGTTTTCATTTAGAAATGCACCCAGCTCTTTTTGTCAAACAATCTACTGAAGTGACCATAACTAGTTTCTGAGGGAGTCTGTTTTACATAAAGAGTTCCCTCCTGTCCTTTGTAATGACCTTAAAGTGACTACTTCTGAGCCAAGTTCACTATATGAACCACTTATATATTTATACCTGGAGATCATATCCCCTTTCAAGTGATAATAAACCCTTACGTAATTCCACTGAAGTGACTAGCCTCAGGTGATATATAGTGATGATGTAAATCCTCCCGCATACACTGTATCTATTTATTTGCAGCCCTCTCTCTACATCTTTCCAAAGTACACAGATAATTCTCAGCTTCTAGGAGATAGGGGCAGAGATCTGACATCACACACTGCACATTACAGAAACTGACACCTGAGGGGAGAGAATGGACAGTCCCATTACACAGAGAATTACAGTCTGATTGAGAAACATACACATCTAAGGCTGTCAATCACCTAGAGTCAGGGGTGGGCGGTCACCAGATATTTGTGATTAGTGCTGTGCATACTACCTATAAGTTCAAATTAAAATATTTAACATGTACTAATGGTCATATTACAAGTGCGTAACAGAAACCTGCAACAAAGTATATAACAAACTGTGCAAAGGTATATAGATGATCATACAAAATCAAATATGATATACAGTATATATAGTGATCCAGTGCTTAGTGAGAAAACCCTTGCAACATGCTAAAACTGTCCAAATGTTCAAATAATATGTAATAGTGCCAAAAGTTCGAATAACATATGTGAGTGTGCAGGTGCTCTATCCAGCTCAAAAAAAGCAGTAATACAGTATGCTGTATATACCCATCCTCCCGTGTCAATAACATGCTCAAAATGCTCTCAACCTGATAGTGTGGTCTACAAGAGAATATGTATTGGTTCCACCAGGTACTCCTTGGTCCTATGGTGACCCTCTGTACACTTGCAGTAAGTTCTCTAAGACCTCCTGTCCACTAAGGAACCCATTTATGCTCTAGGTACTCTCTCAGGTAAATTGGGTGCTGGTAAACTGGCTGCCTATAAGACATCCTCAGACTCATGTGACCATACTGTGCCACTGAATCACAAC
The DNA here is from genome assembly GCF_062004578.1 of Staurois parvus. Lineage (NCBI taxonomy): Eukaryota > Metazoa > Chordata > Amphibia > Anura > Ranidae > Staurois > Staurois parvus. The sequence goes on from NW_028317808.1 coordinate 5,283,945, forward strand.
ATGCCAAGAAAAGGAAAAGCCTACAATAATGTAGTATTACAGTTCTCTGCTTTTATTATGCCAAACCTCACTCACATTTAATAAAAAAAAAGCTTGCATATCTCAAAAGTGTTCAAAAAGTACCTCTACTACGGAAAACATCACGCCTGGTCTACGACCACCCAGGCTCCACCCTACACATTGCATCACGGGTCACTGTTAATACTGTAATAGTAATGCATACTGTGAGCCTGGGTGGTCATGGAGGTCACACTACTAAGGTGAGAGTATTGTGAGCATGCTGGTAACACAGGAGGATGGTCATATACCACATACTGTATTACTGCTGTTTTTTGGGCTGGAAAGAGCACCTGTCACACACATAGATGTTATTTGAACTATTGGCACCATTACATAATATTTGAACATTTGGACTGTTTTAGAACATTGCAAGGATTTTTTCATTGAGCACTGGATCACTATATATATATATATATATATATATATATATATATATAGTATATATTGTACTTGATTTTGTATGATCATCTAGATCAGTTTGAACTGTTTGTTATGTACTTTGTTGCACATTTGTGTTATGTAGCTGTACAATGACCATTAGTACAGAATATTTTAATTTGAAATTATAGGTGGCGCAGCACTATACAACAATTTTTATTTATGTATTAGTCCACTGTGGGAACACAGTAGAGTGGTAGCTGATATTTACTCACTATTTTCTAAGTTTGGGAGTGCAGGAGTTATCTTTTTAATTTCGGTCACCTTGGATTGCCCTATGGGGATTTCCAGGGAAAACTGTCAAAAGTGGCTCATGCAAATAGCAGCGGAAGCGAGACCATCTAGGATCAATACTAGGTGCTATGTTTTAAGGCAAGTACACATTATATGAGTTTGTGCTTTTTCATTTTTCATTTCAGAGGTTTACAACCATTTTAATTGTCAGTTCTCAGGACAGAGTACATTCAGTTTGGCTATTATTTCCACATAGCTGAGGATTGGTTGATTGGTTTTGCTTTTTGCATACTGGAATTTTAAACTGAACTCCATATTTCCAGATGAGGCCTTATTAATGCTTTGTACAGGGGCAACATTATGTCTCTCTCTGGAGTCGATACCTCTTTTAGCACAAGTGTTAGGAACTTGGGATCCTAACAATAAGAAAGTATATTGCTTTCTTTTAAAAATGCACTTTGGCATGGTATTATTAAAGGATAAGTTAACCTTTCGTATACTTAGGGGTGTAACATGTTATGAGATAACTGGCCCCTGCACCCCCCAATTCCCCATTTTGACAGCTAGCGGGGGATCTTCTCCCCCCACTAGCTGTCACAATTTAAAAAAAAAAAACAGTGTTCTGTGAATGCGAAACTACAAGCCCTGGCAGCCTTAGCAGCTGACAGGTTGTAGTTCTCATTGAACTACCACGGCACTGTGAGCACTGTGGGAGCTCATTGATTCTTCCTGTCAGTAAGTTTCAACTTGCCCGTAGGAGGTATGAGCAAGCATATACACTGACAGGCCTGCAGGAGACGTGCATGGCATCAGCGATCTGCTGATCACTGGTGCAATGCTGTACAGGTTCCCATGTGCATTTATTAGTTTTTGTTAAAAGGTGAACTTATCCTTTAAGTCTATCATCTACCAGACCACCCAAATACTTTTTGACCCTTGACCCCCTCATATGTACTCCTCTTAAAATGTATTGTGCATGCATGTTTTTAGCCCCCCCCCCCATGTGCATACCTTTACATTTATTAACATTCAATCTCATTTGTCACATATTTGCCCAATCAAATGGTGCTTTTTATAAGTTGGTGGAATCCTGTAAGATTGACACCGTTCCATAGCTTGGTGTCATCTGCAAACACAGAAATTGTATTTTTAATCCCACCATTTATATCAGTTCAAATAAGTTAAAAAGTAATGGTCCCAACACTAGGTCTTAGGGTACACCACTAATGGCCTTGGAATATTCATAGTTTGTATTCACTAGTCTGTGAATATGGATCTTTAGCCAGTTTTATTTTTCATTTTCATTTTCAATTTCCATTTACAATTACCAACAGAATTTTCTAAACCTATAGACTTTTACTTGAAATCCTTTTGGATTACTTATGCATAAAAAGAAAACATTTGTTTGACAGATTTAGACTTTTGTGAACCCATGCTATCTATTGCTTATAATTTTATTTTATAGCAAAAACTCTGTGTAGTCTTTTATCAAACACCCAAGTATCTTTCTGACTATGTAAGTTAAAGCAGAACTGCACCAAAAAGGGAAGTTCCACTTTTCCACCTCCCCCGCTTTTGGAAATTGTTTTTTGGGTGGGCAGGTACTTGGTTTTGAAATGTACCCACTGCCACTTCACTATGTTTGGCTGTAGCCTTCTGGGGCAGGTTCCAGAACACTTTGGAACAATTCACAAAGCACAGCATAGCTTGTGCATACACAGTCGGAAGCTGGCTGTGAAGCTGCAAGGCTTTATCGCTGGTTTCCCTTAGTAAACACATCGGCGTTGTATGGTGTTTGAGAGGAGACTAAAACTCCTCTTTAAACTAACTGGTCTGTAGTTCCTTAAAGACTTGGTAAAAACAGTCATTAAAAAGTCTATGTATATTAAAAACAATGAATTCAAAATAACAGAACTCAACACTTTAAGGACGTATGAGTGCATGCCATATGTTTCAGATGCTTTATTTACCCTTATTTTGTCTATATATTTCTGTATCATATCAATTTTGAGCCATTTTAGTTCTTTTTGCAAATATTATGCCCATTTGGGGCTACATCAATACTTTCCTAATTAAGCACTTGAACTCTCCCATTTTGCTTTGTATACACTGAGCTGAAGAAGGTATTTAATCAATTTTCCTTTTCTTTATCCACACTTTTCCTTCATTCTTATAATATTTAAACTGGGGCTATGTAAATTCTTTGCCCATTATGAACTTGAATTACCCATTTTCCTTTGTACACACTAAGCTGAATAAAGAATTGAACCATTTTTCCTTTTTATTATCCTCACTAGAGATGAGCGAAGTATTCAAAAATTCGATTCGGCTGATTCGGCGAATTCGAGGAATAAATTAGATTCGATGTGAATATATTCGCTGCAAATTTAACTTATAAAAAGGGTGTTTCTAGGCTTCAGAGAGCCTTTATATTAGTGCAGAACACTGTACCTTTAATTTAAATGCCCTTGGAGTCTGCTGGGGAAGAGAAATAATACTGTCAGTCAGTATGACATGCAGATGAGTGCCGTCGATCTTAGAATCACTGCACACTTCACTCATTTGGGCAGTCACGGGGCCAAAACCAGAGTGTGGAGCCACAGTGTGGCGGTGGAGGCAGCAGCAATGGGAGGCCATACAGCACCCTATGACAAAATGGAACCCACCAGCAGTGTGAGGAGACCTGAAAGTGGCACATGGCAGAGTGTGGCGATGGAGACAGCAGCAATGGGAGGCCGTACAGGGACCCATGAGACACTCTGGACCTGGCAGCAGCATGAGGAGGCGGTACGGGGGCCCATGGCAGATTACGGGCCTGGCAGCAGCAATGGGAGGCCCGTAATCTGCCAGCACCCTATGACAAAATGGAACCCACCAGCAGTGTGAGGAGACCTGAAAGTGGCACATGGCAGAGTGCGGCGATGGAGACAGCAGCAATGGGAGGCTGTACAGGGACCCATGAGACACTCTGGACCTGGCAGCAGCATGAGGAGGCGGTACGGGGGCCCATGGCAGATTACGGGCCTGGCAGCAGCAATGGGAGGCCCGTAATCTGCCAGCACCCTATGACAAAATGGAACCCACCAGCAGTGTGAGGAGACCTGAAAGTGGCACATGGCAGAGTGTGGCGATGGAGACAGCAGCAATGGGAGGCCGTACAGGGACCCATGAGACACTCTGGACCTGGCAGCAGCATGAGAAGGCGGTACGGGGGCCCATGGCAGATTACGGGCCTGGCAGCAGCAATGGGAGGCCCGTAATCTGCCAGCACCCTATGACAAAATGGAACCCACCAGCAGTGTGAGGAGACCTGAAAGTGGCACATGGCAGAGTGTGGCGATGGAGACAGCAGCAATGGGAGGCCGTAAAGGGACCCATGAGACACTCTGGACCTGGCAGCAGCATGAGGAGGCGGTACGGGGGCCCATGGCAGATTACGGGCCTGGCAGCAGCAATGGGAGGCCCGTAATCTGCCAGCACCCTATGACAAAATGGAACCCACCAGCAGTGTAAGGAGACCTGAAAGTGGCACATGGCAGAGTGTGGCGATGGAGACAGCAGCAATGGGAGGCCGTACAGGGACCCATGAGACACTCTGGACCTGGCAGCAGCATGAGGAGGCGGTACGGGGGCCCATGGCAGATTACGGGCCTGGCAGCAGCAATGGGAGGCCCGTAATCTGCCAGCACCCTATGACAAAATGGAACCCACCAGCAGTGTGAGGAGACCTGAAAGTGGCACATGGCACAGTGTGGCGATGGAGACAGCAGCAATGGGAGGCCGTACAGGGACCCATGAGACACTCTGGACCTGGCAGCAGCATGAGGAGGCGGTACGGGGGCCCATGGCAGATTATGGGCCTGGCAGCAGCAATGGGAGGCCCGTAATCTGCCAGCACCCTATGACAAAATGGAACCCACCAGCAGTGTGAGGAGACCTGAAAGTGGCACATGGCAGAGTGTGGCGATGGAGACAGCAGCAATGGGAGGCCGTACAGGGACCCATGAGACACTCTGGACCTGGCAGCAGCATGAGGAGGCGGTACGGGGGCCCATGGCAGATTACGGGACTGGCAGCAGCAATGGGAGGCCCGTAATCTGCCAGCACCCTATGACAAAATGGAACCCCACCAGCAGTGTGAGGAGACCTGAAAGTGGCACATGGCACAGTGTGGCGATGGAGACAGCAGCAATGGGAGGCCGTACAGGGACCCATGAGACACTCTGGACCTGGCAGCAGCATGAGGAGGCGGTACGGGGGCCCATGGCAGATTACGGGCCTGGCAGCAGCAATGGGAGGCCCGTAATCTGCCAGCACCCTACGACAAAATGGAACCCACCAGCAGTGTGAGGAGACCTGAAAGTGGCACATGGCACAGTGTGGCGATGGAGACAGCAGCAATGGGAGGCCGTACAGGGACCCATGACAGATTACGGGCCTGGCAGCAGCATGAGGAGGCGGTACGGGGGCCCATGGCAGATTACGGGCCTGGCAGCAGCAATGGGAGGCCCGTTATCTGCCAGCACCCTATGACAAAATGGAACCCACCAGCAGTGTGAGGAGACCTGAAAGTGGCACATGGCACAGTGTGACAATGGAGACAGCAGCAATGGGAGGCCGTACAGGGACCCATGAGACACTCTGGACCTGGCAGCAGCATGAGGAGGCGGTACGGGGGCCCATGGCAGATTACGGGCCTGGCAGCAGCAATGGGAGGCCCGTAATCTGCCAGCACCCTATGACAAAATGGAACCCACCAGCAGTGTGAGGAGACCTGAAAGTGGCACATGGCAGTGTGGCGATGGAGACATGGGCCTCCTGGCCACGCTTGACTTTCTGGCCACATAGTCGACATACGGCTACGTTTACTTCCTCGGGCGGCTTGACGAAAAATTGCCACACCGCCGAGTAGGAAACTTTGCCCCCGCTACCCCTCACTGGCTGACTGCTACTTCCTCCGTGCACACCGGCACCACTACTGGCCGTGGTGGTAGGCTGCAGTGGAGCTGGTGCTCTACTCCGTGGCCGTTTGCCTCCACTGACACTGCTGCGACCCTGCTGCCTCCTGGGCAACCCACTGACTGTTTTGCTCGCTGCCAAGCTGGCACCCTCTTCTCCTGATGATGCGGAAGCAATAGCCTGATGACGACGAGGCTGCCAAGTGCGATCAGCCTCATCATCATCAATTAGGGTCTCCGCCTCACTACTAGCCCCCTCGGCTGCGTGTGGGTCAGGAGACAGACCTGTCTCTAGACCGGCTACCGAGCCACTCTCCTCGCCAGTACTTCTTCGCCTGGCTGCTGAAGAGGCGGATGTCTCCCCCCGTTCCTGACCGCCCTCTGTTAGCTCTTCCTCACTGTACAGTGGGGCTGAGCCCACAGCATGCGATACTTTGCTTGTTGAGGGAACACCAAAGGACAGGGGCAGGTAGAGGACACGTGATTTCAGTGGGCTTGCTCCCGGGCCATGCCAACTAACGGTTGTGTCTGACGTACCCACCGACCGTTGGCTGTAGGTGTCAGAGGTGACCTGGGAAGAGGAAGAAGACCGAGCCAACCAATCGATGATGGCAGGGTTGTCGGTGGAGACACGACCGCTGGATGACACCAGGAGCACTGGCCTCTGGCTGCGACTAGTGCTGCCTCGACCCCTTCCTCTGCTGCCACGTCTGCTCGCTCCTGAAACATTGCCTCCTCTGCCACTCCTCTGCGTGTTGTCTGACATACTCTTTAATTCAACGATTCTGTGTCCCTGAGTAACGATTCTGTGTCCCTGAGTAACAATTCTGTGTTTGTCCCTGAGTAACAATTCTGTGTCCCTCAGTAACAATTCTGTTTCCCTCAGTAACAATTCTGTGTCTGTCCCTGAGTAACAATTCTGTGTCCCTCAGTAACAATTCTGTGTCCCTCAGTAAAAATTCTGTGTCCCTCAGTAACAATTCTGTGTCTGTCCCTGAGTAACAATTCTGTGTCCCTGAGTAACAGTTCTGTGTCCCAGAGTAACAATTCTGTGTCCCTGAGTAACAGTTCTGTGTCCCTGAGTAACAATTCTGTGTCCCTGAGTAACAATTCTGTGTCCCTCAGTAACAATTCTGTGTCCCTGAGTAACAATTCTGTGTCCCTCAGTAACAATTCTGTGTCCCTCAGTAACAATTCTGTGTCCCTCAGTAACAATTCTGTGTCTGTCCCTGAGTAACAATTCTGTGTCCCTCAGTAACAATTCTGTGTCCCTCAGTAACAATTCTGTGTCCCTCAGTAACAATTCTGTGTCTGTCCCTGAGTAACAATTCTGTGTCCCTCAGTAACAGTTCTGTGTCCCTGAGTAACAATTCTGTGTCCCTGAGTAACAGTTCTGTGTCCCTGAGTAACAATTCTGTGTCCCTGAGTAACAATTCTGTGTCCCTCTGTAACAATTCTGTATCCCTCAGTAACAATTCTGTGTCCCTCAGTAACAATTCTGTGTCTGTCCCTGAGTAACAATTCTGTGTCCCTGAGTAACAGTTCTTTGTCCCTGAGTAAAAATTCTGTGTCCCTGAGTAACAGTTCTGTGTCCCTGAGTAACAATTCTGTGTCCCTCAGTAACAATTCTGTGTCCCTCAGTAACAATTCTGTGTCTGTCCCTGAGTAACAATTCTGTGTCCCTCAGTAACAATTCTGTGTCCCTCAGTAACAATTCTGTGTCCCTCAGTAACAATTCTGTGTCTGTCCCTGAGTAACAATTCTGTGTCCCTGAGTAACAGTTCTGTGTCCCTAAGTAACAATTCTGTGTCCCTGAGTAACAATTCTGTGTCCCTGAGTAACAATTCTGTGTCCCTCAGTAACAATTCTGTGTCCCTCAGTAACAATTCTGTGTCTGTCCCTGAGTAACAATTCTGTGTCCCTCAGTAACAATTCTGTGTCCCTCAGTAACAATTCTGTGTCCCTCAGTAACAATTCTGTGTCTGTCCCTGAGTAACAATTCTGTGTCCCTGAGTAACAGTTCTGTGTCCCTGAGTAACAATTCTGTGTCCCTGAGTAACAATTCTGTGTCCCTCAGTAACAATTCTGTGTCCCTCAGTAACAATTCTGTGTCTGTCCCTGAGTAACAATTCTGTGTCCCTGAGTAACAATTCTGTGTCCCTGAGTAACAATTCTGTGTCCCTCAGTAACAATTCTGTGTCCCTCAGTAACAATTCTGTGTCTGTCCCTGAGTAACAATTATATGTCCCTCAGTAACAATTCTGTGTTCCTCAGTAACAATTCTGTGTCCCTCAGTAACAATTCTGTGTCTGTCCCTGAGTAACAATTCTGTGTCCCTGAGTAACAGTTCTGTGTCCCTGAGTAACAATTATGTGTCCCTCAGTAACAATTCTGTGCCTGTCCCTGAGTAACAATTCTGTGTCCCTGAGTAACAGTTCTGTGTCCCTGAGTAACAATTCTGTGTCCCTGAGTAACAATTCTGTGTCCCTCAGTAACAATTCTGTGTCCCTCAATAACAATTCTGTGTCCCTCAGTAACAATTCTGTGTCTGTCCCTGAGTAACAATTCTGTGTCCCTCAGTAACAATTCTGTGTCCCTCAATAACAATTCTGTGTCCCTCAGTAACAATTCTGTGTTCCTCAGTAACAATTCTGTGTCCCTCAGTAACAATTCTGTGTCTGTCCCTGAGTAACAATTCTGTGTCCCTCAGTAACAATTCTGTGTCCCTCAGTAACAATTCTGTGTCTGTCCCTGAGTAACAATTCTGTGTCCCTGAGTAACAGTTCTGTGTCCCTGAGTAACAATTCTGTGTACCTCAGTAACAGTTCTGTGTCCCTGAGTAACAATTCTGTGTCCCTGAGTAACAATTCTGTGTCCCTCAGTAACAATTCTGTGTCTGTCCCTGAGTAACAATTCTGTGTCCCTCAGTAACAATTCTGTGTCCCTCAGTAACAATTCTGTGTCTGTCCCTGAGTAACAATTCTGTGTCCCTGAGTAACAGTTCTGTGTCCCTGAGTAACAATTCTGTGTCCCTGAGTAACAGTTCTTTGTCCCTGAGTAACAATTCTGTGTCCCTGAGTAACAATTCTGTGTCCCTCAGTAACAATTCTGTGTCCCTCAGTAACAATTCTGTGTCTGTCCCTGAGTAACAATTCTGTGTCCCTCAGTAACAATTCTGTGTCCCTCAGTAACAATTCTGTGTCTGTCCCTGAGTAACAATTCTGTGTCCCTCAGTAACAATTCTGTGTCCCTCAGTAACAATTCTGTGTCTGTCCCTGAGTAACAATTCTGTGTCCCTGAGTAACAATTCTGTGTCCCTGAGTAACAGTTCTGTGTCCCTGAGTAACAATTCTGTGTCCCTGAGTAACAATTCTGTGTCCCTCAGTAACAATTCTGTGTCTGTCCCTGAGTAACAATTCTGTGTCCCTGAGTAACAGTTCTGTGTCCCTGAGTAACAATTCTGTGTCCCTGAGTAACAGTTCTGTGTCCCTGAGTAACAATTCTGTGTCCCTGAGTAGCAATTCTGTGTCCCTCAGTAACAATTCTGTGTCCCTCAGTAACAATTCTGTGTCCCTCAGTAACAATTCTGTGTCTGTCCCTGAGTAACAATTCTGTGTCCCTCAGTAACAATTCTGTGTTCCTCAGTAAGAATTCTGTGTCTGTCCCTGAGTAACAATTCTGTGTCCCTGAGTAACAGTTCTGTGTCCCTGAGTAACAATTCTGTGTCCCTGAGTAACAGTTCTGTGTCCCTGAGTAACAATTCTGTGTCCCTGAGTAACAATTCTGTGTCCCTGAGTAACAATTCTGTGTCCCTCAGTAACAATTCTGTGTTCCTTAGTAACAATTCTGTGTCCCTCAGTAACAATTCTGTGTCTGTCCCTCAGTATTAATTCTGTGTCCCTCAGTAACAATTCTGTGTCCCTCAGTAACAATTCTGTGTCTGTCCCTGAGTAACAATTCTGTGTCCCTCAGTAACAATTCTGTGTCCCTCAGTAACAATTCTGTGTCTGTCCCTGAGTAACAATTCTGTGTCCCTGAGTAACAGTTCTGTGTCCCTGAGTAACAATTCTGTGTCCCTGAGTAACAGTTCTGTGTCCCTGAGTAACAATTCTGTGTCCCTGAGTAACAATTCTGTGTCCCTCAGTAACAATTCTGTGTCCCTCAGTAACAATTCTATGTCTGTCCCTCAGTAACAATTCTGTGTCCCTCAGTAACAATTCTGTGTCCCTCAGCAACAATTCTGTGTCTGTCCCTGAGTAACAATTCTGTGTCCCTGAGTAACAGTTCTGTGTCCCTGAGTAACAATTCTGTGTCCCTGAGTAACAATTCTGTGTCCCTAAGTAACGATTCTGTGTCCCTAAAGTATCTGTGGCCCTAACTCTGTCCCTAATACAGAGAGGTCTGTCTCTCTTGAATGACCGGAGGCAAATGGAGAATTGTAAGATGGCCGCAATTTATAGCTCCACCATTACACAGTGCTGGCTGGCTGGCTGCTGATTGGCTAATGCGATCACATGTCATGAATGAATGCATTATGGGTCAGCGCGCCTTGTCTGCGCGCCTTCCCAGAGATCCCCGCTCCGTCGCCACACATGTCGCCGCCATTTTTGGAAAATTAGCAGACTTCGGATGCGCGAATCGAATTTTTCCTAAAATTCGAAACGAATTCCACTTCGCCAAGTTCGATTCGCTCATCTCTAATCCTCACCATTCCTTCATTCTTATAATTTTTAAACCTGGGGATATGAAAATACTGTCCTAATTTGGGGCTATACCAACACTATCCCCCTTATAGACTTGACTGCCCCCATTTTTTCTTTGAATACACAGAGCTAAAAGCTATTTAACAGTTTTCCTTCTCTTTGTCTCCAGTGTATTGAAAAAAAAAAGAATTATAGTATGCAACCAGAGGAAATATCAATGTGACATAAAATTGTGCTCAATAAGCTTTGTACACAATAGTAAGGGGGAGGCTGTCAGTAATGTAAACAGCTTAATGGAACAGTAATAGCAGATTAAGATTTGATAACGATACGTATTGCAGGTGGTTATGCATATATCAAAAGACAATATCCGACTTCTGGGGGGGTGGGGGGAGCATGGATAGGAAGGGGAGGGAAAAAAGGAGGTAGGGAAGGGGAGGAGAGGGAAAGGGAGGGGCATAAACAGCCCAGGTCTGACATACCATCAAATAACAAGAAGAAGAATAAAAAGCTCCACCCATGATGACATAACTTCCAAAAACAAAAGTAATACAGCAAAGGTCCACCTTCAGAGAGGAGATACCTAGATCCCAATTAACTATGTAAAGGGAGATGAGACCAAAAGCAACCTCTATGATGTGCAAGTACAATTTAGTCTACTGGTCATATACCAGGTGTCCAGAAAATGGAAAGAAGAGAAAAGGAAGGAATTAAGAAAAGAATAGGGGACATTGAAGGTGGACTAGTCCCCTAGAAAAAAAGGAGGGGTAAGAAAAGAGGTGGGAAATAGTTAAGGTCCAGCACGTACCTAGTGGCCCCCGCTCCTCCAATCCCCTTGATGTAATTTCGATATGCATACTGAACATTTCTAATTGCCCTTTTCCTATTCTTTATGGCCTTTTTAACTTTCAATGTGAGCCACATAGGTTTTACTTTTAGCTTTTTAAACTATTGCCCATAGGAATATATTTTGCAGTGTATTTGAATATAGGTGATTTTAAACATTTCTGTTTCTGTTCTATGTTCTATGATGATAATATTGCCTCCCAAAAAAAGTTTTGGAGAACAGCCCCCAGCCTTGTAAAATTTGCTTTCTTAAAATTAAATGTTATTATCTTTCCAGCATGTGCTTGTTGTTTACCACTTATGTTCAATGAAATAAAGTTTGGGTCACTAATAGATGTTCTTTTATATGAACATTAGCAATACAGTCCACATGGTTTGAGACTACCATGTCCAGCAGAGCATCATTTCTAACTGGGGTTTCTATAAGTTGTACCATACAGTTGTATTGTAATAGGTTTATAATTGTCCACCCTTTCACTATTCCAGCAGGGACATTATTCCAATTAATTTCATGGTAGGTAAAATCTCCCATTATTACCCCTGTCCCAACCCTCGCAGCCCTTTCTATCAATCCAATGTTTTGAGTCTCTACCTCCTAATTATCACTGGGGAGGGGTGGTTGTAACAAACTCAAATAATTTACTTTGAGGTATGCATACCTACTGTATATGCAGCACCATCCATAATGACTCAGCTCCACCACACAAGGTCATCTTTCACACTCACTTTTAGATCATTTCTCACATAGAGACCAACACCACTTTTTGTTTTATCCTGTATTTCCAAAAGAGAGCATAACTATGAATAGTATTAGTCCAATCATTTGAAGAATGAAGCCAAGAGTCAGCAATACCAATTAAATCACAGTTCTGTTTTTGCACCAAGCTTCCAACGCTCCTATTTAGCTAGACAAATTTCTATAATTTGGAAACAAATACTTGAATTAGTTGTTGCATTTTATATTTGTTTTTTTTTCCTCATTCTTTTGTACTACAAATAGTACTGTAATTGTACATGGTTGTTTGTAACATGAGAACCTCCTTATCACCTGCAAGATCCCTCCCCCGTCTTATCCAATTACACCCTCCATTAGTAGCTGAATTATCTGCCCCATTATTTTCTAGCAGTCTAGGTCTTCCTGCATTACCTCCACCACCCCTTCTAGTTGGGCTGCTTTCTTGACTATTAAGGATAGCAGTAACATCTAGGACTGCCCCATAAGAGTTCACTATCCACACATAATCCCCAATCTAGCAAATTTGTTTAGGGGGCTCAAACACAGGACTAGCTTTCCTTTTATGTGAACCCGTACCACTCCCTTTAACTTCAATAATCCATCTTCCTAATTCAGTATCCTGACTTGCCATGTAATCCTCCACATCAACCCCATTAACCTCCTGCTTAGTGAACATTCCTCTCAGTTATCCATTCCACTCAGTGCTGCAATTTTCTACTCCAGATCTCTAATGCGAACTCCCAGAAAGGCAAAGATCTCACATCTGTCACAGCAGTATTCATTTGTAAACTTTTGACCCAATATTGTATGCATGTGGCATACTCAATGAGCAAACCCTGCAACCCTGCAAGCACCCATTATCTCAAATGCTAAATTAATATTACTTACAGAATGTTTTGAAATTATTCTTACAGGTTAAAAGAACCAGTTTGTTTTTTCAAACTCTTGTATTTAAAAACTCCACTTGATCAAACCCCACTTTGTTCACAGTCCCATCAATTGTGAAGAAAGTTGAACAGAAAATCATATAATACCTGTAAACAGTTTACTGTTACCCTTAATTAGCATACTGGAGGAAGGAAAAAAATGCTGTTTAAAAAGTAACATAAAATTAGAGAATAGAGTGTTTTAAAAGCTGATGGTAAAGTTTCCAAAGAGGAAAAGAAATTACTTATAACGAAAACAATCATCAAACAATCAAAATCACAAAATAAAACTACTCGTTATTTTAAAAATCCATTTGGTCAAATCCCACTTTTTTCACAATCCCAATGTTAAGTAAAATGGTAAATCTTTAGAAGACATAGAAGCATGTGTCTATGTACCTTGACAAAGAAACACCCAGTGGTCCTGAATCTTTGGTTTTTGTGATGAGAATTGATTAGTAAAAATCTGATTGGTTCTTGATTTGGGTGTCCTGACAATCCTTTGGACTTTCTATGACACAGGTAATCCTAATTGTCATCAGAAAATGTGTTTTATTTAAAACATTTCTTCTCATATCTTTCTTTTGCAACAACTCTAAAATGTAGTATTTCCTAAAATTTTCTGTCTTGATGACAATGGTCACCGGGAGGGATAAATATTCCAAATGGGAACACATACAGCAATGAAATTTTGTCAGAGGCAGACATACTGTACACAGAAGATTAGATCAAGATATACACTGAAGTATTGGGGCGCCCCTCCAAATCATTGTATTCAGATTTTCCAGTCACCTCCATGGCCATAGGTGTATAAAATCAAGTGCCTAGGCATGCAGACTGCTTCTACAAACATTTGGGAAAGAATGGGTCATTCTCAGGAGCTCAGTGAATCAAGCGTGGTACCGTGACAGGTTGCCATCTGTGCAATAAGTCCATCCATGAAATTTCCTTGCTACTAAATATTCCATGGCCAACTGTTAGTGGTATTATGACAAAGTGGATGCAACTGGGAAAACCAGCGACACAGCCACGAAGTGGTAAGCCACGTAAAATGACAGAGCGGGGTCAGTGCATGTTGAAGCTCACAGTGCGCAGAAGTTGCCAACTGTCGACAGAGTCAATAGCTAAAGACCTCCAAACTTCATGTGGCCTTCAGATTAGCACAACAACAGTGCTTAGAGAGCCTCATGGAATGGGTTTCCATGTCCAAGCAGCTGCATCTAGGCTTTACATTACCAAGTTCAATGCAAAGCATCAGATGCAGTGGTGTAAAGCATGCCACCACTGGACTCTAGAGCAGTAGAGAAGTGTTCTCTGGAGTGATGAATCATGCTTCTCTGTCTGGAAATCCGATGGACGTGTGAGGGTTGGGCAGTAAAGGTTTGACCAAGTGTAAAGCTTAGTGGAGGGGGGATTAAGGTGTAGGGTTGTTTTCCAGGGGTTGGGCTTGGCTCTTTAGTTTCAGTGAAGGGAACTCTTAAGGTGTTAGCATACCAAGAAATTTTGGATAATTTCATGCTCCCAACTTTGTGGGAACAGTTGGGGGATGGTCTCTTCCTGTTCCAATATGACTGCGCACCAGTGCACAAAGCAAGGTCCATAAAGACATGGATGAGCGAATTTTGGGTGAAAGAACTTTTTTGGCCTGCACAGAGTTCTGACCTAAACCCAAAGGAACACCATTGGGATGAATTAGAGTGGAGACTGTAAGCCAGGCTTTCTCGTCCAACATCAGTGCCTGACCTCACAAATGCACTTCTGGAAGAATGGTCTAACATGTAGTGTATGTATAGATATACACTGCTCTAAAAATTAAAGGAACACTTTGAAAACACATCAGATCTCAATGTGGAAAAATATCATGCTGGATATCTATACTGATATTTACTGGGTAATGTGTTAGGAACGTAAGGATGCCCCATCGTTTGATGGAAATGAAAATTATCAAACTACAGAGGACTGAATTCAAAGACACCCCAAAAATCAAAGTAAAAAATGATGCATCAGGCTAGTCCATTTTGCTGAAATTTCATTGCAGCAATTCAAAATGGTACTCAGTAGTTTGTATGGCCCCCACATGTTTGTATGCATGCCTGACAATGCCATGGCATGCTCCTAATGAGATTACGGATGGTGTCCTGGGGTATTTCCTCCCAGATCTGGACCAGGGCATTGCTGAGCTCCTAGACAGTCTGAGGTGCAACCTGGCAGTGTCGGATGGACCGAAACATGAAATCTTAGAGGTGATCTTTTTGGATTTAGGTCAGGCGAGCGTGGGGGCTATTCAATTATATAATTTCCTTCATCCTCCAGGAACTGCATGTATACTCTTGCCACATGAAGCCGGGCATTGTCGTGCACCAGGAGGAAACCAGGACCCACTACACTAGCGTAGGGTGTGACAATGGGTCCAAAGATTTTATCCCAATACCTAATGGTAGTCAGGGTGCCATTGTCTAGCCTCTAGATGTCTGTGCATCCTTCCATGGATATGCCTCCCAAGACCATCACTGACCAACCACCAAAACGATCATGCTGAACAATGTTACAGGCAGCATAATGTTATCCACAGCTTCTCCATACCCTTTCAAGTCTGTCACATGTGCTCAGGATGAACTTGCTCTCATCTGTGAAAAAGCACAGTGGCAGACCTGCCAATTCTGGTGTTCAATGGCAAATGCCAATCGAGCTCTATGGTGGCGGGAAGTGAGCACGAGGCCCACTAGAGGATGTCGGGCCCTCTGGCCACCCTCATGAATTCTGTTTCTGAATGTTTGGTCAGAGACATTCACATCAGTGGCCTGCTGGAGGTCATTTTGTAGGGCTCTGGCAGTGCTCATCCTGTTCCTCCTTACTCAAAGGAGCAGATACTAGTCCTGCTGATGGGTTAAGGACCTTCTACGTCCCTGTCCAGCTCTCCCAGAATTACTGCCTGTCTCCTGGAATATCCTCCATGCTCTTTAGACTGTGCTGGGAGACACAGCAAACCTTCTGGCAATGGCACGTACTGATGTGCCAACCTGGAGGAGTTGGACTGCCTGTGCAACCTCTGTAGGGTCCAGGTATTGCCTCACGCTACCAGTAGTGACACTGACCCCAGCCAAATGCAAAACTAGTGAAAAACAGTCAGAAAAGATGTGCAGGGAAAGATGTCAGTGGCCTCCACCTGTAAAACCATTCCTGTTTCGGGGGTCAACTCATTGTTGCACATCTAGTGCACCTGTTGTTAATTACATTAACACCAAAGTAGCAGAAACTGATTAACACCCCCCCCCTGCTATTTACCTAACAAATCAATAATTGACTTAATGTTATACTCTTCTATTCCTTTAGTTTTTTTGAGAAGTGTATATATTGTGACAGTAGGCAGGTGAAATCACCTGGTTGCGTCCTGGATGGACGATATATTTGTCCGAGGTTCAGGCTTTATGGGGATTTGTACCACTAGAGGGAAGTGCTGAGTCCTTCAGCACTGAGGTAATGAGCCCAGCTGAAGGTAGTGGGCTCATTACCACCTGTATAAAACTTCCCAGAGTGCTTAGGGAGTTGCTCCATCCTGGAACCAGATCTGTGCCTGAACTGTCTGGGGAGCTGACCTGTTATCTGTGTGCAGAGAGACCAAAGCCTGTGTGGCTAGCCTTCAAGTACTAGCAACTAGGTATAGCAGCAGGCTGTACCTAGTGGGTAGCTAGGGAAAGCGGTTGTTGCAGTAAGTAGCCAAGTTGGCCAGGATTTATTTTGATGTTTCTTTTTGGTTTACCATTTTTTTGTAAATATTGTAAATAAATTGCACCTGTTTGTTTTCACCTCCACTGTTGTTGTGCTGTGCCTGTCTTTTTGTGTTGTGCACCCATCCAGGGGGTCACACACACCCGCTGCTGAGCTAACCCTGTTACATTTTATATATATATATATATATATATATATATATATATATATATATATATATATAATTTTTTATTTCTTAGTGGCGCATGCCTAGACATAATGTGGTTTTAATAACAAGCAGTTAATACCACCAGTTCATAGGATCCCTGCTGAATGTCAACTCATTAGAGTTTTATGGATGTGATTTCATGCAGGATGTAAGTATCAACCATGCATACTATAGGCATTGGATGATCTCCTGTAGAGATGTTCATCTTATTTCTCCTTTATAACATTCCTCTGCGGATTAAAAGAAAAAACCCATCTGGTACATTAGGCTGGGTTTTTCTCAGATTTTTTTTGTTATATAATTAATGTTTATGAGCATTTAAAGAAAAGAAGCTTTGTTTATGAAAAATATGTTTGTGCCAAAAGATATGTGGTAAATTTTATTCTTTTTATTTTGTTTCCTTTTGTAATGTAATGTACTTTTGATTAAATCAGCCAGTAAAGAACAGCACTGAAATAATTTTTTGTAACTGTTTTATTTATTTATTTTCTTTTTTTACATGCATGCAGTAGATGTTTGGTCTGGTAAACTCATGGTTATCAAACTGGCAATCAATATTACAGCAAGATTTATACTAGGCGCAGTAGCCTTGAGGCTGTAGGCATTAGAAACAAATAGGAAGCTTTCCAATGTAGTTATCAGCTGTGATTTTTTTCATAATCAGTAGATATACGGTCATCTCATTTATACTTTTTTCTTAATTTACCTATTAAAATAAATTAAGATATTGCTCTGTGGAAAAGGGTGATATTGGCAGAAGGGGGTTTGTTTGGATCACATTTTTATATGTCTACAGGATCTAGTGTTGGAAATCCAGCTTTCATTAATACAGTTATGTTCAAAAGTTTGCATTCCCAGGCAGAAATCATGGAGTTTTGGCATTGATTTTGAAAATATGACTGATCATACCAAAAAACTATCTTTTATGTAAGGATAGTGATCATACAAAGCTATTTATTATCACATAGTTGTTTGGCTCCTTTTTAAGTCATAGCGATAACAGAAATCACCCAAATGGCCCTGATCAATAGTTTACATACCTTGAAATGTTTGGCCTTGATACAGACACACAAGGTGACACACAGATTTATTGGCAATTAAAGGTTAATTTCCCACATCTGTGGCTTTTTAAATTGCAATTAGTGTCTGTTAAAATTCTGTATAAATAGGTAATGAGTTTGTTAGCTCCCATGTGGATGCACTGAGTAAGTTAGATAATGAGCTATGGGGAGCAGAAAAGAGTAAAAAAGCCTGCGCAACAAGGTAATGGAACTTTATAAAGAGGGAAAAGGATAAAAAGATAGCAAAAGCCCTGAATATGACAGCCAGTACTGTTCAATCACTTATTAGGAAGTGGGAAATAGGAGAATCTCTTGATAGCAAGCCAAGGTCAGGTAGACCAAGAAAGATAGCAGCCACAACTTCCATAAGAATTGTTCAGGATACAATAAAAAAACACAGGTAACCTCAGGATAAATACAGGCTGCTCTGGAAAAAGATGGTGTGGTTGTTTCAAGGAGCACAATATGATGATACTTGAGAAAAAAATGAGCTGCATGGTCAAGTTGCCAGAAAGAATCCTTTACTGCATCAATGCTACAAAAAAGCCCAGTTACAATATGCCCAACAAAACCTTGACACACCTCACCAGGCTTTTGTGTGCATTATATGTATATCATATATGTGTGTGGATGTACGGTATACTTACTTTTAGCATAAAAATGTAGATCTGTTACAATCATCAATCAAACAATAGTTTCAAGCATCCCTGCACTCCCTCTCGCTCACTAATAAATGCAAGTCACAAAGGGGTTTACGTATAAAAAATGTGCATAGTCATTCTAGGTACTTCTTATACTACTCATAGCCATAATGCAGTATTTACTACTACCCATAATAAAAGAACATTTGTTTTTTCCCAGTCTGCAAAGAACAAATGTACATGCAGATTTGTTGGATGAATGCAAAGATTTCAGACACGGTAACAGTGTAATATATGAATGACATATAATACATGTAAATTTGCTGCATGATCGCAAATATGCGAGACAAGGTAACAATGTACTATATCTAAATACATAAAAGTAGGTGCTACTGCCTTTCATATTATTATGTAGCTTTATCACCAGTGTTCTGGCAGAGGCAGCTGAATCCTCATCCACACAATCTGTATAAGCAAAGAAAAGCCGGCACTCTTGTGTATACTCTGTAACCTTGTGTTATTGACTGGTAACAGATGACCACCACAAATAAACGTTTCAGCCAAACTGGCCTTATCTATGACTAACACCTACTCTAAAAACATTGCTTAAATAGTGCACATTGATTAAGGGTGTAATTAAATTATATGAGTTCAATAAACTTTATACAAACACACACTGGTGAAACATATCACAAAGAGGAAGCCTACTGAATCAGGGAAAGTCTACTAAGGGTTAACCACTTGCCACCCTGCCACTGTAGATATACGGCGGCAGGGCGGCACTGGCAGGCAAAACCACGTTTTAAAACAGCTAGGGGGTGCGCACGAGGCGCGCCGCCGCCCTATCTGTCCCGCCGATCACTGCCGCAGATGTGAGTGGCTGGGTCACAGCCGGTCCTTAGCGGCTATCTCCCGGCGATCGGCGGCAAACAGTGACAGACAGCACAGCTGCAGTAGCTGTGCTGTCTGTCACTTCCCTGTCAGCTCGAGGATGAGCTGATCGAGAAAGAACAGTTTCTCTTTCTCGATCAGCCTTGTCCCATTCAGCACACACCCCCGCCCCCTAGTAAAACACTCCCCTCACTCCTATAACCCTTACCTGCAAAATAAAGTTAACCCCTTCCTCCCCATTGCTATTAGTACAGTGTCAGTGTTTTTTTTTTTTGCACTGATCACTGTATTAGTGTTTTTGGAGATGTCAGTGACCCCAAGTCAGTACCCCCCAATGTCAGAATGTCCGCCGCAGTCCCGCCATAAGTCGCTGGTTGCTGCCATAAGTCCCTGATCGCCGCCATAATTCGCTGATCGCCGCCATTATTAGTATAAAAAAAATTAAAAATCCCAGTATCTTTCCCGCCATTTGTAAACGCTATAACTTTCACGTAAACCAATTAATTTACACGTATTGGGTTTTTTTTTTTAGCAAAGACATGTCGCAGAATGCATTTTGGCAGAAATTTATGACTAAATTTGATTTTTGCATTTTTTTTACTGGACATGTTTTATAGCAAAAAGTCCAAAATATTGTTTTTTTCCCTCAAAATTGTCAGCCTTTTTTTTTATAGCGCAAAAAATAAAAACCGCACAGGCAATCAAATACCACCAAAAGAAAGCTCAATTTGTGGGGAAAAAAAGGATGTAAATTTCATTTATGTACCGTATTTCATGACCGCGCAATTGTCCGTTACACTAGTGCAGTGCTGTATAGCAGAAAAATGGCGTAAATTGCAGTATCTATACCATAGTTTGTAGACGCTATAACTTCCACACAAAGCAATCAATATACACTTATTGGGATTTTTCTTACCAAAAATATGTAGCAGAATACATTTTGGCCTAAATTTATAACCAACTTTGAGTTTACTATATATTTTTTATAGCTGAAAGTAAAAAATATTGTTTTTCTTCACAATTTTTGGCCTTTTTTTGTTTATAGCGTGAAAATTACAAATTACACCGCAAGAAAGCTCTATTTGTGTGAAAAAAAGGACGTAAATTTTGTTTGGGTGCAGCATTGCATGACCGCGCAATTATCAGTTGAATTAGTGCAGTGCCGAGTAGCAAAAAGAGGCCTGGTCATTAAGGGGGGTAAATCCTCTGGAGCTCAAGTGGTTAAAGCCTGTTTGATGTTAACCTTTTACTTGTATTCATCACACAGTAAATGTAACACAGGTAAATCTCACAAATGAAAATAAGCATATGTAAAAGCTATGCAGTGCTGTGTAAAGATAAATATATATGGAATATCAAATGGAAGGAAATGAAAATATAAATATAGTATGCATGTGCAGTACCAACTATGGAAAAATAAATCATTAATAAAACGCATGTAAGCATGCATCGACTTGGGGAGGCAGGCATACAAAAAAATAAATTATGTCACACCTACCTATCTGAGGTACAGATCTCACAGGTAGAAACAAGCACATGCTAAAACTATACAATGCTGGATAAAGGGAAGTATGAATGTCACATTGAACTGGAGGAAAATGAAAATATAGATATTCATGTGCAGTACTAATTATAAAAATATACATGAAAAAATACATGTAAACATGCATCTATAGCAGCGGTTCTCAACCTGGGAGTCGCGACCCCTTTGGGGGTCGAACGACACTTTCACAGGGGTCGCCTAAGACCATCGGAAAACACATATTTACGATGGCCTTAGGAACCGAGACACCGCTCCTCTATCCGTCTCCAGGTGTGGGCGGGATGACATGCCGTCCCTGTCATCTGGACACACCCCCGGGATCAATCCTTCGCCGGTGATTGGCCGCCGGAACTGTAGCTCAGGAGAGGCACACAGGCGGCCAATCACCGGCGAGGAGGTGGAGCTTGGAGAGGAGGAGCCGAGAGGCACCGCGAAGATCGAGCGAGTGAAGAGGAGGAGAGTGGCCGGAGAAGGAAGACATCTGACCGGTAAGTGTCTGTACCATGGGAGAGGGAGGGAGCGAGCGAGCCCAGGCTGGAGCAGAGGTCAGCAAGGTAAGTATCATTGGTGTCAGTGGGAGGAATAGTGCCCCATTATTGGTGTCAAAAATACCAATGATGGGACACTATTCCTCCCCCCACTGACACCAACGATGGGGCACTATTCCTCCCCCCACTGACACCAACGATGGGGCACTATTCCTCCCCCCACTGACACCAACGATAAGGCACTATTCCTCCCCCTACTGACACCAACGATGGGGCACTATTCCTCCCCCCACTGACACCAACGATGGGGCACTATTCCTCCCCCCACTGACACCAACGATGGGGCACTATTCCTCCCACTGACACCAATGATGGGGCACTATTCCTCCCACTGATACCAATGATGGGGCACTATTCCTCCCACTGATACCAATGATGGGGCACTATTCCTCCCACTGACACCAGTGATGGGGCACTATTCCTCCCACTGACACCAATGATGGGGCACTATTCCTCCCACTGACACCAATGATGGGGCACTATTCCTCCCAATGACACCAATGATGGGGCACTATTCCCCCCACTGACATCAATGATGGGGCACTATTACTCCCACTGACACCAATGATGGGGCACTATTCCTCCCACTGACACCTATGATGGGGCACTATTCCTCCCACTGACACCAATGATGGGGCACTATTCCTCCCACTGACACCAATGATGGGGCACTATTCCTCCCACTGACACCAATGATGGGGCACTATTCCCCCCACTGACACCAATGATGGGGCACTATTACTCCCACTGACACCAACGATAAGGCACTATTCCTCCCCCTACTGACACCAACGATGGGGCACTATTCCTCCCCCCACTGACACCAACGATGGGGCACTATTCCTCCCCCCACTGACACCAACGATGGGGCACTATTCCTCCCACTGACACCAATGATGGGGCACTATTCCTCCCACTGATACCAATGATGGGGCACTATTCCTCCCACTGATACCAATGATGGGGCACTATTCCTCCCACTGACACCAGTGATGGGGCACTATTCCTCCCACTGACACCAATGATGGGGCACTATTCCTCCCACTGACACCAATGATGGGGCACTATTCCTCCCACTGACACCAATGATGGGGCACTATTCCCCCCACTGACATCAATGATGGGGCACTATTACTCCCACTGACACCAATGATGGGGCACTATTCCTCCCACTGACACCTATGATGGGGCACTATTCCTCCCACTGACACCAATGATGGGGCACTATTCCTCCCACTGACACCAATGATGAGGCACTATTCCCCCCACTGACACCAATGATGGGGCACTATTACTCCCACTGACACCAATGATGGTGCACTATTCTTCCCACTGACACCTATGATGGGGCACTATTCCTCCCACTGACACCAATGATGGGGCACTATTCCTCCCACTGACACCAATGATGGGGCACTATTCCTCCCACTGACACCAATGATGGGGCACTATTCCCCCCACTGACACCTATGATGGGGCACTATTCCTCCCACTGACACCAATGATGGGGCACTATTCCTCCCACTGACACCAGTGATGGGGCACTATTCCTCCCACTGACACCAATGATGGGGCACTATTCCTCCCACTGACACCAATGATGGGGCACTATTCCCCCCTACTGATACCAATGATGGGGCACTATTCCTCCCACTGACACCAGTGTTGGGGCACTATTCCTCCCACTGATACCAGTGTTGGGGCACTATTCCTCCCACTGACACCAATGATGGGGCACTATTCCTCCCACTGACACCAATGATGGGGCACTATTCCTCACACTGACACCAATGATGGGGCACTATTCCTCCCACTGACACCAATGATGGGGCACTATTCCTCCCACTGACACCAATGATGGGGCACTATTCCCCCCACTGACACCAGTGATGGGACACTATTCCTCCCACTGACACCAGTGATGGGACACTATTCCTCCCACTGACACCAGTGATGGGACACTATTAATCCCACTGACATCAATGATGGGGCACTATTCCCCCCACTGACACAAATGATGGGGAACTATAACTCCCACTGACACCAATGATGGGGCACTATTCCCCCCACTGACACCTATGACGTGGCACTACTCCTCCCACTGCAAAATTACAGTTATGAAGTAGCAACGAAAATAATTTTATGGTTGGGGGTCACCACAACATGAGGAACTGTATTAAGGGGTTGCGGCATTAGAAAGGTTGAGAACCGCTGATCTATAGGCTTAAGAAGGCAGACATTATGTCACACCTGCCTACCTGAGGTTCAGATCTCACAAACAAAAACAAACACATGCTAAAACTATACCAGATAAAGGGAAGTACAAATGTAATTGTGAAATAAAGGAAAATGAAAATCTAAATATGATTGTGCAATACCAAACATGAAACAAAAAAATGATAAAATGCATATAAACATGTACAGTATCTTCAGGCTTCGAGGGAGGCATGTGGATGCAAAATTAAATTATGTCACACCTGCCTATCTGGAGTACAGATCTCACAAATGAAAGCAAACACATGCTAACACTATGCAATGCTGGATAAAGGGAAATATAAATGTAATATCAAATGAAGGGAAACAAAAATATAGATATGCATGTGCTAGTGTATACTCTAGTATACAAAGGAGTGCCAGCTTTTCTTTGCTTATACAAACAATGTAATATATAAATTACATATAATAAGAATTATAATAATAACTTCTATAAATATACCAATAACATCTCTTCCTAACGTAACTGAAAGAATGTCTCAAAAATAGATACAGGTCATAATCCTTGTTAAATTTGCAGGGTTTAGGATGGATAATTTATTAATCCACCACACTTTATTTTTCCTTAACATGACAATATGATTGCCACTTCTTTGTGGCTTAGGAACATCATCCAGGATTGTAAATATGCCAACATATTTGCCGCCTCTTTGTTGCCTTCTCCCTTCAGTCCTCTTCTTAACATTAAGGGGTCATAGGTCAAAGAAAGGGGGCACTCATACGATGATACCCCTTCGATAATGATCAGAACAATCCTCTAAAGTGGCAATGGTAGACACTCATCAACATACCAGCAGTAAACAGCACACGGATATGGCCAAAGCTCTCTCCTCTCCAAGAGTCCAAAAATATAAATGCAGGGAGCAACAAAGCAGGAATGTGTAAAGATTGTGGGATAAATTGGGGGATCGGGAAGGAATTTTTTTCCCCCTGCAGTAGCAAATTGCATCATGCTTTGCTGGGGGTTTTTGCCTTCCTCTGGAAAAACTTTTTCTTTCATATTTATCCCAAAATCCTTAACGCTTCCTGCTTAGGTTCCCCTACGTTTATATTTGTTTTATTTCACATTTATCCCACAATCCTTACACCTTCCTGCTTTTGTTCTCCCTGCGCTTATTTTTGTTTTCTTTCACTTTTACTGCTGGTATATCGCAACTTTAGGGGATTGCTCTGATCATTTCCGAAAGGGTATCATCGGATGAGTTCCCCCCTTTCTTAGCCCTATGACCTCTTGTGGGTTGCAACTTGGAGATGAGTGCTCACGCTAGCTGGTGGAGGATTGGCTGTGTGTTTTTTGTGGTCACTGGATGTTCCACGGTTTCTTCTGAAGATACACAGATTCTCTAGGACTGTGCACTTTATTTGTTCAAATTAATTTTATTCAATGTTTTTCATGTGATTTATCAATTCATTGTTATTTATTTATCCATACTGTCACTCTGTTCACATTATGTGATTTTTGTTTATTGAGTGAATCATTTTTATAATTTTTTATCACTTATTTATCATCATTGTTATATTTAAATTTTTTACATTTGCAATACGATCTGTTTTCATGGTGCTTTATTCATTTTTGTATCATCTTATTTATTCACCATTTTCTGGTTTACTCAATTTATCACTAATTATTTACATTTTATTTGCACCTATTTCACCTTGATTCATTATTGTTTAGGGGTCTACGTGACTGGGTAGTGCAGCATCATTTTTTCAATTCAATGTTTCCCCACTGCTGTGATGACCTACAGGCCAAATATGCATCCCCACTGCACTAATGCTGCTAAATGACAGATCCACAACACAGTGGTAATACAAACACAGCAGCAGGGATCACAGATTACTTAATTGACCTTATGTGATCATATGGGAGCATGGGGCCTTTGCAAGGGCACCCCCCTGAGAAGGTACCCTCACAATGTTGAGAGCATGTGGCCTGGTATACTTTGGGAGGGGGCACACACATATTTCCCCCCTTTCCTTGCCAGCCAAGTTTAATGTCTGGATAAGGAAGGGTCTGATATGAATTTTGGCCTTTTTTTGCCTGGGTTCACCGTCTAAACCAGGGGTCTCCAAACCTTCTAAACAAAGGACCTGTTTACTGTCCTTCCGACTTAAGGGGGGGGGGGGAGGCAGACTGTGGGCATTGGGAGTGAAAAAGGTCCTGACATTAGTGGGAATAAACAATGCCACATCTTTGAGGTCAGAGGGAGGAAAAGTGCACCATTGTTGGTGTCATTGGGCCTCATTGTTGGTGCCATTGGGAGGAATAGCGCCTCATTGTTGATATCATTGGGCCCCATTGTTGGTATCATTGGGAGGAATTGTACTCCAACTTTGGTGTCATTGGGAGTATCTCTGCCCCTTCATTGGTGCCAGTGGGGATGTGTGGGATTATGCCCCATTGTTGGGATCAGTGGATGAAAATAGTGCCACAAGGGCTGGATAAAAGCAAGCAAAGGGCCTCATCTGGCACCTGGGCCACAGTTTGGAGATCACTGCTGTAAACCCATACAGATATGGACAGATATGAATTTTGAGGGGACACCTTTTCAATAATTTTGCAAGCCCCTCCTAAGACATACTAGGTCACATGCCCTACAGAGAAAAAAGAAAAACTCAAAAAAGTGAAGTTTCTCCCAAATCCATACCAGGCTACATTCTAACAAACAAAAAATTGGCATCCCCCTTCCAAAATTCATATGAGACCCTTATCCTTGCTTTTCCAAGGCTGGTTTGAAGGCTTTTGTTAAAAAGGGGGCATGAGTAGCTGGGTACTGCCATGGAGGACACGTACCAAAATAGTTTTTTTTATCAAAATACCAGTGGGGGAAAAATCTTTTAATAAGGCTTGACGGGTAACATTAAAATTATAACATTTCTGTGTGGTACACTTGAAGGATATACATCTACAAAAGTGAAATTTCCTGGCTGATGTAACCAGGCAGATAACCTGACAAAGCAATGTTTTCCTTTCTTGATGGGGGCAAAGACCTCATTCACATATCGCTGTCCCAGTGGATATGGCTGTCTGCAGAGAAAGCTTATGGGAATCTGGAAGCTAACCCTCTTAAAAGAGAGGGGACCCTCAGATATCCATCCACCCCTATGTAAAGGATTAATGGGTACATAGAACCCCTTGTTACTCATTCACAAAAAGAAAAAAATGACCTCCATATCCACTAGATTTCAATGGGGGGTATTATATTGAAAATGTTTATTGGTAATCTATGGTAAGTATAAATTTTAACTGTTAGTAATGTGCCTATGTTGCTTTAAATTCTGCATTAATAATTTCATGCTTAAATATATTTCTTACATAGCTCAATACCATTCTGTTCTTACTGCTAAACATTCCAATGAGAAAGCAAGTAGTCCATAAAGTTTTTTTAGCTACCTCTAAAAACGAATTAAATACATTTAACAAGCTAATATATTCTATGCATTCTACTTACTATACATAGCTCAACTATTTGCAAACCTAAATTCCAGACAGATATAAAAGGCACAAGTTAATGCAACTTTGTAATGATTAATATTTCATTAAATGTATGTTTTAAATGCAAGTGGTGTAAGAGGGGAAGGGAGGATTATAATAAAAAATGGTATCCCTGGTATAAACATTTTACATTCATTTGTCTAAAGGTTATTATTTAAAGCTCTCATGCATTACTTGCCAACATGCTACACTGTACACTGATTAATTACTCAAGCCACCTTAAAAAGGCCTTAAGGTCAACAATCTCTGCCATCTGGTCTTTCTGATGATTGTAATGGTTCTCAACAGTATTCAAAAATTCAGGGAATATCTATATTGTCTCCACCATGCAACTTATCCACTTCAGAGTTGGGATCATGTGTGATTTGTCTAAAGTGGTTAAGAGGGAAGACAGCAACAGAAGCAGATGTTTATACAGTTTGCCAAATAGTCATATTGCATGCCAGGATTGCAACAATTTGTATGAAAGATAACACTATTATAATTAGGAAATGGATGCTTAGAAACTGATTTCTATTTTAGCATGGAAGAGTTTTAATAACATAACAAAATAAAATAGATAACGGTTAAATGAAATATTACAGGGAAAATATTAAGCATAATTTGTCCACAACTAGGTTACTATTTGGTTGCTATTGTTCAAAAATAAAGGCAACACATCTGAATTATTTTAAAAATGTATACTAGAAGATGGCACTATGTAAAACATTACACTAATATTTGTAAGCTAAAAAAGTGCTTTTATGTATGCTGGGTTTGTATCTCTTGAGAGGAGTTGCTATATTACTAAACCGTTGTTAAAAAAAAACTGGGTAGTCCTTACCTAATTTGTTGGCTTTACTGCATCAGTTTTCTCAAGCTTCGGGAACTCTCTTTGAACTATCATAAAACAACTGGTCTCAACGTTACTTTATCCACTTCAGAGGTACAGACTCTTCGAGACAATTATGACTTTCAGTGGGCTACTCACTCCCTTCCCTATATGGGGGTTCATCTTATGCCCTCAATTTTGACTCTTATTCGTGCAAACTACCCCCCACTCTTTAAACGACTTAAAGAAGACCTTCGCCGTTGGGCAGACGTCCCTTTATCTTGGTTCAGTAGAATCAACTCCATTAAAATGACTTTCTTACCTAGACAACTTTACTTTTTTAGGACATTACCAATAGCAATCCCTAGAAGAGAACTATTACAATCTGAAGTTCTTCGTTTTGTGTGAGGTAATAAACGTCCCCGGATAAACAAATTGACATTATACTCTCAG